>NW_027666225.1:0-252121 GCF_963924005.1 Protomyctophum bolini
CCAGCACTTCCCACATTGCTCAAAGTGGCTAGCTTTCATCCCAACACAGTTTATAGGGCCATACGGTACATAGTTTTCAAGTTACAGACTAAGCTAAGCAAAAGTGAACCAGGCCTTTTTACTGTGAAAATGGCACTTTGGGACTGTGAAAGTGACATTTTGGCCCTGTTGTCCCAAACTGCCCCAGCACTTCCCACATTGCTCAAAGTGGCTAGCTTTCATCCCAACACAGTTTATAGGGCCATACGGTACATAGTTTTCAAGTTACAGACTAAGCTAAGCAAAATGAATCTTTTTTTTTTTACTGTGAAAATGGCACTTTGGGACTGTGAAAGTGACATTTTGGCCCTGTTGTCCCAAACTGCCCCAGCACTTCCCACATTGCTCAAAGTGGCTAGCTTTCATCCCAACACAGTTTATAGGGCCATACGGTACATAGTTTTCAAGTTACAGACTAAGCTAAGCAAAAGTGAACCAGGCCTTTTTACTGTGAAAATGGCACTTTGGGACTGTGAAAGTGACATTTTGGCCCCGTTCATTCCCTGTTGTCCCAAACTGCCCCAGCTCTTGCCACAATGCTCAACGTGGCTAGCTTTCATCCCAACACAGTTTATAGGGCCATACGGTACATAGTTTTCAAGTTACAGACTAAGCTAAGCAAAAGTGAACCAGGCCTTTTTACTGTGAAAATGGCACTTTGGGACTGTGAAAGTGACATTTTGGCCCTGTTGTCCCAAACTGCCCCAGCACTTCCCACATTGCTCAAAGTGGCTAGCTTTCATCCCAACACAGTTTATAGGGCCATACGGTACATAGTTTTCAAGTTACAGACTAAGCTAAGCAAAAGTGAACCAGGCCTTTTTACTGTGAAAACGGCACTTTGGGACTGTGAAAGTGACATTTTGGCCCTGTTGTCCCAAACTGCCCCAGCACTTCCCACATTGCTCAAAGTGGCTAGCTTTCATCCCAACACAGTTTATAGGGCCATACGGTACATAGTTTTCAAGTTACAGACTAAGCTAAGCAAAAGTGAACCAGGCCTTTTTACTGTGAAAATGGCACTTTGGGACTGTGAAAGTGACATTTTGGCCCTGTTGTCCCAAACTGCCCCAGCACTTCCCACATTGCTCAAAGTGGCTAGCTTTCATCCCAACACAGTTTATAGGGCCATACGGTACATAGTTTTCAAGTTACAGACTAAGCTAAGCAAAAGTGAACCAGGCCTTTTTACTGTGAAAATGGCACTTTGGGACTGTGAAAGTGACATTTTGGCCCCGTTCATTCCCTGTTGTCCCAAACTGCCCCAGCTCTTGCCACAATGCTCAAAGTGGCTAGCTTTCATCCCAACACAGTTTATAGGGCCATACGGTACATAGTTTTCAAGTTACAGACTAAGCTAAGCAAAAGTGAACCAGGCCTTTTTACTGTGAAAACGGCACTTTGGGACTGTGAAAGTGACATTTTGGCCCTGTTGTCCCAAACTGCCCCAGCACTTCCCACATTGCTCAAAGTGGCTAGCTTTCATCCCAACACAGTTTATAGGGCCATACGGTACATAGTTTTCAAGTTACAGACTAAGCTAAGCAAAAGTGAACCAGGCCTTTTTACTGTGAAAACGGCACTTTGGGACTGTGAAAGTGACATTTTGGCCCTGTTGTCCCAAACTGCCCCAGCACTTCCCACATTGCTCAAAGTGGCTAGCTTTCATCCCAACACAGTTTATAGGGCCATACGGTACATAGTTTTCAAGTTACAGACTAAGCTAAGCAAAATGAATCTTTTTTTTTTTACTGTGAAAATGGCACTTTGGGACTGTGAAAGTGACATTTTGGCCCTGTTGTCCCAAACTGCCCCAGCACTTCCCACATTGCTCAAAGTGGCTAGCTTTCATCCCAACACAGTTTATAGGGCCATACGGTACATAGTTTTCAAGTTACAGACTAAGCTAAGCAAAAGTGAACCAGGCCTTTTTACTGTGAAAACGGCACTTTGGGACTGTGAAAGTGACATTTTGGCCCTGTTGTCCCAAACTGCCCCAGCACTTCCCACATTGCTCAAAGTGGCTAGCTTTCATCCCAACACAGTTTATAGGGCCATACGGTACATAGTTTTCAAGTTACAGACTAAGCTAAGCAAAAGTGAACCAGGCCTTTTTACTGTGAAAATGGCACTTTGGGACTGTGAAAGTGACATTTTGGCCCTGTTGTCCCAAACTGCCCCAGCACTTCCCACATTGCTCAAAGTGGCTAGCTTTCATCCCAACACAGTTTATAGGGCCATACGGTACATAGTTTTCAAGTTACAGACTAAGCTAAGCAAAATGAATCTTTTTTTTTTTACTGTGAAAATGGCACTTTGGGACTGTGAAAGTGACATTTTGGCCCTGTTGTCCCAAACTGCCCCAGCACTTCCCACATTGCTCAAAGTGGCTAGCTTTCATCCCAACACAGTTTATAGGGCCATACGGTACATAGTTTTCAAGTTACAGACTAAGCTAAGCAAAAGTGAACCAGGCCTTTTTACTGTGAAAATGGCACTTTGGGACTGTGAAAGTGACATTTTGGCCCCGTTCATTCCCTGTTGTCCCAAACTGCCCCAGCTCTTGCCACAATGCTCAAAGTGGCTAGCTTTCATCCCAACACAGTTTATAGGGCCATACGGTACATAGTTTTCAAGTTACAGACTAAGCTAAGCAAAAGTGAACCAGGCCTTTTTACTGTGAAAACGGCACTTTGGGACTGTGAAAGTGACATTTTGGCCCTGTTGTCCCAAACTGCCCCAGCACTTCCCACATTGCTCAAAGTGGCTAGCTTTCATCCCAACACAGTTTATAGGGCCATACGGTACATAGTTTTCAAGTTACAGACTAAGCTAAGCAAAAGTGAACCAGGCCTTTTTACTGTGAAAACGGCACTTTGGGACTGTGAAAGTGACATTTTGGCCCTGTTGTCCCAAACTGCCCCAGCACTTCCCACATTGCTCAAAGTGGCTAGCTTTCATCCCAACACAGTTTATAGGGCCATACGGTACATAGTTTTCAAGTTACAGACTAAGCTAAGCAAAATGAATCTTTTTTTTTTTACTGTGAAAATGGCACTTTGGGACTGTGAAAGTGACATTTTGGCCCTGTTGTCCCAAACTGCCCCTGCACTTCCCACATTGCTCAAAGTGGCTAGCTTTCATCCCAACACAGTTTATAGGGCCATACGGTACATAGTTTTCAAGTTACAGACTAAGCTAAGCAAAAGTGAACCAGGCCTTTTTACTGTGAAAACGGCACTTTGGGACTGTGAAAGTGACATTTTGGCCCTGTTGTCCCAAACTGCCCCAGCACTTCCCACATTGCTCAAAGTGGCTAGCTTTCATCCCAACACAGTTTATAGGGCCATACGGTACATAGTTTTCAAGTTACAGACTAAGCTAAGCAAAAGTGAACCAGGCCTTTTTACTGTGAAAATGGCACTTTGGGACTGTGAAAGTGACATTTTGGCCCTGTTGTCCCAAACTGCCCCAGCACTTCCCACATTGCTCAAAGTGGCTAGCTTTCATCCCAACACAGTTTATAGGGCCATACGGTACATAGTTTTCAAGTTACAGACTAAGCTAAGCAAAATGAATCTTTTTTTTTTTACTGTGAAAATGGCACTTTGGGACTGTGAAAGTGACATTTTGGCCCTGTTGTCCCAAACTGCCCCAGCACTTCCCACATTGCTCAAAGTGGCTAGCTTTCATCCCAACACAGTTTATAGGGCCATACGGTACATAGTTTTCAAGTTACAGACTAAGCTAAGCAAAAGTGAACCAGGCCTTTTTACTGTGAAAATGGCACTTTGGGACTGTGAAAGTGACATTTTGGCCCCGTTCATTCCCTGTTGTCCCAAACTGCCCCAGCTCTTGCCACAATGCTCAAAGTGGCTAGCTTTCATCCCAACACAGTTTATAGGGCCATACGGTACATAGTTTTCAAGTTACAGACTAAGCTAAGCAAAAGTGAACCAGGCCTTTTTACTGTGAAAACGGCACTTTGGGACTGTGAAAGTGACATTTTGGCCCTGTTGTCCCAAACTGCCCCAGCACTTCCCACATTGCTCAAAGTGGCTAGCTTTCATCCCAACACAGTTTATAGGGCCATACGGTACATAGTTTTCAAGTTACAGACTTAGCTAAGCAAAAGTGAACCAGGCCTTTTTACTGTGAAAACGGCACTTTGGGACTGTGAAAGTGACATTTTGGCCCTGTTGTCCCAAACTGCCCCAGCACTTCCCACATTGCTCAAAGTGGCTAGCTTTCATCCCAACACAGTTTATAGGGCCATACGGTACATAGTTTTCAAGTTACAGACTAAGCTAAGCAAAATGAATCTTTTTTTTTTTACTGTGAAAATGGCACTTTGGGACTGTGAAAGTGACATTTTGGCCCTGTTGTCCCAAACTGCCCCAGCACTTCCCACATTGCTCAAAGTGGCTAGCTTTCATCCCAACACAGTTTATAGGGCCATACGGTACATAGTTTTCAAGTTACAGACTAAGCTAAGCAAAAGTGAACCAGGCCTTTTTACTGTGAAAACGGCACTTTGGGACTGTGAAAGTGACATTTTGGCCGTGTTGTCCCAAACTGCCCCAGCACTTCCCACATTGCTCAAAGTGGCTAGCTTTCATCCCAACACAGTTTATAGGGCCATACGGTACATAGTTTTCAAGTTACAGACTAAGCTAAGCAAAAGTGAACCAGGCCTTTTTACTGTGAAAATGGCACTTTGGGACTGTGAAAGTGACATTTTGGCCCCGTTCATTCCCTGTTGTCCCAAACTGCCCCAGCTCTTGCCACAATGCTCAACGTGGCTAGCTTTCATCCCAACACAGTTTATAGGGCCATACGGTACATAGTTTTCAAGTTACAGACTAAGCTAAGCAAAAGTGAACCAGGCCTTTTTACTGTGAAAATGGCACTTTGGGACTGTGAAAGTGACATTTTGGCCCTGTTGTCCCAAACTGCCCCAGCACTTCCCACATTGCTCAAAGTGGCTAGCTTTCATCCCAACACAGTTTATAGGGCCATACGGTACATAGTTTTCAAGTTACAGACTAAGCTAAGCAAAAGTGAACCAGGCCTTTTTACTGTGAAAATGGCACTTTGGGACTGTGAAAGTGACATTTTGGCCCTGTTGTCCCAAACTGCCCCAGCACTTCCCACATTGCTCAAAGTGGCTAGCTTTCATCCCAACACAGTTTATAGGGCCATACGGTACATAGTTTTCAAGTTACAGACTAAGCTAAGCAAAATGAATCTTTTTTTTTTTACTGTGAAAATGGCACTTTGGGACTGTGAAAGTGACATTTTGGCCCTGTTGTCCCAAACTGCCCCAGCACTTCCCACATTGCTCAAAGTGGCTAGCTTTCATCCCAACACAGTTTATAGGGCCATACGGTACATAGTTTTCAAGTTACAGACTAAGCTAAGCAAAAGTGAACCAGGCCTTTTTACTGTGAAAATGGCACTTTGGGACTGTGAAAGTGACATTTTGGCCCTGTTGTCCCAAACTGCCCCAGCACTTCCCACATTGCTCAAAGTGGCTAGCTTTCATCCCAACACAGTTTATAGGGCCATACGGTACATAGTTTTCAAGTTACAGACTAAGCTAAGCAAAAGTGAACCAGGCCTTTTTACTGTGAAAATGGCACTTTGGGACTGTGAAAGTGACATTTTGGCCCCGTTCATTCCCTGTTGTCCCAAACTGCCCCAGCTCTTGCCACAATGCTCAAAGTGGCTAGCTTTCATCCCAACACAGTTTATAGGGCCATACGGTACATAGTTTTCAAGTTACAGACTAAGCTAAGCAAAAGTGAACCAGGCCTTTTTACTGTGAAAATGGCACTTTGGGACTGTGAAAGTGACATTTTGGCCCTGTTGTCCCAAACTGCCCCAGCACTTCCCACATTGCTCAAAGTGGCTAGCTTTCATCCCAACACAGTTTATAGGGCCATACGGTACATAGTTTTCAAGTTACAGACTAAGCTAAGCAAAAGTGAACCAGGCCTTTTTACTGTGAAAACGGCACTTTGGGACTGTGAAAGTGACATTTTGGCCCAAACTGCCCCAGCACTTCCCACATTGCTCAAAGTGGCTAGCTTTCATCCCAACACAGTTTATAGGGCCATACGGTACATAGTTTTCAAGTTACAGACTAAGCTAAGCAAAATGAATCTTTTTTTTTTTACTGTGAAAATGGCACTTTGGGACTGTGAAAGTGACATTTTGGCCCTGTTGTCCCAAACTGCCCCAGCACTTCCCACATTGCTCAAAGTGGCTAGCTTTCATCCCAACACAGTTTATAGGGCCATACGGTACATAGTTTTCAAGTTACAGACTAAGCTAAGCAAAAGTGAACCAGGCCTTTTTACTGTGAAAACGGCACTTTGGGACTGTGAAAGTGACATTTTGGCCCTGTTGTCCCAAACTGCCCCAGCACTTCCCACATTGCTCAAAGTGGCTAGCTTTCATCCCAACACAGTTTATAGGGCCATACGGTACATAGTTTTCAAGTTACAGACTAAGCTAAGCAAAAGTGAACCAGGCCTTTTTACTGTGAAAATGGCACTTTGGGACTGTGAAAGTGACATTTTGGCCCCGTTCATTCCCTGTTGTCCCAAACTGCCCCAGCTCTTGCCACAATGCTCAAAGTGGCTAGCTTTCATCCCAACACAGTTTATAGGGCCATACGGTACATAGTTTTCAAGTTACAGACTAAGCTAAGCAAAAGTGAACCAGGCCTTTTTACTGTGAAAATGGCACTTTGGGACTGTGAAAGTGACATTTTGGCCCTGTTGTCCCAAACTGCCCCAGCACTTCCCACATTGCTCAAAGTGGCTAGCTTTCATCCCAACACAGTTTATAGGGCCATACGGTACATAGTTTTCAAGTTACAGACTAAGCTAAGCAAAAGTGAACCAGGCCTTTTTACTGTGAAAACGGCACTTTGGGACTGTGAAAGTGACATTTTGGCCCTGTTGTCCCAAACTGCCCCAGCACTTCCCACATTGCTCAAAGTGGCTAGCTTTCATCCCAACACAGTTTATAGGGCCATACGGTACATAGTTTTCAAGTTACAGACTAAGCTAAGCAAAATGAATCTTTTTTTTTTTACTGTGAAAATGGCACTTTGGGACTGTGAAAGTGACATTTTGGCCCTGTTGTCCCAAACTGCCCCAGCACTTCCCACATTGCTCAAAGTGGCTAGCTTTCATCCCAACACAGTTTATAGGGCCATACGGTACATAGTTTTCAAGTTACAGACTAAGCTAAGCAAAAGTGAACCAGGCCTTTTTACTGTGAAAACGGCACTTTGGGACTGTGAAAGTGACATTTTGGCCCTGTTGTCCCAAACTGCCCCAGCACTTCCCACATTGCTCAAAGTGGCTAGCTTTCATCCCAACACAGTTTATAGGGCCATACGGTACATAGTTTTCAAGTTACAGACTAAGCTAAGCAAAATGAATCTTTTTCTTTTTACTGTGAAAATGGCACTTTGGGACTGTGAAAGTGACATTTTGGCCCTGTTGTCCCAAACTGCCCCAGCACTTCCCACATTGCTCAAAGTGGCTAGCTTTCATCCCAACACAGTTTATAGGGCCATACGGTACATAGTTTTCAAGTTACAGACTAAGCTAAGCAAAAGTGAACCAGGCCTTTTTACTGTGAAAATGGCACTTTGGGACTGTGAAAGTGACATTTTGGCCCTGTTGTCCCAAACTGCCCCAGCACTTCCCACATTGCTCAAAGTGGCTAGCTTTCATCCCAACACAGTTTATAGGGTTAGGGTTAGGGTTAGGGTTAGGGTTAGGGTTAGGGTTAGGGTTAGGGTTAGGGTTAGGGTTAGGGTTAGGGTTAGGGTTAGGGTTAGGGTTAGGGTTAGGGTTAGGGTTAGGGTTAGGGTTAGGGTTAGGGTTAGGGTTAGGGTTAGGGTTAGGGTTAGGGTTAGGGTTAGGGTTAGGGTTAGGGTTAGGGTTAGGGTTAGGGTTAGGGTTAGGGTTAGGGTTAGGGTTTAGGGTTAGGGTTAGGGTTAGGGTTAGGGTTAGGGTTAGGGTTAGGGTTAGGGTTAGGGTTAGGCAATGGGGGTTCGCAAGATTACCGGTAATCTTACCGATAAGACCCAGGAGCCTCTGAACGTCCAGGACACAAGTATGAGACATCTAAAATTCCGTAATGGCGACCCGATTCGGAATCTGTTGTCCTCATTGATTTCTGAGCTTCCTAGCGGCAACAGCGCCACTTTTGCCTACGTACTAAGTAGGCCACTGCGAATCTTTTTCCCTCTTGAGAGTTTTGTCTAAAATGTCCAGAAGGGGGCGCAACAGCGAACCCGGAAGTGTTTTGACACTTGTGTTATTTTCAAGATTTAGGGTTAGGTAATGGGGGTTCTACCGATAAGACTCAGGAGCCTCTGAGAGTCCAAAACACAAGTATGAGACATCAAAAATTCCGTAATGGCGACCCGATTCGGAATCTGTTGTCCTCATTGATTTCTGAGCTTCCTAGCGGCAACAGCGCCACCATTTGTCTGCCATTGAAATTGCACAAAAAAATTCAAAAAAAAAAAAACTTTTGCCTACGTACTAAGTAGGCCACTGCGAATCTTTTTCCCTCTTGAGAGTTTTGTCTAAAATGTCCAGAAGGGGGCGCAAAGCGAACCCGGAAGTGTTTTGACACTTGTGTTTTTTTCTTTTTTTTTTTAGGGTTAGGCTTAGTGTATACAAGTCTGCGGGTTAGGTTTAGGGTGAGGGTTTGAGATAGGTAGTAGTTGTAGTACTAAGACTGGTTAGGGTTAGTGTATACAAGTCTGCGGGTTAGGTTCAGGGTGAGGGTTTGAGATAGGTTGTAGTTGTAGTACTAAGACAAGTCTAAGTCCACATCAAGAAGGTTTTTTTTTTTTTTTTTTTTGGTTTAGTTTCTTTTTTTTTTTTCTTTTTTTTCTGATTTTTTTTTTTTTTTTTTTGAATTTTTTTTCTTTTTTTTTCTTTTTTTCTTTTTTTTTTTAATTTTTTTTCTTTTTTTGCATGTTTCAAGTGATTTGGGATCGACTGGTAATAGTCCCCAGTGCACTTATTTTGGTGTCCCCAAGCTCTGGGACTTAGTAAAATTTACCCCAGACCTTAGGAGTGTCGTAGAGCGACGGGACCAATTCCATTAAATCCGGCATGAAAAAGTGATTCAGAAAATGTGTTGTTTGAAAAAAAAAAATAATAATTGAGCTCTAGGGGCTGAAAAAACGTGTCTCTTTTGATTTGGCGGAGAGTTAGCAGTGTCGGAGAGCTACGAAACCACTTCCATCGGATTCGGGACGCTTCAAACATTTAGAAACAGTCTTGTTTGTGAAGACAGCAATTTTTTTGAATATCTTATTGAATTTTAAAGCTGCAAGGCCGCAAAATAAAGCCTAAAATGTCAACGCTTGACCTTTGGGTCTTCGGAGTGTCTTTGAGCGTCGGGAGTTGGCTCCCTAGACTCACTTTTTCCCGCTGAATACAGCCGTGGTGGTCTCGTGTCTCTACGATGTCGGGAAGTGGGTTTAATAGCCACTTAGCCGCCAGAAAACTTCTGTAAAAAACCGAGACCATTTTCCGACTCAGAACGACGAGGCGGACGCGCTGATATGTGTTTCCCAGCACACGGACTTACGGTTCTCTTAATTGGCTAGGGTTAGGGTTAGTTTTCAACGCGCGATAGCTCTTGAACGATACGTCCGTCAGACAAGTAATTGACGTTGGCGTTTCCAGCTTTCCGAGGCCTACGATCTGATATGTCCGCCATTGTCGTGCGACCCCCGTAGCCCCTAACCCTAACCCTAGATAACCCTAGTTTTACCTGATCGAAAGGCTTATAGGGTTACCGATGCTAAGAATGTGTTTTTGGTTGAAATGCTAAACTTAAAATTGAGTACCAGAAGCGAGCCACATATCATCGCGTTCGTCTTATCGATGGCTACGCGTGGACGTGACTAACTTTTATTTCTGACCTTTGTGGGAGGAGCTATCGCACTTTAAAGGCTAACCCTAGGGTTAGGAACCGTGCGACCGTGTGCGGAGAGACACATATCCAAATGTCCGTCTCGACAAGCTATATAACATACTAAAAGATGGGACCGTGTCGACCTTTGTGGGAGGAGCTATCGCACTTTAAAGGCTAACCCTAGGGTTAGGAACCGTGCGACCGTGTGCGGAGAGACACATATCCAAATGTCCGTCTCGACAAGCTATATAACATACTAAAAGATGGGACCGTGTCGACCTTTGTGGGAGGAGCTATCGCACTTTAAAGGCTAACCCTAGGGTTAGGAACCGTGCGACCGTGTGCGGAGAGACACATATCCAAATGTCCGTCTCGACAAGCTATATAACATACTAAAAGATGGGACCGTGTCGACCTTTGTGGGAGGAGCTATCGCACTTTAAAGGGTTAGGGTTAGGGTTAGGGTTAGGCAATGGGGGTTCGCAAGATTACCGGTAATCTTACCGATAAGACCCAGGAGCCTCTGAACGTCCAGGACACAAGTATGAGACATCTAAAATTCCGTAATGGCGACCCGATTCGGAATCTGTTGTCCTCATTGATTTCTGAGCTTCCTAGCGGCAACAGCGCCACCATTTGTCTGCCATTAAAATTGCACAAAAAAATTCAAAAAAAAAAAAACTTTTGCCTACGTACTAAGTAGGCCACTGCGAATCTTTTTCCCTCTTGAGAGTTTTGTCTAAAATGTCCAGAAGGGGGCGCAACAGCGAACCCGGAAGTGTTTTGACACTTGTGTTATTTTCAAGATTTAGGGTTAGGTAATGGGGGTTCTACCGATAAGACTCAGGAGCCTCTGAGAGTCCAAAACACAAGTATGAGACATCAAAAATTCCGTAATGGCGACCCGATTCGGAATCTGTTGTCCTAATTGATTTCTGAGCTTCCTAGCGGCAACAGCGCCACCATTTGTCTGCCATTGAAATTGCACAAAAAAATTCAAAAAAAAAAAAACTTTTGCCTACGTACTAAGTAGGCCACTGCGAATCTTTTTCCCTCTTGAGAGTTTTGTCTAAAATGTCCAGAAGGGGGCGCAAAGCGAACCCGGAAGTGTTTTGACACTAAGAATGTGTTTTTGGTTGAAATGCTAAACTTAAAATTGAGTACCAGAAGCGAGCCACATATCATCGCGTTCGTCTTATCGATGGCTACGCGTGGACGTGACTAACTTTTATTTCTGACCTTTGTGGGAGGAGCTATCGCACTTTAAAGGCTAACCCTAGGGTTAGGAACCGTGCGACCGTGTGCGGAGAGACACATATCCAAATGTCCGTCTCGACAAGCTATATAACATACTAAAAGATGGGACCGTGTCGACCTTTGTGGGAGGAGCTATCGCACTTTAAAGGCTAACCCTAGGGTTAGGAACCGTGCGACCGTGTGCGGAGAGACACATATCCAAATGTCCGTCTCGACAAGCTATATAACATACTAAAAGATGGGACCGTGTCGACCTTTGTGGGAGGAGCTATCGCACTTTAAAGGCTAACCCTAGGGTTAGGAACCGTGCGACCGTGTGCGGAGAGACACATATCCAAATGTCCGTCTCGACAAGCTATATAACATACTAAAAGATGGGACCGTGTCGACCTTTGTGGGAGGAGCTATCGCACTTTAAAGGGTTAGGGTTAGGGTTAGGGTTAGGGCAATGGGGGTTCGCAAGATTACCGGTAATCTTACCGATAAGACCCAGGAGCCTCTGAACGTCCAGGACACAAGTATGAGACATCTAAAATTCCGTAATGGCGACCCGATTCGGAATCTGTTGTCCTCATTGATTTCTGAGCTTCCTAGCGGCAACAGCGCCACCATTTGTCTGCCATTAAAATTGCACAAAAAAATTCAAAAAAAAAAAAACTTTTGCCTACGTACTAAGTAGGCCACTGCGAATCTTTTTCCCTCTTGAGAGTTTTGTCTAAAATGTCCAGAAGGGGGCGCAAAGCGAACCCGGAAGTGTTTTGACACTTGTGTTTTTTTCCAGATTTTTTTTTTTTTTTTTAGGGTTAGGCTTAGTGTATACAAGTCTGCGGGTTAGGTTTAGGGTGAGGGTTTGAGATAGGTAGTAGTTGTAGTACTAAGACTGGTTAGGGTTAGTGTATACAAGTCTGCGGGTTAGGTTCAGGGTGAGGGTTTGAGATAGGTTGTAGTTGTAGTACTAAGACAAGTCTAAGTCCACATCAAGAAGGTTTTTTTTTTTTTTTTTTTTTGGTTTAGTTTCTTTTTTTTTTTTTTTTTTTTTTGATTTTTTTTTTTTTTTTTTTGAATTTTTTATCTTTTTTTTTCTTTTTTCTTTTATTTTATTTTATTTTTTTTTTTTTTGCATGTTTCAAGTGATTTGGGATCGACTGGTAATAGTCCCCAGTGCACTTATTTTGGTGTCCCCAAGCTCTGGGACTTAGTAAAATTTACCCCAGACCTTAGGAGTGTCGTAGAGCGACGGGACCAATTCCATTAAATCCGGCATGAAAAAGTGATTCAGAAAATGTGTTGTTTGAAAAAAAAAAATAATAATTGAGCTCTAGGGGCTGAAAAAACGTGTCTCTTTTGATTTGGCGGAGAGTTAGCAGTGTCGGAGAGCTACGAAACCACTTCCATCGGATTCGGGACGCTTCAAACATTTAGAAACAGTCTTGTTTGTGAAGACAGCAATTTTTTTGAATATCTTATTGAATTTTAAAGCTGCAAGGCCGCAAAATAAAGCCTAAAATGTCAACGCTTGACCTTTGGGTCTTCGGAGTGTCTTTGAGCGTCGGGAGTTGGCTCCCTAGACTCACTTTTTCCCGCTGAATACAGCCGTGGTGGTCTCGTGTCTCTACGATGTCGGGAAGTGGGTGTAATAGCCACTTAGCCGCCAGAAAACTTCTGTAAAAAACCGAGACCATTTTCCGACTCAGAACGACGAGGCGGACGCGCTGATATGTGTTTCCCAGCACACGGACTTACGGTTCTCTTAATTGGCTAGGGTTAGGGTTAGTTTTCAACGCGCGATAGCTCTTGAACGATACGTCCGTCAGACAAGTAATTGACGTTGGCGTTTCCAGCTTTCCGAGGCCTACGATCTGATATGTCCGCCATTGTCGTGCGACCCCCGTAGCCCCTAACCCTAACCCTAGATAACCCTAGTTTTACCTGATCGAAAGGCTTATAGGGTTACCGATGCTAAGAATGTGTTTTTGGTTGAAATGCTAAACTTAAAATTGAGTACCAGAAGCGAGCCACATATCATCGCGTTCGTCTTATCGATGGCTACGCGTGGACGTGACTAACTTTTATTTCTGACCTTTGTGGGAGGAGCTATCGCACTTTAAAGGCTAACCCTAGGGTTAGGAACCGTGCGACCGTGTGCGGAGAGACACATATCCAAATGTCCGTCTCGACAAGCTATATAACATACTAAAAGATGGGACCGTGTCGACCTTTGTGGGAGGAGCTATCGCACTTTAAAGGCTAACCCTAGGGTTAGGAACCGTGCGACCGTGTGCGGAGAGACACATATCCAAATGTCCGTCTCGACAAGCTATATAACATACTAAAAGATGGGACCGTGTCGACCTTTGTGGGAGGAGCTATCGCACTTTAAAGGCTAACCCTAGGGTTAGGAACCGTGCGACCGTGTGCGGAGAGACACATATCCAAATGTCCGTCTCGACAAGCTATATAACATACTAAAAGATGGGACCGTGTCGACCTTTGTGGGAGGAGCTATCGCACTTTAAAGGGTTAGGGTTAGGGTTAGGGTTAGGGCAATGGGGGTTCGCAAGATTACCGGTAATCTTACCGATAAGACCCAGGAGCCTCTGAACGTCCAGGACACAAGTATGAGACATCTAAAATTCCGTAATGGCGACCCGATTCGGAATCTGTTGTCCTCATTGATTTCTGAGCTTCCTAGCGGCAACAGCGCCACCATTTGTCTGCCATTAAAATTGCACAAAAAAATTCAAAAAAAAAAAAACTTTTGCCTACGTACTAAGTAGGCCACTGCGAATCTTTTTCCCTCTTGAGAGTTTTGTCTAAAATGTCCAGAAGGGGGCGCAACAGCGAACCCGGAAGTGTTTTGACACTTGTGTTATTTTCAAGATTTAGGGTTAGGTAATGGGGGTTCTACCGATAAGACTCAGGAGCCTCTGAGAGTCCAAAACACAAGTATGAGACATCAAAAATTCCGTAATGGCGACCCGATTCGGAATCTGTTGTCCTCATTGATTTCTGAGCTTCCTAGCGGCAACAGCGCCACCATTTGTCTGCCATTGAAATTGCACAAAAAAATTCAAAAAAAAAAAAACTTTTGCCTACGTACTAAGTAGGCCACTGCGAATCTTTTTCCCTCTTGAGAGTTTTGTCTAAAATGTCCAGAAGGGGGCGCAAAGCGAACCCGGAAGTGTTTTGACACTAAGAATGTGTTTTTGGTTGAAATGCTAAACTTAAAATTGAGTACCAGAAGCGAGCCACATATCATCGCGTTCGTCTTATCGATGGCTACGCGTGGACGTGACTAACTTTTATTTCTGACCTTTGTGGGAGGAGCTATCGCACTTTAAAGGCTAACCCTAGGGTTAGGAACCGTGCGACCGTGTGCGGAGAGACACATATCCAAATGTCCGTCTCGACAAGCTATATAACATACTAAAAGATGGGACCGTGTCGACCTTTGTGGGAGGAGCTATCGCACTTTAAAGGCTAACCCTAGGGTTAGGAACCGTGCGACCGTGTGCGGAGAGACACATATCCAAATGTCCGTCTCGACAAGCTATATAACATACTAAAAGATGGGACCGTGTCGACCTTTGTGGGAGGAGCTATCGCACTTTAAAGGCTAACCCTAGGGTTAGGAACCGTGCGACCGTGTGCGGAGAGACACATATCCAAATGTCCGTCTCGACAAGCTATATAACATACTAAAAGATGGGACCGTGTCGACCTTTGTGGGAGGAGCTATCGCACTTTAAAGGGTTAGGGTTAGGGTTAGGGTTAGGGCAATGGGGGTTCGCAAGATTACCGGTAATCTTACCGATAAGACCCAGGAGCCTCTGAACGTCCAGGACACAAGTATGAGACATCTAAAATTCCGTAATGGCGACCCGATTCGGAATCTGTTGTCCTCATTGATTTCTGAGCTTCCTAGCGGCAACAGCGCCACCATTTGTCTGCCATTAAAATTGCACAAAAAAATTCAAAAAAAAAAATACTTTTGCCTACGTACTAAGTAGGCCACTGCGAATCTTTTTCCCTCTTGAGAGTTTTGTCTAAAATGTCCAGAAGGGGGCGCAACAGCGAACCCGGAAGTGTTTTGACACTTGTGTTATTTTCAAGATTTAGGGTTAGGTAATGGGGGTTCTACCGATAAGACTCAGGAGCCTCTGAGAGTCCAAAACACAAGTATGAGACATCAAAAATTCCGTAATGGCGACCCGATTCGGAATCTGTTGTCCTCATTGATTTCTGAGCTTCCTAGCGGCAACAGCGCCACCATTTGTCTGCCATTGAAATTGCACAAAAAAATTCAAAAAAAAAAAAACTTTTGCCTACGTACTAAGTAGGCCACTGCGAATCTTTTTCCCTCTTGAGAGTTTTGTCTAAAATGTCCAGAAGGGGGCGCAAAGCGAACCCGGAAGTGTTTTGACACTAAGAATGTGTTTTTGGTTGAAATGCTAAACTTAAAATTGAGTACCAGAAGCGAGCCACATATCATCGCGTTCGTCTTATCGATGGCTACGCGTGGACGTGACTAACTTTTATTTCTGACCTTTGTGGGAGGAGCTATCGCACTTTAAAGGCTAACCCTAGGGTTAGGAACCGTGCGACCGTGTGCGGAGAGACACATATCCAAATGTCCGTCTCGACAAGCTATATAACATACTAAAAGATGGGACCGTGTCGACCTTTGTGGGAGGAGCTATCGCACTTTAAAGGCTAACCCTAGGGTTAGGAACCGTGCGACCGTGTGCGGAGAGACACATATCCAAATGTCCGTCTCGACAAGCTATATAACATACTAAAAGATGGGACCGTGTCGACCTTTGTGGGAGGAGCTATCGCACTTTAAAGGCTAACCCTAGGGTTAGGAACCGTGCGACCGTGTGCGGAGAGACACATATCCAAATGTCCGTCTCGACAAGCTATATAACATACTAAAAGATGGGACCGTGTCGACCTTTGTGGGAGGAGCTATCGCACTTTAAAGGGTTAGGGTTAGGGTTAGGGTTAGGCAATGGGGGTTCGCAAGATTACCGGTAATCTTACCGATAAGACCCAGGAGCCTCTGAACGTCCAGGACACAAGTATGAGACATCTAAAATTCCGTAATGGCGACCCGATTCGGAATCTGTTGTCCTCATTGATTTCTGAGCTTCCTAGCGGCAACAGCGCCACCATTTGTCTGCCATTAAAATTGCACAAAAAAATTCAAAAAAAAAAAAACTTTTGCCTACGTACTAAGTAGGCCACTGCGAATCTTTTTCCCTCTTGAGAGTTTTGTCTAAAATGTCCAGAAGGGGGCGCAACAGCGAACCCGGAAGTGTTTTGACACTTGTGTTATTTTCAAGATTTAGGGTTAGGTAATGGGGGTTCTACCGATAAGACTCAGGAGCCTCTGAGAGTCCAAAACACAAGTATGAGACATCAAAAATTCCGTAATGGCGACCCGATTCGGAATCTGTTGTCCTCATTGATTTCTGAGCTTCCTAGCGGCAACAGCGCCACCATTTGTCTGCCATTGAAATTGCACAAAAAAATTCAAAAAAAAAAAAACTTTTGCCTACGTACTAAGTAGGCCACTGCGAATCTTTTTCCCTCTTGAGAGTTTTGTCTAAAATGTCCAGAAGGGGGCGCAAAGCGAACCCGGAAGTGTTTTGACACTAAGAATGTGTTTTTGGTTGAAATGCTAAACTTAAAATTGAGTACCAGAAGCGAGCCACATATCATCGCGTTCGTCTTATCGATGGCTACGCGTGGACGTGACTAACTTTTATTTCTGACCTTTGTGGGAGGAGCTATCGCACTTTAAAGGCTAACCCTAGGGTTAGGAACCGTGCGACCGTGTGCGGAGAGACACATATCCAAATGTCCGTCTCGACAAGCTATATAACATACTAAAAGATGGGACCGTGTCGACCTTTGTGGGAGGAGCTATCGCACTTTAAAGGCTAACCCTAGGGTTAGGAACCGTGCGACCGTGTGCGGAGAGACACATATCCAAATGTCCGTCTCGACAAGCTATATAACATACTAAAAGATGGGACCGTGTCGACCTTTGTGGGAGGAGCTATCGCACTTTAAAGGCTAACCCTAGGGTTAGGAACCGTGCGACCGTGTGCGGAGAGACACATATCCAAATGTCCGTCTCGACAAGCTATATAACATACTAAAAGATGGGACCGTGTCGACCTTTGTGGGAGGAGCTATCGCACTTTAAAGGGTTAGGGTTAGGGTTAGGGTTAGGGCAATGGGGGTTCGCAAGATTACCGGTAATCTTACCGATAAGACCCAGGAGCCTCTGAACGTCCAGGACACAAGTATGAGACATCTAAAATTCCGTAATGGCGACCCGATTCGGAATCTGTTGTCCTCATTGATTTCTGAGCTTCCTAGCGGCAACAGCGCCACCATTTGTCTGCCATTAAAATTGCACAAAAAAATTCAAAAAAAAAAAAACTTTTGCCTACGTACTAAGTAGGCCACTGCGAATCTTTTTCCCTCTTGAGAGTTTTGTCTAAAATGTCCAGAAGGGGGCGCAAAGCGAACCCGGAAGTGTTTTGACACTTGTGTTTTTTTCCAGATTTTTTTTTTTTTTTTTTAGGGTTAGGCTTAGTGTATACAAGTCTGCGGGTTAGGTTTAGGGTGAGGGTTTGAGATAGGTAGTAGTTGTAGTACTAAGACTGGTTAGGGTTAGTGTATACAAGTCTGCGGGTTAGGTTCAGGGTGAGGGTTTGAGATAGGTTGTAGTTGTAGTACTAAGACAAGTCTAAGTCCACATCAAGAAGGTTTTTTTTTTTTTTTTTTTTTTGGTTTAGTTTCTTTTTTTTTTTTTTTTTTTTTGATTTTTTTTTTTTTTTTTTTGAATTTTTTTTCTTTTTTTTTCTTTTTTTCTTTTTTTTTTTTTTTTTTATTATTTTTTTGCATGTTTCAAGTGATTTGGGATCGACTGGTAATAGTCCCCAGTGCACTTATTTTGGTGTCCCCAAGCTCTGGGACTTAGTAAAATTTACCCCAGACCTTAGGAGTGTCGTAGAGCGACGGGACCAATTCCATTAAATCCGGCATGAAAAAGTGATTCAGAAAATGTGTTGTTTGAAAAAAAAAAATAATAATTGAGCTCTAGGGGCTGAAAAAACGTGTCTCTTTTGATTTGGCGGAGAGTTAGCAGTGTCGGAGAGCTACGAAACCACTTCCATCGGATTCGGGACGCTTCAAACATTTAGAAACAGTCTTGTTTGTGAAGACAGCAATTTTTTTGAATATCTTATTGAATTTTAAAGCTGCAAGGCCGCAAAATAAAGCCTAAAATGTCAACGCTTGACCTTTGGGTCTTCGGAGTGTCTTTGAGCGTCGGGAGTTGGCTCCCTAGACTCACTTTTTCCCGCTGAATACAGCCGTGGTGGTCTCGTGTCTCTACGATGTCGGGAAGTGGGTGTAATAGCCACTTAGCCGCCAGAAAACTTCTGTAAAAAACCGAGACCATTTTCCGACTCAGAACGACGAGGCGGACGCGCTGATATGTGTTTCCCAGCACACGGACTTACGGTTCTCTTAATTGGCTAGGGTTAGGGTTAGTTTTCAACGCGCGATAGCTCTTGAACGATACGTCCGTCAGACAAGTAATTGACGTTGGCGTTTCCAGCTTTCCGAGGCCTACGATCTGATATGTCCGCCATTGTCGTGCGACCCCCGTAGCCCCTAACCCTAACCCTAGATAACCCTAGTTTTACCTGATCGAAAGGCTTATAGGGTTACCGATGCTAAGAATGTGTTTTTGGTTGAAATGCTAAACTTAAAATTGAGTACCAGAAGCGAGCCACATATCATCGCGTTCGTCTTATCGATGGCTACGCGTGGACGTGACTAACTTTTATTTCTGACCTTTGTGGGAGGAGCTATCGCACTTTAAAGGCTAACCCTAGGGTTAGGAACCGTGCGACCGTGTGCGGAGAGACACATATCCAAATGTCCGTCTCGACAAGCTATATAACATACTAAAAGATGGGACCGTGTCGACCTTTGTGGGAGGAGCTATCGCACTTTAAAGGCTAACCCTAGGGTTAGGAACCGTGCGACCGTGTGCGGAGAGACACATATCCAAATGTCCGTCTCGACAAGCTATATAACATACTAAAAGATGGGACCGTGTCGACCTTTGTGGGAGGAGCTATCGCACTTTAAAGGCTAACCCTAGGGTTAGGAACCGTGCGACCGTGTGCGGAGAGACACATATCCAAATGTCCGTCTCGACAAGCTATATAACATACTAAAAGATGGGACCGTGTCGACCTTTGTGGGAGGAGCTATCGCACTTTAAAGGGTTAGGGTTAGGGTTAGGGTTAGGCAATGGGGGTTCGCAAGATTACCGGTAATCTTACCGATAAGACCCAGGAGCCTCTGAACGTCCAGGACACAAGTATGAGACATCTAAAATTCCGTAATGGCGACCCGATTCGGAATCTGTTGTCCTCATTGATTTCTGAGCTTCCTAGCGGCAACAGCGCCACCATTTGTCTGCCATTAAAATTGCACAAAAAAATTCAAAAAAAAAAAAACTTTTGCCTACGTACTAAGTAGGCCACTGCGAATCTTTTTCCCTCTTGAGAGTTTTGTCTAAAATGTCCAGAAGGGGGCGCAACAGCGAACCCGGAAGTGTTTTGACACTTGTGTTATTTTCAAGATTTAGGGTTAGGTAATGGGGGTTCTACCGATAAGACTCAGGAGCCTCTGAGAGTCCAAAACACAAGTATGAGACATCAAAAATTCCGTAATGGCGACCCGATTCGGAATCTGTTGTCCTCATTGATTTCTGAGCTTCCTAGCGGCAACAGCGCCACCATTTGTCTGCCATTGAAATTGCACAAAAAAATTCAAAAAAAAAAAAACTTTTGCCTACGTACTAAGTAGGCCACTGCGAATCTTTTTCCCTCTTGAGAGTTTTGTCTAAAATGTCCAGAAGGGGGCGCAAAGCGAACCCGGAAGTGTTTTGACACTAAGAATGTGTTTTTGGTTGAAATGCTAAACTTAAAATTGAGTACCAGAAGCGAGCCACATATCATCGCGTTCGTCTTATCGATGGCTACGCGTGGACGTGACTAACTTTTATTTCTGACCTTTGTGGGAGGAGCTATCGCACTTTAAAGGCTAACCCTAGGGTTAGGAACCGTGCGACCGTGTGCGGAGAGACACATATCCAAATGTCCGTCTCGACAAGCTATATAACATACTAAAAGATGGGACCGTGTCGACCTTTGTGGGAGGAGCTATCGCACTTTAAAGGCTAACCCTAGGGTTAGGAACCGTGCGACCGTGTGCGGAGAGACACATATCCAAATGTCCGTCTCGACAAGCTATATAACATACTAAAAGATGGGACCGTGTCGACCTTTGTGGGAGGAGCTATCGCACTTTAAAGGCTAACCCTAGGGTTAGGAACCGTGCGACCGTGTGCGGAGAGACACATATCCAAATGTCCGTCTCGACAAGCTATATAACATACTAAAAGATGGGACCGTGTCGACCTTTGTGGGAGGAGCTATCGCACTTTAAAGGGTTAGGGTTAGGGTTAGGGTTAGGGCAATGGGGGTTCGCAAGATTACCGGTAATCTTACCGATAAGACCCAGGAGCCTCTGAACGTCCAGGACACAAGTATGAGACATCTAAAATTCCGTAATGGCGACCCGATTCGGAATCTGTTGTCCTCATTGATTTCTGAGCTTCCTAGCGGCAACAGCGCCACCATTTGTCTGCCATTAAAATTGCACAAAAAAATTCAAAAAAAAAAAAACTTTTGCCTACGTACTAAGTAGGCCACTGCGAATCTTTTTCCCTCTTGAGAGTTTTGTCTAAAATGTCCAGAAGGGGGCGCAAAGCGAACCCGGAAGTGTTTTGACACTTGTGTTTTTTTCCAGATTTTTTTTTTTTTTTTTTAGGGTTAGGCTTAGTGTATACAAGTCTGCGGGTTAGGTTTAGGGTGAGGGTTTGAGATAGGTAGTAGTTGTAGTACTAAGACTGGTTAGGGTTAGTGTATACAAGTCTGCGGGTTAGGTTCAGGGTGAGGGTTTGAGATAGGTTGTAGTTGTAGTACTAAGACAAGTCTAAGTCCACATCAAGAAGGTTTTTTTTTTTTTTTTTTTTTTGGTTTAGTTTCTTTTTTTTTTTTTTTTTTTTTGATTTTTTTTTTTTTTTTTTTGAATTTTTTTTCTTTTTTTTTCTTTTTTTCTTTTTTTTTTTTTTTTTTATTATTTTTTTGCATGTTTCAAGTGATTTGGGATCGACTGGTAATAGTCCCCAGTGCACTTATTTTGGTGTCCCCAAGCTCTGGGACTTAGTAAAATTTACCCCAGACCTTAGGAGTGTCGTAGAGCGACGGGACCAATTCCATTAAATCCGGCATGAAAAAGTGATTCAGAAAATGTGTTGTTTGAAAAAAAAAAATAATAATTGAGCTCTAGGGGCTGAAAAAACGTGTCTCTTTTGATTTGGCGGAGAGTTAGCAGTGTCGGAGAGCTACGAAACCACTTCCATCGGATTCGGGACGCTTCAAACATTTAGAAACAGTCTTGTTTGTGAAGACAGCAATTTTTTTGAATATCTTATTGAATTTTAAAGCTGCAAGGCCGCAAAATAAAGCCTAAAATGTCAACGCTTGACCTTTGGGTCTTCGGAGTGTCTTTGAGCGTCGGGAGTTGGCTCCCTAGACTCACTTTTTCCCGCTGAATACAGCCGTGGTGGTCTCGTGTCTCTACGATGTCGGGAAGTGGGTGTAATAGCCACTTAGCCGCCAGAAAACTTCTGTAAAAAACCGAGACCATTTTCCGACTCAGAACGACGAGGCGGACGCGCTGATATGTGTTTCCCAGCACACGGACTTACGGTTCTCTTAATTGGCTAGGGTTAGGGTTAGTTTTCAACGCGCGATAGCTCTTGAACGATACGTCCGTCAGACAAGTAATTGACGTTGGCGTTTCCAGCTTTCCGAGGCCTACGATCTGATATGTCCGCCATTGTCGTGCGACCCCCGTAGCCCCTAACCCTAACCCTAGATAACCCTAGTTTTACCTGATCGAAAGGCTTATAGGGTTACCGATGCTAAGAATGTGTTTTTGGTTGAAATGCTAAACTTAAAATTGAGTACCAGAAGCGAGCCACATATCATCGCGTTCGTCTTATCGATGGCTACGCGTGGACGTGACTAACTTTTATTTCTGACCTTTGTGGGAGGAGCTATCGCACTTTAAAGGCTAACCCTAGGGTTAGGAACCGTGCGACCGTGTGCGGAGAGACACATATCCAAATGTCCGTCTCGACAAGCTATATAACATACTAAAAGATGGGACCGTGTCGACCTTTGTGGGAGGAGCTATCGCACTTTAAAGGCTAACCCTAGGGTTAGGAACCGTGCGACCGTGTGCGGAGAGACACATATCCAAATGTCCGTCTCGACAAGCTATATAACATACTAAAAGATGGGACCGTGTCGACCTTTGTGGGAGGAGCTATCGCACTTTAAAGGCTAACCCTAGGGTTAGGAACCGTGCGACCGTGTGCGGAGAGACACATATCCAAATGTCCGTCTCGACAAGCTATATAACATACTAAAAGATGGGACCGTGTCGACCTTTGTGGGAGGAGCTATCGCACTTTAAAGGGTTAGGGTTAGGGTTAGGGTTAGGGCAATGGGGGTTCGCAAGATTACCGGTAATCTTACCGATAAGACCCAGGAGCCTCTGAACGTCCAGGACACAAGTATGAGACATCTAAAATTCCGTAATGGCGACCCGATTCGGAATCTGTTGTCCTCATTGATTTCTGAGCTTCCTAGCGGCAACAGCGCCACCATTTGTCTGCCATTAAAATTGCACAAAAAAATTCAAAAAAAAAAAAACTTTTGCCTACGTACTAAGTAGGCCACTGCGAATCTTTTTCCCTCTTGAGAGTTTTGTCTAAAATGTCCAGAAGGGGGCGCAACAGCGAACCCGGAAGTGTTTTGACACTTGTGTTATTTTCAAGATTTAGGGTTAGGTAATGGGGGTTCTACCGATAAGACTCAGGAGCCTCTGAGAGTCCAAAACACAAGTATGAGACATCAAAAATTCCGTAATGGCGACCCGATTCGGAATCTGTTGTCCTCATTGATTTCTGAGCTTCCTAGCGGCAACAGCGCCACCATTTGTCTGCCATTGAAATTGCACAAAAAAATTCAAAAAAAAAAAAACTTTTGCCTACGTACTAAGTAGGCCACTGCGAATCTTTTTCCCTCTTGAGAGTTTTGTCTAAAATGTCCAGAAGGGGGCGCAAAGCGAACCCGGAAGTGTTTTGACACTAAGAATGTGTTTTTGGTTGAAATGCTAAACTTAAAATTGAGTACCAGAAGCGAGCCACATATCATCGCGTTCGTCTTATCGATGGCTACGCGTGGACGTGACTAACTTTTATTTCTGACCTTTGTGGGAGGAGCTATCGCACTTTAAAGGCTAACCCTAGGGTTAGGAACCGTGCGACCGTGTGCGGAGAGACACATATCCAAATGTCCGTCTCGACAAGCTATATAACATACTAAAAGATGGGACCGTGTCGACCTTTGTGGGAGGAGCTATCGCACTTTAAAGGCTAACCCTAGGGTTAGGAACCGTGCGACCGTGTGCGGAGAGACACATATCCAAATGTCCGTCTCGACAAGCTATATAACATACTAAAAGATGGGACCGTGTCGACCTTTGTGGGAGGAGCTATCGCACTTTAAAGGCTAACCCTAGGGTTAGGAACCGTGCGACCGTGTGCGGAGAGACACATATCCAAATGTCCGTCTCGACAAGCTATATAACATACTAAAAGATGGGACCGTGTCGACCTTTGTGGGAGGAGCTATCGCACTTTAAAGGGTTAGGGTTAGGGTTAGGGTTAGGCAATGGGGGTTCGCAAGATTACCGGTAATCTTACCGATAAGACCCAGGAGCCTCTGAACGTCCAGGACACAAGTATGAGACATCTAAAATTCCGTAATGGCGACCCGATTCGGAATCTGTTGTCCTCATTGATTTCTGAGCTTCCTAGCGGCAACAGCGCCACCATTTGTCTGCCATTAAAATTGCACAAAAAAATTCAAAAAAAAAAAAACTTTTGCCTACGTACTAAGTAGGCCACTGCGAATCTTTTTCCCTCTTGAGAGTTTTGTCTAAAATGTCCAGAAGGGGGCGCAACAGCGAACCCGGAAGTGTTTTGACACTTGTGTTATTTTCAAGATTTAGGGTTAGGTAATGGGGGTTCTACCGATAAGACTCAGGAGCCTCTGAGAGTCCAAAACACAAGTATGAGACATCAAAAATTCCGTAATGGCGACCCGATTCGGAATCTGTTGTCCTCATTGATTTCTGAGCTTCCTAGCGGCAACAGCGCCACCATTTGTCTGCCATTAAAATTGCACAAAAAAATTCAAAAAAAAAAAAACTTTTGCCTACGTACTAAGTAGGCCACTGCGAATCTTTTTCCCTCTTGAGAGTTTTGTCTAAAATGTCCAGAAGGGGGCGCAACAGCGAACCCGGAAGTGTTTTGACACTTGTGTTATTTTCAAGATTTAGGGTTAGGTAATGGGGGTTCTACCGATAAGACTCAGGAGCCTCTGAGAGTCCAAAACACAAGTATGAGACATCAAAAATTCCGTAATGGCGACCCGATTCGGAATCTGTTGTCCTCATTGATTTCTGAGCTTCCTAGCGGCAACAGCGCCACCATTTGTCTGCCATTGAAATTGCACAAAAAAATTCAAAAAAAAAAAAACTTTTGCCTACGTACTAAGTAGGCCACTGCGAATCTTTTTCCCTCTTGAGAGTTTTGTCTAAAATGTCCAGAAGGGGGCGCAAAGCGAACCCGGAAGTGTTTTGACACTAAGAATGTGTTTTTGGTTGAAATGCTAAACTTAAAATTGAGTACCAGAAGCGAGCCACATATCATCGCGTTCGTCTTATCGATGGCTACGCGTGGACGTGACTAACTTTTATTTCTGACCTTTGTGGGAGGAGCTATCGCACTTTAAAGGCTAACCCTAGGGTTAGGAACCGTGCGACCGTGTGCGGAGAGACACATATCCAAATGTCCGTCTCGACAAGCTATATAACATACTAAAAGATGGGACCGTGTCGACCTTTGTGGGAGGAGCTATCGCACTTTAAAGGCTAACCCTAGGGTTAGGAACCGTGCGACCGTGTGCGGAGAGACACATATCCAAATGTCCGTCTCGACAAGCTATATAACATACTAAAAGATGGGACCGTGTCGACCTTTGTGGGAGGAGCTATCGCACTTTAAAGGCTAACCCTAGGGTTAGGAACCGTGCGACCGTGTGCGGAGAGACACATATCCAAATGTCCGTCTCGACAAGCTATATAACATACTAAAAGATGGGACCGTGTCGACCTTTGTGGGAGGAGCTATCGCACTTTAAAGGGTTAGGGTTAGGGTTAGGGTTAGGCAATGGGGGTTCGCAAGATTACCGGTAATCTTACCGATAAGACCCAGGAGCCTCTGAACGTCCAGGACACAAGTATGAGACATCTAAAATTCCGTAATGGCGACCCGATTCGGAATCTGTTGTCCTCATTGATTTCTGAGCTTCCTAGCGGCAACAGCGCCACCATTTGTCTGCCATTAAAATTGCACAAAAAAATTCAAAAAAAAAAAAACTTTTGCCTACGTACTAAGTAGGCCACTGCGAATCTTTTTCCCTCTTGAGAGTTTTGTCTAAAATGTCCAGAAGGGGGCGCAACAGCGAACCCGGAAGTGTTTTGACACTTGTGTTATTTTCAAGATTTAGGGTTAGGTAATGGGGGTTCTACCGATAAGACTCAGGAGCCTCTGAGAGTCCAAAACACAAGTATGAGACATCAAAAATTCCGTAATGGCGACCCGATTCGGAATCTGTTGTCCTCATTGATTTCTGAGCTTCCTAGCGGCAACAGCGCCACCATTTGTCTGCCATTAAAATTGCACAAAAAAATTCAAAAAAAAAAAAACTTTTGCCTACGTACTAAGTAGGCCACTGCGAATCTTTTTCCCTCTTGAGAGTTTTGTCTAAAATGTCCAGAAGGGGGCGCAACAGCGAACCCGGAAGTGTTTTGACACTTGTGTTATTTTCAAGATTTAGGGTTAGGTAATGGGGGTTCTACCGATAAGACTCAGGAGCCTCTGAGAGTCCAAAACACAAGTATGAGACATCAAAAATTCCGTAATGGCGACCCGATTCGGAATCTGTTGTCCTCATTGATTTCTGAGCTTCCTAGCGGCAACAGCGCCACCATTTGTCTGCCATTGAAATTGCACAAAAAAATTCAAAAAAAAAAAAACTTTTGCCTACGTACTAAGTAGGCCACTGCGAATCTTTTTCCCTCTTGAGAGTTTTGTCTAAAATGTCCAGAAGGGGGCGCAAAGCGAACCCGGAAGTGTTTTGACACTAAGAATGTGTTTTTGGTTGAAATGCTAAACTTAAAATTGAGTACCAGAAGCGAGCCACATATCATCGCGTTCGTCTTATCGATGGCTACGCGTGGACGTGACTAACTTTTATTTCTGACCTTTGTGGGAGGAGCTATCGCACTTTAAAGGCTAACCCTAGGGTTAGGAACCGTGCGACCGTGTGCGGAGAGACACATATCCAAATGTCCGTCTCGACAAGCTATATAACATACTAAAAGATGGGACCGTGTCGACCTTTGTGGGAGGAGCTATCGCACTTTAAAGGCTAACCCTAGGGTTAGGAACCGTGCGACCGTGTGCGGAGAGACACATATCCAAATGTCCGTCTCGACAAGCTATATAACATACTAAAAGATGGGACCGTGTCGACCTTTGTGGGAGGAGCTATCGCACTTTAAAGGCTAACCCTAGGGTTAGGAACCGTGCGACCGTGTGCGGAGAGACACATATCCAAATGTCCGTCTCGACAAGCTATATAACATACTAAAAGATGGGACCGTGTCGACCTTTGTGGGAGGAGCTATCGCACTTTAAAGGGTTAGGGTTAGGGTTAGGGTTAGGCAATGGGGGTTCGCAAGATTACCGGTAATCTTACCGATAAGACCCAGGAGCCTCTGAACGTCCAGGACACAAGTATGAGACATCTAAAATTCCGTAATGGCGACCCGATTCGGAATCTGTTGTCCTCATTGATTTCTGAGCTTCCTAGCGGCAACAGCGCCACCATTTGTCTGCCATTAAAATTGCACAAAAAAATTCAAAAAAAAAAAAACTTTTGCCTACGTACTAAGTAGGCCACTGCGAATCTTTTTCCCTCTTGAGAGTTTTGTCTAAAATGTCCAGAAGGGGGCGCAACAGCGAACCCGGAAGTGTTTTGACACTTGTGTTATTTTCAAGATTTAGGGTTAGGTAATGGGGGTTCTACCGATAAGACTCAGGAGCCTCTGAGAGTCCAAAACACAAGTATGAGACATCAAAAATTCCGTAATGGCGACCCGATTCGGAATCTGTTGTCCTCATTGATTTCTGAGCTTCCTAGCGGCAACAGCGCCACCATTTGTCTGCCATTGAAATTGCACAAAAAAATTCAAAAAAAAAAAAACTTTTGCCTACGTACTAAGTAGGCCACTGCGAATCTTTTTCCCTCTTGAGAGTTTTGTCTAAAATGTCCAGAAGGGGGCGCAAAGCGAACCCGGAAGTGTTTTGACACTAAGAATGTGTTTTTGGTTGAAATGCTAAACTTAAAATTGAGTACCAGAAGCGAGCCACATATCATCGCGTTCGTCTTATCGATGGCTACGCGTGGACGTGACTAACTTTTATTTCTGACCTTTGTGGGAGGAGCTATCGCACTTTAAAGGCTAACCCTAGGGTTAGGAACCGTGCGACCGTGTGCGGAGAGACACATATCCAAATGTCCGTCTCGACAAGCTATATAACATACTAAAAGATGGGACCGTGTCGACCTTTGTGGGAGGAGCTATCGCACTTTAAAGGCTAACCCTAGGGTTAGGAACCGTGCGACCGTGTGCGGAGAGACACATATCCAAATGTCCGTCTCGACAAGCTATATAACATACTAAAAGATGGGACCGTGTCGACCTTTGTGGGAGGAGCTATCGCACTTTAAAGGCTAACCCTAGGGTTAGGAACCGTGCGACCGTGTGCGGAGAGACACATATCCAAATGTCCGTCTCGACAAGCTATATAACATACTAAAAGATGGGACCGTGTCGACCTTTGTGGGAGGAGCTATCGCACTTTAAAGGGTTAGGGTTAGGGTTAGGGTTAGGGCAATGGGGGTTCGCAAGATTACCGGTAATCTTACCGATAAGACCCAGGAGCCTCTGAACGTCCAGGACACAAGTATGAGACATCTAAAATTCCGTAATGGCGACCCGATTCGGAATCTGTTGTCCTCATTGATTTCTGAGCTTCCTAGCGGCAACAGCGCCACCATTTGTCTGCCATTAAAATTGCACAAAAAAATTCAAAAAAAAAAAAACTTTTGCCTACGTACTAAGTAGGCCACTGCGAATCTTTTTCCCTCTTGAGAGTTTTGTCTAAAATGTCCAGAAGGGGGCGCAAAGCGAACCCGGAAGTGTTTTGACACTTGTGTTTTTTTCCAGATTTTTTTTTTTTTTTTTTAGGGTTAGGCTTAGTGTATACAAGTCTGCGGGTTAGGTTTAGGGTGAGGGTTTGAGATAGGTAGTAGTTGTAGTACTAAGACTGGTTAGGGTTAGTGTATACAAGTCTGCGGGTTAGGTTCAGGGTGAGGGTTTGAGATAGGTTGTAGTTGTAGTACTAAGACAAGTCTAAGTCCACATCAAGAAGGTTTTTTTTTTTTTTTTTTTTTTGGTTTAGTTTCTTTTTTTTTTTTTTTTTTTTTGATTTTTTTTTTTTTTTTTTTGAATTTTTTTTCTTTTTTTTTCTTTTTTTCTTTTTTTTTTTTTTTTTTATTATTTTTTTGCATGTTTCAAGTGATTTGGGATCGACTGGTAATAGTCCCCAGTGCACTTATTTTGGTGTCCCCAAGCTCTGGGACTTAGTAAAATTTACCCCAGACCTTAGGAGTGTCGTAGAGCGACGGGACCAATTCCATTAAATCCGGCATGAAAAAGTGATTCAGAAAATGTGTTGTTTGAAAAAAAAAAATAATAATTGAGCTCTAGGGGCTGAAAAAACGTGTCTCTTTTGATTTGGCGGAGAGTTAGCAGTGTCGGAGAGCTACGAAACCACTTCCATCGGATTCGGGACGCTTCAAACATTTAGAAACAGTCTTGTTTGTGAAGACAGCAATTTTTTTGAATATCTTATTGAATTTTAAAGCTGCAAGGCCGCAAAATAAAGCCTAAAATGTCAACGCTTGACCTTTGGGTCTTCGGAGTGTCTTTGAGCGTCGGGAGTTGGCTCCCTAGACTCACTTTTTCCCGCTGAATACAGCCGTGGTGGTCTCGTGTCTCTACGATGTCGGGAAGTGGGTGTAATAGCCACTTAGCCGCCAGAAAACTTCTGTAAAAAACCGAGACCATTTTCCGACTCAGAACGACGAGGCGGACGCGCTGATATGTGTTTCCCAGCACACGGACTTACGGTTCTCTTAATTGGCTAGGGTTAGGGTTAGTTTTCAACGCGCGATAGCTCTTGAACGATACGTCCGTCAGACAAGTAATTGACGTTGGCGTTTCCAGCTTTCCGAGGCCTACGATCTGATATGTCCGCCATTGTCGTGCGACCCCCGTAGCCCCTAACCCTAACCCTAGATAACCCTAGTTTTACCTGATCGAAAGGCTTATAGGGTTACCGATGCTAAGAATGTGTTTTTGGTTGAAATGCTAAACTTAAAATTGAGTACCAGAAGCGAGCCACATATCATCGCGTTCGTCTTATCGATGGCTACGCGTGGACGTGACTAACTTTTATTTCTGACCTTTGTGGGAGGAGCTATCGCACTTTAAAGGCTAACCCTAGGGTTAGGAACCGTGCGACCGTGTGCGGAGAGACACATATCCAAATGTCCGTCTCGACAAGCTATATAACATACTAAAAGATGGGACCGTGTCGACCTTTGTGGGAGGAGCTATCGCACTTTAAAGGCTAACCCTAGGGTTAGGAACCGTGCGACCGTGTGCGGAGAGACACATATCCAAATGTCCGTCTCGACAAGCTATATAACATACTAAAAGATGGGACCGTGTCGACCTTTGTGGGAGGAGCTATCGCACTTTAAAGGCTAACCCTAGGGTTAGGAACCGTGCGACCGTGTGCGGAGAGACACATATCCAAATGTCCGTCTCGACAAGCTATATAACATACTAAAAGATGGGACCGTGTCGACCTTTGTGGGAGGAGCTATCGCACTTTAAAGGGTTAGGGTTAGGGTTAGGGTTAGGGCAATGGGGGTTCGCAAGATTACCGGTAATCTTACCGATAAGACCCAGGAGCCTCTGAACGTCCAGGACACAAGTATGAGACATCTAAAATTCCGTAATGGCGACCCGATTCGGAATCTGTTGTCCTCATTGATTTCTGAGCTTCCTAGCGGCAACAGCGCCACCATTTGTCTGCCATTAAAATTGCACAAAAAAATTCAAAAAAAAAAAAACTTTTGCCTACGTACTAAGTAGGCCACTGCGAATCTTTTTCCCTCTTGAGAGTTTTGTCTAAAATGTCCAGAAGGGGGCGCAACAGCGAACCCGGAAGTGTTTTGACACTTGTGTTATTTTCAAGATTTAGGGTTAGGTAATGGGGGTTCTACCGATAAGACTCAGGAGCCTCTGAGAGTCCAAAACACAAGTATGAGACATCAAAAATTCCGTAATGGCGACCCGATTCGGAATCTGTTGTCCTCATTGATTTCTGAGCTTCCTAGCGGCAACAGCGCCACCATTTGTCTGCCATTGAAATTGCACAAAAAAATTCAAAAAAAAAAAAACTTTTGCCTACGTACTAAGTAGGCCACTGCGAATCTTTTTCCCTCTTGAGAGTTTTGTCTAAAATGTCCAGAAGGGGGCGCAAAGCGAACCCGGAAGTGTTTTGACACTAAGAATGTGTTTTTGGTTGAAATGCTAAACTTAAAATTGAGTACCAGAAGCGAGCCACATATCATCGCGTTCGTCTTATCGATGGCTACGCGTGGACGTGACTAACTTTTATTTCTGACCTTTGTGGGAGGAGCTATCGCACTTTAAAGGCTAACCCTAGGGTTAGGAACCGTGCGACCGTGTGCGGAGAGACACATATCCAAATGTCCGTCTCGACAAGCTATATAACATACTAAAAGATGGGACCGTGTCGACCTTTGTGGGAGGAGCTATCGCACTTTAAAGGCTAACCCTAGGGTTAGGAACCGTGCGACCGTGTGCGGAGAGACACATATCCAAATGTCCGTCTCGACAAGCTATATAACATACTAAAAGATGGGACCGTGTCGACCTTTGTGGGAGGAGCTATCGCACTTTAAAGGCTAACCCTAGGGTTAGGAACCGTGCGACCGTGTGCGGAGAGACACATATCCAAATGTCCGTCTCGACAAGCTATATAACATACTAAAAGATGGGACCGTGTCGACCTTTGTGGGAGGAGCTATCGCACTTTAAAGGGTTAGGGTTAGGGTTAGGGTTAGGCAATGGGGGTTCGCAAGATTACCGGTAATCTTACCGATAAGACCCAGGAGCCTCTGAACGTCCAGGACACAAGTATGAGACATCTAAAATTCCGTAATGGCGACCCGATTCGGAATCTGTTGTCCTCATTGATTTCTGAGCTTCCTAGCGGCAACAGCGCCACCATTTGTCTGCCATTAAAATTGCACAAAAAAATTCAAAAAAAAAAAAACTTTTGCCTACGTACTAAGTAGGCCACTGCGAATCTTTTTCCCTCTTGAGAGTTTTGTCTAAAATGTCCAGAAGGGGGCGCAACAGCGAACCCGGAAGTGTTTTGACACTTGTGTTATTTTCAAGATTTAGGGTTAGGTAATGGGGGTTCTACCGATAAGACTCAGGAGCCTCTGAGAGTCCAAAACACAAGTATGAGACATCAAAAATTCCGTAATGGCGACCCGATTCGGAATCTGTTGTCCTCATTGATTTCTGAGCTTCCTAGCGGCAACAGCGCCACCATTTGTCTGCCATTAAAATTGCACAAAAAAATTCAAAAAAAAAAAAACTTTTGCCTACGTACTAAGTAGGCCACTGCGAATCTTTTTCCCTCTTGAGAGTTTTGTCTAAAATGTCCAGAAGGGGGCGCAACAGCGAACCCGGAAGTGTTTTGACACTTGTGTTATTTTCAAGATTTAGGGTTAGGTAATGGGGGTTCTACCGATAAGACTCAGGAGCCTCTGAGAGTCCAAAACACAAGTATGAGACATCAAAAATTCCGTAATGGCGACCCGATTCGGAATCTGTTGTCCTCATTGATTTCTGAGCTTCCTAGCGGCAACAGCGCCACCATTTGTCTGCCATTGAAATTGCACAAAAAAATTCAAAAAAAAAAAAACTTTTGCCTACGTACTAAGTAGGCCACTGCGAATCTTTTTCCCTCTTGAGAGTTTTGTCTAAAATGTCCAGAAGGGGGCGCAAAGCGAACCCGGAAGTGTTTTGACACTAAGAATGTGTTTTTGGTTGAAATGCTAAACTTAAAATTGAGTACCAGAAGCGAGCCACATATCATCGCGTTCGTCTTATCGATGGCTACGCGTGGACGTGACTAACTTTTATTTCTGACCTTTGTGGGAGGAGCTATCGCACTTTAAAGGCTAACCCTAGGGTTAGGAACCGTGCGACCGTGTGCGGAGAGACACATATCCAAATGTCCGTCTCGACAAGCTATATAACATACTAAAAGATGGGACCGTGTCGACCTTTGTGGGAGGAGCTATCGCACTTTAAAGGCTAACCCTAGGGTTAGGAACCGTGCGACCGTGTGCGGAGAGACACATATCCAAATGTCCGTCTCGACAAGCTATATAACATACTAAAAGATGGGACCGTGTCGACCTTTGTGGGAGGAGCTATCGCACTTTAAAGGCTAACCCTAGGGTTAGGAACCGTGCGACCGTGTGCGGAGAGACACATATCCAAATGTCCGTCTCGACAAGCTATATAACATACTAAAAGATGGGACCGTGTCGACCTTTGTGGGAGGAGCTATCGCACTTTAAAGGGTTAGGGTTAGGGTTAGGGTTAGGCAATGGGGGTTCGCAAGATTACCGGTAATCTTACCGATAAGACCCAGGAGCCTCTGAACGTCCAGGACACAAGTATGAGACATCTAAAATTCCGTAATGGCGACCCGATTCGGAATCTGTTGTCCTCATTGATTTCTGAGCTTCCTAGCGGCAACAGCGCCACCATTTGTCTGCCATTAAAATTGCACAAAAAAATTCAAAAAAAAAAAAACTTTTGCCTACGTACTAAGTAGGCCACTGCGAATCTTTTTCCCTCTTGAGAGTTTTGTCTAAAATGTCCAGAAGGGGGCGCAACAGCGAACCCGGAAGTGTTTTGACACTTGTGTTATTTTCAAGATTTAGGGTTAGGTAATGGGGGTTCTACCGATAAGACTCAGGAGCCTCTGAGAGTCCAAAACACAAGTATGAGACATCAAAAATTCCGTAATGGCGACCCGATTCGGAATCTGTTGTCCTCATTGATTTCTGAGCTTCCTAGCGGCAACAGCGCCACCATTTGTCTGCCATTGAAATTGCACAAAAAAATTCAAAAAAAAAAAAACTTTTGCCTACGTACTAAGTAGGCCACTGCGAATCTTTTTCCCTCTTGAGAGTTTTGTCTAAAATGTCCAGAAGGGGGCGCAAAGCGAACCCGGAAGTGTTTTGACACTAAGAATGTGTTTTTGGTTGAAATGCTAAACTTAAAATTGAGTACCAGAAGCGAGCCACATATCATCGCGTTCGTCTTATCGATGGCTACGCGTGGACGTGACTAACTTTTATTTCTGACCTTTGTGGGAGGAGCTATCGCACTTTAAAGGCTAACCCTAGGGTTAGGAACCGTGCGACCGTGTGCGGAGAGACACATATCCAAATGTCCGTCTCGACAAGCTATATAACATACTAAAAGATGGGACCGTGTCGACCTTTGTGGGAGGAGCTATCGCACTTTAAAGGCTAACCCTAGGGTTAGGAACCGTGCGACCGTGTGCGGAGAGACACATATCCAAATGTCCGTCTCGACAAGCTATATAACATACTAAAAGATGGGACCGTGTCGACCTTTGTGGGAGGAGCTATCGCACTTTAAAGGCTAACCCTAGGGTTAGGAACCGTGCGACCGTGTGCGGAGAGACACATATCCAAATGTCCGTCTCGACAAGCTATATAACATACTAAAAGATGGGACCGTGTCGACCTTTGTGGGAGGAGCTATCGCACTTTAAAGGGTTAGGGTTAGGGTTAGGGTTAGGCAATGGGGGTTCGCAAGATTACCGGTAATCTTACCGATAAGACCCAGGAGCCTCTGAACGTCCAGGACACAAGTATGAGACATCTAAAATTCCGTAATGGCGACCCGATTCGGAATCTGTTGTCCTCATTGATTTCTGAGCTTCCTAGCGGCAACAGCGCCACCATTTGTCTGCCATTAAAATTGCACAAAAAAATTCAAAAAAAAAAAAACTTTTGCCTACGTACTAAGTAGGCCACTGCGAATCTTTTTCCCTCTTGAGAGTTTTGTCTAAAATGTCCAGAAGGGGGCGCAACAGCGAACCCGGAAGTGTTTTGACACTTGTGTTATTTTCAAGATTTAGGGTTAGGTAATGGGGGTTCTACCGATAAGACTCAGGAGCCTCTGAGAGTCCAAAACACAAGTATGAGACATCAAAAATTCCGTAATGGCGACCCGATTCGGAATCTGTTGTCCTCATTGATTTCTGAGCTTCCTAGCGGCAACAGCGCCACCATTTGTCTGCCATTGAAATTGCACAAAAAAATTCAAAAAAAAAAAAACTTTTGCCTACGTACTAAGTAGGCCACTGCGAATCTTTTTCCCTCTTGAGAGTTTTGTCTAAAATGTCCAGAAGGGGGCGCAAAGCGAACCCGGAAGTGTTTTGACACTAAGAATGTGTTTTTGGTTGAAATGCTAAACTTAAAATTGAGTACCAGAAGCGAGCCACATATCATCGCGTTCGTCTTATCGATGGCTACGCGTGGACGTGACTAACTTTTATTTCTGACCTTTGTGGGAGGAGCTATCGCACTTTAAAGGCTAACCCTAGGGTTAGGAACCGTGCGACCGTGTGCGGAGAGACACATATCCAAATGTCCGTCTCGACAAGCTATATAACATACTAAAAGATGGGACCGTGTCGACCTTTGTGGGAGGAGCTATCGCACTTTAAAGGCTAACCCTAGGGTTAGGAACCGTGCGACCGTGTGCGGAGAGACACATATCCAAATGTCCGTCTCGACAAGCTATATAACATACTAAAAGATGGGACCGTGTCGACCTTTGTGGGAGGAGCTATCGCACTTTAAAGGCTAACCCTAGGGTTAGGAACCGTGCGACCGTGTGCGGAGAGACACATATCCAAATGTCCGTCTCGACAAGCTATATAACATACTAAAAGATGGGACCGTGTCGACCTTTGTGGGAGGAGCTATCGCACTTTAAAGGGTTAGGGTTAGGGTTAGGGTTAGGCAATGGGGGTTCGCAAGATTACCGGTAATCTTACCGATAAGACCCAGGAGCCTCTGAACGTCCAGGACACAAGTATGAGACATCTAAAATTCCGTAATGGCGACCCGATTCGGAATCTGTTGTCCTCATTGATTTCTGAGCTTCCTAGCGGCAACAGCGCCACCATTTGTCTGCCATTAAAATTGCACAAAAAAATTCAAAAAAAAAAAAACTTTTGCCTACGTACTAAGTAGGCCACTGCGAATCTTTTTCCCTCTTGAGAGTTTTGTCTAAAATGTCCAGAAGGGGGCGCAACAGCGAACCCGGAAGTGTTTTGACACTTGTGTTATTTTCAAGATTTAGGGTTAGGTAATGGGGGTTCTACCGATAAGACTCAGGAGCCTCTGAGAGTCCAAAACACAAGTATGAGACATCAAAAATTCCGTAATGGCGACCCGATTCGGAATCTGTTGTCCTCATTGATTTCTGAGCTTCCTAGCGGCAACAGCGCCACCATTTGTCTGCCATTGAAATTGCACAAAAAAATTCAAAAAAAAAAAAACTTTTGCCTACGTACTAAGTAGGCCACTGCGAATCTTTTTCCCTCTTGAGAGTTTTGTCTAAAATGTCCAGAAGGGGGCGCAAAGCGAACCCGGAAGTGTTTTGACACTAAGAATGTGTTTTTGGTTGAAATGCTAAACTTAAAATTGAGTACCAGAAGCGAGCCACATATCATCGCGTTCGTCTTATCGATGGCTACGCGTGGACGTGACTAACTTTTATTTCTGACCTTTGTGGGAGGAGCTATCGCACTTTAAAGGCTAACCCTAGGGTTAGGAACCGTGCGACCGTGTGCGGAGAGACACATATCCAAATGTCCGTCTCGACAAGCTATATAACATACTAAAAGATGGGACCGTGTCGACCTTTGTGGGAGGAGCTATCGCACTTTAAAGGCTAACCCTAGGGTTAGGAACCGTGCGACCGTGTGCGGAGAGACACATATCCAAATGTCCGTCTCGACAAGCTATATAACATACTAAAAGATGGGACCGTGTCGACCTTTGTGGGAGGAGCTATCGCACTTTAAAGGCTAACCCTAGGGTTAGGAACCGTGCGACCGTGTGCGGAGAGACACATATCCAAATGTCCGTCTCGACAAGCTATATAACATACTAAAAGATGGGACCGTGTCGACCTTTGTGGGAGGAGCTATCGCACTTTAAAGGGTTAGGGTTAGGGTTAGGGTTAGGCAATGGGGGTTCGCAAGATTACCGGTAATCTTACCGATAAGACCCAGGAGCCTCTGAACGTCCAGGACACAAGTATGAGACATCTAAAATTCCGTAATGGCGACCCGATTCGGAATCTGTTGTCCTCATTGATTTCTGAGCTTCCTAGCGGCAACAGCGCCACCATTTGTCTGCCATTAAAATTGCACAAAAAAATTCAAAAAAAAAAAAACTTTTGCCTACGTACTAAGTAGGCCACTGCGAATCTTTTTCCCTCTTGAGAGTTTTGTCTAAAATGTCCAGAAGGGGGCGCAACAGCGAACCCGGAAGTGTTTTGACACTTGTGTTATTTTCAAGATTTAGGGTTAGGTAATGGGGGTTCTACCGATAAGACTCAGGAGCCTCTGAGAGTCCAAAACACAAGTATGAGACATCAAAAATTCCGTAATGGCGACCCGATTCGGAATCTGTTGTCCTCATTGATTTCTGAGCCTCCTAGCGGCAACAGCGCCACCATTTGTCTGCCATTGAAATTGCACAAAAAAATTCAAAAAAAAAAAACTTTTGCCTACGTACTAAGTAGGCCACTGCGAATCTTTTTCCCTCTTGAGAGTTTTGTCTAAAATGTCCAGAAGGGGGCGCAAAGCGAACCCGGAAGTGTTTTGACACTTTAGGGTGAGGGTTTGAGATAGGTAGTAGTTGTAGTACTAAGACTGGTTAGGGTTAGTGTATACAAGTCTGCGGGTTAGGTTCAGGGTGAGGGTTTGAGATAGGTTGTAGTTGTAGTACTAAGACAAGTCTAAGTCCACATCAAGAAGTTTTTTTTTTTTTTTTTTTTTTGGTTTAGTTTCTTTTTTTTTTTTTTTTTTTTTTGATTTTTTTTTTTTTTTTTTTGAATTTTTTTTCTTTTTTTTTCTTTTTTTCTTTTTTTTTTTTTTTTTTTTTCTTTTTTTGCATGTTTCAAGTGATTTGGGATCGACTGGTAATAGTCCCCAGTGCACTTATTTTGGTGTCCCCAAGCTCTGGGACTTAGTAAAATTTACCCCAGACCTTAGGAGTGTCGTAGAGCGACGGGACCAATTCCATTAAATCCGGCATGAAAAAGTGATTCAGAAAATGTGTTGTTTGAAAAAAAAAAATAATAATTGAGCTCTAGGGGCTGAAAAAACGTGTCTCTTTTGATTTGGCGGAGAGTTAGCAGTGTCGGAGAGCTACGAAACCACTTCCATCGGATTCGGGACGCTTCAAACATTTAGAAACAGTCTTGTTTGTGAAGACAGCAATTGTTTTGAATATCTTATTGAATTTTAAAGCTGCAAGGCCGCAAAATAAAGCCTAAAATGTCAACGCTTGACCTTTGGGTCTTCGGAGTGTCTTTGAGCGTCGGGAGTTGGCTCCCTAGACTCACTTTTTCCCGCTGAATACAGCCGTGGTGGTCTCGTGTCTCTACGATGTCGGGAAGTGGGTGTAATAGCCACTTAGCCGCCAGAAAACTTCTGTAAAAAACCGAGACCATTTTCCGACTCAGAACGACGAGGCGGACGCGCTGATATGTGTTTCCCAGCACACGGACTTACGGTTCTCTTAATTGGCTAGGGTTAGGGTTAGTTTTCAACGCGCGATAGCTCTTGAACGATACGTCCGTCAGACAAGTAATTGACGTTGGCGTTTCCAGCTTTCCGAGGCCTACGATCTGATATGTCCGCCATTGTCGTGCGACCCCCGTAGCCCCTAACCCTAACCCTAGATAACCCTAGTTTTACCTGATCGAAAGGCTTATAGGGTTACCGATGCTAAGAATGTGTTTTTGGTTGAAATGCTAAACTTAAAATTGAGTACCAGAAGCGAGCCACATATCATCGCGTTCGTCTTATCGATGGCTACGCGTGGACGTGACTAACTTTTATTTCTGACCTTTGTGGGAGGAGCTATCGCACTTTAAAGGCTAACCCTAGGGTTAGGAACCGTGCGACCGTGTGCGGAGAGACACATATCCAAATGTCCGTCTCGACAAGCTATATAACATACTAAAAGATGGGACCGTGTCGACCTTTGTGGGAGGAGCTATCGCACTTTAAAGGCTAACCCTAGGGTTAGGAACCGTGCGACCGTGTGCGGAGAGACACATATCCAAATGTCCGTCTCGACAAGCTATATAACATACTAAAAGATGGGACCGTGTCGACCTTTGTGGGAGGAGCTATCGCACTTTAAAGGCTAACCCTAGGGTTAGGAACCGTGCGACCGTGTGCGGAGAGACACATATCCAAATGTCCGTCTCGACAAGCTATATAACATACTAAAAGATGGGACCGTGTCGACCTTTGTGGGAGGAGCTATCGCACTTTAAAGGGTTAGGGTTAGGGTTAGGGTTAGGGCAATGGGGGTTCGCAAGATTACCGGTAATCTTACCGATAAGACCCAGGAGCCTCTGAACGTCCAGGACACAAGTATGAGACATCTAAAATTCCGTAATGGCGACCCGATTCGGAATCTGTTGTCCTCATTGATTTCTGAGCTTCCTAGCGGCAACAGCGCCACCATTTGTCTGCCATTAAAATTGCACAAAAAAATTCAAAAAAAAAAAAACTTTTGCCTACGTACTAAGTAGGCCACTGCGAATCTTTTTCCCTCTTGAGAGTTTTGTCTAAAATGTCCAGAAGGGGGCGCAACAGCGAACCCGGAAGTGTTTTGACACTTGTGTTATTTTCAAGATTTAGGGTTAGGTAATGGGGGTTCTACCGATAAGACTCAGGAGCCTCTGAGAGTCCAAAACACAAGTATGAGACATCAAAAATTCCGTAATGGCGACCCGATTCGGAATCTGTTGTCCTCATTGATTTCTGAGCTTCCTAGCGGCAACAGCGCCACCATTTGTCTGCCATTGAAATTGCACAAAAAAATTCAAAAAAAAAAAAACTTTTGCCTACGTACTAAGTAGGCCACTGCGAATCTTTTTCCCTCTTGAGAGTTTTGTCTAAAATGTCCAGAAGGGGGCGCAAAGCGAACCCGGAAGTGTTTTGACACTAAGAATGTGTTTTTGGTTGAAATGCTAAACTTAAAATTGAGTACCAGAAGCGAGCCACATATCATCGCGTTCGTCTTATCGATGGCTACGCGTGGACGTGACTAACTTTTATTTCTGACCTTTGTGGGAGGAGCTATCGCACTTTAAAGGCTAACCCTAGGGTTAGGAACCGTGCGACCGTGTGCGGAGAGACACATATCCAAATGTCCGTCTCGACAAGCTATATAACATACTAAAAGATGGGACCGTGTCGACCTTTGTGGGAGGAGCTATCGCACTTTAAAGGCTAACCCTAGGGTTAGGAACCGTGCGACCGTGTGCGGAGAGACACATATCCAAATGTCCGTCTCGACAAGCTATATAACATACTAAAAGATGGGACCGTGTCGACCTTTGTGGGAGGAGCTATCGCACTTTAAAGGCTAACCCTAGGGTTAGGAACCGTGCGACCGTGTGCGGAGAGACACATATCCAAATGTCCGTCTCGACAAGCTATATAACATACTAAAAGATGGGACCGTGTCGACCTTTGTGGGAGGAGCTATCGCACTTTAAAGGGTTAGGGTTAGGGTTAGGGTTAGGCAATGGGGGTTCGCAAGATTACCGGTAATCTTACCGATAAGACCCAGGAGCCTCTGAACGTCCAGGACACAAGTATGAGACATCTAAAATTCCGTAATGGCGACCCGATTCGGAATCTGTTGTCCTCATTGATTTCTGAGCTTCCTAGCGGCAACAGCGCCACCATTTGTCTGCCATTAAAATTGCACAAAAAAATTCAAAAAAAAAAAAACTTTTGCCTACGTACTAAGTAGGCCACTGCGAATCTTTTTCCCTCTTGAGAGTTTTGTCTAAAATGTCCAGAAGGGGGCGCAACAGCGAACCCGGAAGTGTTTTGACACTTGTGTTATTTTCAAGATTTAGGGTTAGGTAATGGGGGTTCTACCGATAAGACTCAGGAGCCTCTGAGAGTCCAAAACACAAGTATGAGACATCAAAAATTCCGTAATGGCGACCCGATTCGGAATCTGTTGTCCTCATTGATTTCTGAGCTTCCTAGCGGCAACAGCGCCACCATTTGTCTGCCATTAAAATTGCACAAAAAAATTCAAAAAAAAAAAAACTTTTGCCTACGTACTAAGTAGGCCACTGCGAATCTTTTTCCCTCTTGAGAGTTTTGTCTAAAATGTCCAGAAGGGGGCGCAACAGCGAACCCGGAAGTGTTTTGACACTTGTGTTATTTTCAAGATTTAGGGTTAGGTAATGGGGGTTCTACCGATAAGACTCAGGAGCCTCTGAGAGTCCAAAACACAAGTATGAGACATCAAAAATTCCGTAATGGCGACCCGATTCGGAATCTGTTGTCCTCATTGATTTCTGAGCTTCCTAGCGGCAACAGCGCCACCATTTGTCTGCCATTGAAATTGCACAAAAAAATTCAAAAAAAAAAAAACTTTTGCCTACGTACTAAGTAGGCCACTGCGAATCTTTTTCCCTCTTGAGAGTTTTGTCTAAAATGTCCAGAAGGGGGCGCAAAGCGAACCCGGAAGTGTTTTGACACTTGTGTTTTTTTCCAGATTTCTTTTTTTTTTTTTTAGGGTTAGGCTTAGTGTATACAAGTCTGCGGGTTAGGTTTAGGGTGAGGGTTTGAGATAGGTAGTAGTTGTAGTACTAAGACTGGTTAGGGTTAGTGTATACAAGTCTGCGGGTTAGGTTCAGGGTGAGGGTTTGAGATAGGTTGTAGTTGTAGTACTAAGACAAGTCTAAGTCCACATCAAGAAGGTTTTTTTTTTTTTTTTTTTTTTGGTTTAGTTTCTTTTCTTTTTTTTTTTTTTTTGATTTTTTTTTTTTTTTTTTTGATTTTTTTTTCTTTTTTTTTCTTTTTTTCTTTTTTTTTTAAATTTTTTTGATGGGACCGTGATGGGACCGTGATGGGACCGTGTCGACCTTTGTGGGAGGAGCTATCGCACTTTAAAGGGTTAGGGTTAGGGTTAGGGTTAGGGCAATGGGGGTTCGCAAGATTACCGGTAATCTTACCGATAAGACCCAGGAGCCTCTGAACGTCCAGGACACAAGTATGAGACATCTAAAATTCCGTAATGGCGACCCGATTCGGAATCTGTTGTCCTCATTGATTTCTGAGCTTCCTAGCGGCAACAGCGCCACCATTTGTCTGCCATTAAAATTGCACAAAAAAATTCAAAAAAAAAAAAACTTTTGCCTACGTACTAAGTAGGCCACTGCGAATCTTTTTCCCTCTTGAGAGTTTTGTCTAAAATGTCCAGAAGGGGGCGCAACAGCGAACCCGGAAGTGTTTTGACACTTGTGTTATTTTCAAGATTTAGGGTTAGGTAATGGGGGTTCTACCGATAAGACTCAGGAGCCTCTGAGAGTCCAAAACACAAGTATGAGACATCAAAAATTCCGTAATGGCGACCCGATTCGGAATCTGTTGTCCTCATTGATTTCTGAGCTTCCTAGCGGCAACAGCGCCACCATTTGTCTGCCATTGAAATTGCACAAAAAAATTCAAAAAAAAAAAAACTTTTGCCTACGTACTAAGTAGGCCACTGCGAATCTTTTTCCCTCTTGAGAGTTTTGTCTAAAATGTCCAGAAGGGGGCGCAAAGCGAACCCGGAAGTGTTTTGACACTTGTGTTTTTTTCCAGATTTTTTTTTTTTTTTTTTAGGGTTAGGCTTAGTGTATACAAGTCTGCGGGTTAGGTTTAGGGTGAGGGTTTGAGATAGGTAGTAGTTGTAGTACTAAGACTGGTTAGGGTTAGTGTATACAAGTCTGCGGGTTAGGTTCAGGGTGAGGGTTTGAGATAGGTTGTAGTTGTAGTACTAAGACAAGTCTAAGTCCACATCAAGAAGGATCTGATATGTCCGCCATTGTCGTGCGACCCCCGTAGCCCCTAACCCTAACCCTAGATAACCCTAGTTTTACCTGATCGAAAGGCTTATAGGGTTACCGATGCTAAGAATGTGTTTTTGGTTGAAATGCTAAACTTAAAATTGAGTACCAGAAGCGAGCCACATATCATCGCGTTCGTCTTATCGATGGCTACGCGTGGACGTGACTAACTTTTATTTCTAAAATGTCCAGAAGGGGGCGCAACAGCGAACCCGGAAGTGTTTTGACACTTGTGTTATTTTCAAGATTTAGGGTTAGGTAATGGGGGTTCTACCGATAAGACTCAGGAGCCTCTGAGAGTCCAAAACACAAGTATGAGACATCAAAAATTCCGTAATGGCGACCCGATTCGGAATCTGTTGTCCTCATTGATTTCTGAGCTTCCTAGCGGCAACAGCGCCACCATTTGTCTGCCATTGAAATTGCACAAAAAAATTCAAAAAAAAAAAAACTTTTGCCTACGTACTAAGTAGGCCACTGCGAATCTTTTTCCCTCTTGAGAGTTTTGTCTAAAATGTCCAGAAGGGGGCGCAAAGCGAACCCGGAAGTGTTTTGACACTTGTGTTTTTTTCCAGATTTTTTTTTTTTTTTTTAGGGTTAGGCTTAGTGTATACAAGTCTGCGGGTTAGGTTTAGGGTGAGGGTTTGAGATAGGTAGTAGTTGTAGTACTAAGACTGGTTAGGGTTAGTGTATACAAGTCTGCGGGTTAGGTTCAGGGTGAGGGTTTGAGATAGGTTGTAGTTGTAGTACTAAGACAAGTCTAAGTCCACATCAAGAAGGTTTTTTTTTTTTTTTTTTTTTGGTTTAGTTTCTTTTTTTTTTTTCTTTTTTTTTGATTTTTTTTTTTTTTTTTTTGAATTTTTTTTCTTTTTTTTTCTTTTTTTATTTTTTTTTTTTTTTTTTTTTTTTTTTTTTGCATGTTTCAAGTGATTTGGGATCGACTGGTAATAGTCCCCAGTGCACTTATTTTGGTGTCCCCAAGCTCTGGGACTTAGTAAAATTTACCCCAGACCTTAGGAGTGTCGTAGAGCGACGGGACCAATTCCATTAAATCCGGCATGAAAAAGTGATTCAGAAAATGTGTTGTTTGAAAAAAAAAAATAATAATTGAGCTCTAGGGGCTGAAAAAACGTGTCTCTTTTGATTTGGCGGAGAGTTAGCAGTGTCGGAGAGCTACGAAACCACTTCCATCGGATTCGGGACGCTTCAAACATTTAGAAACAGTCTTGTTTGTGAAGACAGCAATTTTTTTGAATATCTTATTGAATTTTAAAGCTGCAAGGCCGCAAAATAAAGCCTAAAATGTCAACGCTTGACCTTTGGGTCTTCGGAGTGTCTTTGAGCGTCGGGAGTTGGCTCCCTAGACTCACTTTTTCCCGCTGAATACAGCCGTGGTGGTCTCGTGTCTCTACGATGTCGGGAAGTGGGTGTAATAGCCACTTAGCCGCCAGAAAACTTCTGTAAAAAACCGAGACCATTTTCCGACTCAGAACGACGAGGCGGACGCGCTGATATGTGTTTCCCAGCACACGGACTTACGGTTCTCTTAATTGGCTAGGGTTAGGGTTAGTTTTCAACGCGCGATAGCTCTTGAACGATACGTCCGTCAGACAAGTAATTGACGTTGGCGTTTCCAGCTTTCCGAGGCCTACGATCTGATATGTCCGCCATTGTCGTGCGACCCCCGTAGCCCCTAACCCTAACCCTAGATAACCCTAGTTTTACCTGATCGAAAGGCTTATAGGGTTACCGATGCTAAGAATGTGTTTTTGGTTGAAATGCTAAACTTAAAATTGAGTACCAGAAGCGAGCCACATATCATCGCGTTCGTCTTATCGATGGCTACGTGTGGACGTGACTAACTTTTATTTCTGACCTTTGTGGGAGGAGCTATCGCACTTTAAAGGCTAACCCTAGGGTTAGGAACCGTGCGACCGTGTGCGGAGAGACACATATCCAAATGTCCGTCTCGACAAGCTATATAACATACTAAAAGATGGGACCGTGTCGACCTTTGTGGGAGGAGCTATCGCACTTTAAAGGCTAACCCTAGGGTTAGGAACCGTGCGACCGTGTGCGGAGAGACACATATCCAAATGTCCGTCTCGACAAGCTATATAACATACTAAAAGATGGGACCGTGTCGACCTTTGTGGGAGGAGCTATCGCACTTTAAAGGCTAACCCTAGGGTTAGGAACCGTGCGACCGTGTGCGGAGAGACACATATCCAAATGTCCGTCTCGACAAGCTATATAACATACTAAAAGATGGGACCGTGTCGACCTTTGTGGGAGGAGCTATCGCACTTTAAAGGGTTAGGGTTAGGGTTAGGGTTAGGGCAATGGGGGTTCGCAAGATTACCGGTAATCTTACCGATAAGACCCAGGAGCCTCTGAACGTCCAGGACACAAGTATGAGACATCTAAAATTCCGTAATGGCGACCCGATTCGGAATCTGTTGTCCTCATTGATTTCTGAGCTTCCTAGCGGCAACAGCGCCACCATTTGTCTGCCATTAAAATTGCACAAAAAAATTCAAAAAAAAAAAAACTTTTGCCTACGTACTAAGTAGGCCACTGCGAATCTTTTTCCCTCTTGAGAGTTTTGTCTAAAATGTCCAGAAGGGGGCGCAACAGCGAACCCGGAAGTGTTTTGACACTTGTGTTATTTTCAAGATTTAGGGTTAGGTAATGGGGGTTCTACCGATAAGACTCAGGAGCCTCTGAGAGTCCAAAACACAAGTATGAGACATCAAAAATTCCGTAATGGCGACCCGATTCGGAATCTGTTGTCCTCATTGATTTCTGAGCTTCCTAGCGGCAACAGCGCCACCATTTGTCTGCCATTGAAATTGCACAAAAAAATTCAAAAAAAAAAAAACTTTTGCCTACGTACTAAGTAGGCCACTGCGAATCTTTTTCCCTCTTGAGAGTTTTGTCTAAAATGTCCAGAAGGGGGCGCAAAGCGAACCCGGAAGTGTTTTGACACTAAGAATGTGTTTTTGGTTGAAATGCTAAACTTAAAATTGAGTACCAGAAGCGAGCCACATATCATCGCGTTCGTCTTATCGATGGCTACGCGTGGACGTGACTAACTTTTATTTCTGACCTTTGTGGGAGGAGCTATCGCACTTTAAAGGCTAACCCTAGGGTTAGGAACCGTGCGACCGTGTGCGGAGAGACACATATCCAAATGTCCGTCTCGACAAGCTATATAACATACTAAAAGATGGGACCGTGTCGACCTTTGTGGGAGGAGCTATCGCACTTTAAAGGCTAACCCTAGGGTTAGGAACCGTGCGACCGTGTGCGGAGAGACACATATCCAAATGTCCGTCTCGACAAGCTATATAACATACTAAAAGATGGGACCGTGTCGACCTTTGTGGGAGGAGCTATCGCACTTTAAAGGCTAACCCTAGGGTTAGGAACCGTGCGACCGTGTGCGGAGAGACACATATCCAAATGTCCGTCTCGACAAGCTATATAACATACTAAAAGATGGGACCGTGTCGACCTTTGTGGGAGGAGCTATCGCACTTTAAAGGGTTAGGGTTAGGGTTAGGGTTAGGCAATGGGGGTTCGCAAGATTACCGGTAATCTTACCGATAAGACCCAGGAGCCTCTGAACGTCCAGGACACAAGTATGAGACATCTAAAATTCCGTAATGGCGACCCGATTCGGAATCTGTTGTCCTCATTGATTTCTGAGCTTCCTAGCGGCAACAGCGCCACCATTTGTCTGCCATTAAAATTGCACAAAAAAATTCAAAAAAAAAAAAACTTTTGCCTACGTACTAAGTAGGCCACTGCGAATCTTTTTCCCTCTTGAGAGTTTTGTCTAAAATGTCCAGAAGGGGGCGCAACAGCGAACCCGGAAGTGTTTTGACACTTGTGTTATTTTCAAGATTTAGGGTTAGGTAATGGGGGTTCTACCGATAAGACTCAGGAGCCTCTGAGAGTCCAAAACACAAGTATGAGACATCAAAAATTCCGTAATGGCGACCCGATTCGGAATCTGTTGTCCTCATTGATTTCTGAGCTTCCTAGCGGCAACAGCGCCACCATTTGTCTGCCATTAAAATTGCACAAAAAAATTCAAAAAAAAAAAAACTTTTGCCTACGTACTAAGTAGGCCACTGCGAATCTTTTTCCCTCTTGAGAGTTTTGTCTAAAATGTCCAGAAGGGGGCGCAACAGCGAACCCGGAAGTGTTTTGACACTTGTGTTATTTTCAAGATTTAGGGTTAGGTAATGGGGGTTCTACCGATAAGACTCAGGAGCCTCTGAGAGTCCAAAACACAAGTATGAGACATCAAAAATTCCGTAATGGCGACCCGATTCGGAATCTGTTGTCCTCATTGATTTCTGAGCTTCCTAGCGGCAACAGCGCCACCATTTGTCTGCCATTGAAATTGCACAAAAAAATTCAAAAAAAAAAAAACTTTTGCCTACGTACTAAGTAGGCCACTGCGAATCTTTTTCCCTCTTGAGAGTTTTGTCTAAAATGTCCAGAAGGGGGCGCAAAGCGAACCCGGAAGTGTTTTGACACTTGTGTTTTTTTCCAGATTTCTTTTTTTTTTTTTTAGGGTTAGGCTTAGTGTATACAAGTCTGCGGGTTAGGTTTAGGGTGAGGGTTTGAGATAGGTAGTAGTTGTAGTACTAAGACTGGTTAGGGTTAGTGTATACAAGTCTGCGGGTTAGGTTCAGGGTGAGGGTTTGAGATAGGTTGTAGTTGTAGTACTAAGACAAGTCTAAGTCCACATCAAGAAGGTTTTTTTTTTTTTTTTTTTTTTGGTTTAGTTTCTTTTCTTTTTTTTTTTTTTTTGATTTTTTTTTTTTTTTTTTTGATTTTTTTTTCTTTTTTTTTCTTTTTTTCTTTTTTTTTTAAATTTTTTTGATGGGACCGTGATGGGACCGTGATGGGACCGTGTCGACCTTTGTGGGAGGAGCTATCGCACTTTAAAGGGTTAGGGTTAGGGTTAGGGTTAGGGCAATGGGGGTTCGCAAGATTACCGGTAATCTTACCGATAAGACCCAGGAGCCTCTGAACGTCCAGGACACAAGTATGAGACATCTAAAATTCCGTAATGGCGACCCGATTCGGAATCTGTTGTCCTCATTGATTTCTGAGCTTCCTAGCGGCAACAGCGCCACCATTTGTCTGCCATTAAAATTGCACAAAAAAATTCAAAAAAAAAAAAACTTTTGCCTACGTACTAAGTAGGCCACTGCGAATCTTTTTCCCTCTTGAGAGTTTTGTCTAAAATGTCCAGAAGGGGGCGCAACAGCGAACCCGGAAGTGTTTTGACACTTGTGTTATTTTCAAGATTTAGGGTTAGGTAATGGGGGTTCTACCGATAAGACTCAGGAGCCTCTGAGAGTCCAAAACACAAGTATGAGACATCAAAAATTCCGTAATGGCGACCCGATTCGGAATCTGTTGTCCTCATTGATTTCTGAGCTTCCTAGCGGCAACAGCGCCACCATTTGTCTGCCATTGAAATTGCACAAAAAAATTCAAAAAAAAAAAAACTTTTGCCTACGTACTAAGTAGGCCACTGCGAATCTTTTTCCCTCTTGAGAGTTTTGTCTAAAATGTCCAGAAGGGGGCGCAAAGCGAACCCGGAAGTGTTTTGACACTTGTGTTTTTTTCCAGATTTCTTTTTTTTTTTTTTAGGGTTAGGCTTAGTGTATACAAGTCTGCGGGTTAGGTTTAGGGTGAGGGTTTGAGATAGGTAGTAGTTGTAGTACTAAGACTGGTTAGGGTTAGTGTATACAAGTCTGCGGGTTAGGTTCAGGGTGAGGGTTTGAGATAGGTTGTAGTTGTAGTACTAAGACAAGTCTAAGTCCACATCAAGAAGGTTTTTTTTTTTTTTTTTTTTTTGGTTTAGTTTCTTTTTTTTTTTTCTTTTTTTTTGATTTTTTTTTTTTTTTTTTGAATTTTTTTTCTTTTTTTTTCTTTTTTTATTTTTTTTTTTTTTTTTTTTTTTTTTTTTTTGCATGTTTCAAGTGATTTGGGATCGACTGGTAATAGTCCCCAGTGCACTTATTTTGGTGTCCCCAAGCTCTGGGACTTAGTAAAATTTACCCCAGACCTTAGGAGTGTCGTAGAGCGACGGGACCAATTCCATTAAATCCGGCATGAAAAAGTGATTCAGAAAATGTGTTGTTTGAAAAAAAAAAAAAATAATTGAGCTCTAGGGGCTGAAAAAACGTGTCTCTTTTGATTTGGCGGAGAGTTAGCAGTGTCGGAGAGCTACGAAACCACTTCCATCGGATTCGGGACGCTTCAAACATTTAGAAACAGTCTTGTTTGTGAAGACAGCAATTTTTTTGAATATCTTATTGAATTTTAAAGCTGCAAGGCCGCAAAATAAAGCCTAAAATGTCAACGCTTGACCTTTGGGTCTTCGGAGTGTCTTTGAGCGTCGGGAGTTGGCTCCCTAGACTCACTTTTTCCCGCTGAATACAGCCGTGGTGGTCTCGTGTCTCTACGATGTCGGGAAGTGGGTGTAATAGCCACTTAGCCGCCAGAAAACTTCTGTAAAAAACCGAGACCATTTTCCGACTCAGAACGACGAGGCGGACGCGCTGATATGTGTTTCCCAGCACACGGACTTACGGTTCTCTTAATTGGCTAGGGTTAGGGTTAGTTTTCAACGCGCGATAGCTCTTGAACGATACGTCCGTCAGACAAGTAATTGACGTTGGCGTTTCCAGCTTTCCGAGGCCTACGATCTGATATGTCCGCCATTGTCGTGCGACCCCCGTAGCCCCTAACCCTAACCCTAGATAACCCTAGTTTTACCTGATCGAAAGGCTTATAGGGTTACCGATGCTAAGAATGTGTTTTTGGTTGAAATGCTAAACTTAAAATTGAGTACCAGAAGCGAGCCACATATCATCGCGTTCGTCTTATCGATGGCTACGCGTGGACGTGACTAACTTTTATTTCTGACCTTTGTGGGAGGAGCTATCGCACTTTAAAGGCTAACCCTAGGGTTAGGAACCGTGCGACCGTGTGCGGAGAGACACATATCCAAATGTCCGTCTCGACAAGCTATATAACATACTAAAAGATGGGACCGTGTCGACCTTTGTGGGAGGAGCTATCGCACTTTAAAGGCTAACCCTAGGGTTAGGAACCGTGCGACCGTGTGCGGAGAGACACATATCCAAATGTCCGTCTCGACAAGCTATATAACATACTAAAAGATGGGACCGTGTCGACCTTTGTGGGAGGAGCTATCGCACTTTAAAGGCTAACCCTAGGGTTAGGAACCGTGCGACCGTGTGCGGAGAGACACATATCCAAATGTCCGTCTCGACAAGCTATATAACATACTAAAAGATGGGACCGTGTCGACCTTTGTGGGAGGAGCTATCGCACTTTAAAGGGTTAGGGTTAGGGTTAGGGTTAGGGCAATGGGGGTTCGCAAGATTACCGGTAATCTTACCGATAAGACCCAGGAGCCTCTGAACGTCCAGGACACAAGTATGAGACATCTAAAATTCCGTAATGGCGACCCGATTCGGAATCTGTTGTCCTCATTGATTTCTGAGCTTCCTAGCGGCAACAGCGCCACCATTTGTCTGCCATTAAAATTGCACAAAAAAATTCAAAAAAAAAAAAACTTTTGCCTACGTACTAAGTAGGCCACTGCGAATCTTTTTCCCTCTTGAGAGTTTTGTCTAAAATGTCCAGAAGGGGGCGCAACAGCGAACCCGGAAGTGTTTTGACACTTGTGTTATTTTCAAGATTTAGGGTTAGGTAATGGGGGTTCTACCGATAAGACTCAGGAGCCTCTGAGAGTCCAAAACACAAGTATGAGACATCAAAAATTCCGTAATGGCGACCCGATTCGGAATCTGTTGTCCTCATTGATTTCTGAGCTTCCTAGCGGCAACAGCGCCACCATTTGTCTGCCATTGAAATTGCACAAAAAAATTCAAAAAAAAAAAAACTTTTGCCTACGTACTAAGTAGGCCACTGCGAATCTTTTTCCCTCTTGAGAGTTTTGTCTAAAATGTCCAGAAGGGGGCGCAAAGCGAACCCGGAAGTGTTTTGACACTAAGAATGTGTTTTTGGTTGAAATGCTAAACTTAAAATTGAGTACCAGAAGCGAGCCACATATCATCGCGTTCGTCTTATCGATGGCTACGCGTGGACGTGACTAACTTTTATTTCTGACCTTTGTGGGAGGAGCTATCGCACTTTAAAGGCTAACCCTAGGGTTAGGAACCGTGCGACCGTGTGCGGAGAGACACATATCCAAATGTCCGTCTCGACAAGCTATATAACATACTAAAAGATGGGACCGTGTCGACCTTTGTGGGAGGAGCTATCGCACTTTAAAGGCTAACCCTAGGGTTAGGAACCGTGCGACCGTGTGCGGAGAGACACATATCCAAATGTCCGTCTCGACAAGCTATATAACATACTAAAAGATGGGACCGTGTCGACCTTTGTGGGAGGAGCTATCGCACTTTAAAGGCTAACCCTAGGGTTAGGAACCGTGCGACCGTGTGCGGAGAGACACATATCCAAATGTCCGTCTCGACAAGCTATATAACATACTAAAAGATGGGACCGTGTCGACCTTTGTGGGAGGAGCTATCGCACTTTAAAGGGTTAGGGTTAGGGTTAGGGTTAGGCAATGGGGGTTCGCAAGATTACCGGTAATCTTACCGATAAGACCCAGGAGCCTCTGAACGTCCAGGACACAAGTATGAGACATCTAAAATTCCGTAATGGCGACCCGATTCGGAATCTGTTGTCCTCATTGATTTCTGAGCTTCCTAGCGGCAACAGCGCCACCATTTGTCTGCCATTAAAATTGCACAAAAAAATTCAAAAAAAAAAAAACTTTTGCCTACGTACTAAGTAGGCCACTGCGAATCTTTTTCCCTCTTGAGAGTTTTGTCTAAAATGTCCAGAAGGGGGCGCAACAGCGAACCCGGAAGTGTTTTGACACTTGTGTTATTTTCAAGATTTAGGGTTAGGTAATGGGGGTTCTACCGATAAGACTCAGGAGCCTCTGAGAGTCCAAAACACAAGTATGAGACATCAAAAATTCCGTAATGGCGACCCGATTCGGAATCTGTTGTCCTCATTGATTTCTGAGCTTCCTAGCGGCAACAGCGCCACCATTTGTCTGCCATTGAAATTGCACAAAAAAATTCAAAAAAAAAAAAACTTTTGCCTACGTACTAAGTAGGCCACTGCGAATCTTTTTCCCTCTTGAGAGTTTTGTCTAAAATGTCCAGAAGGGGGCGCAAAGCGAACCCGGAAGTGTTTTGACACTTGTGTTTTTTTCCAGATTTTTTTTTTTTTTTTTTAGGGTTAGGCTTAGTGTATACAAGTCTGCGGGTTAGGTTTAGGGTGAGGGTTTGAGATAGGTAGTAGTTGTAGTACTAAGACTGGTTAGGGTTAGTGTATACAAGTCTGCGGGTTAGGTTCAGGGTGAGGGTTTGAGATAGGTTGTAGTTGTAGTACTAAGACAAGTCTAAGTCCACATCAAGAAGGTTTTTTTCTTTTTTTTTCTTTTTTTCTTTTTTTTTTTTAATTTTTTTTCTTTTTTTGCATGTTTCAAGTGATTTGGGATCGACTGGTAATAGTCCCCAGTGCACTTATTTTGGTGTCCCCAAGCTCTGGGACTTAGTAAAATTTACCTCAGACCTTAGGAGTGTCGTAGAGCGACGGGACCAATTCCATTAAATCCGGCATGAAAAAGTGATTCAGAAAATGTGTTGTTTGAAAAAAAATAATAATAATTGAGCTCTAGGGGCTGAAAAAACGTGTCTCTTTTGATTTGGCGGAGAGTTAGCAGTGTCGGAGAGCTACGAAACCACTTCCATCGGATTCGGGACGCTTCAAACATTTAGAAACAGTCTTGTTTGTGAAGACAGCAATTTTTTTGAATATCTTATTGAATTTTAAAGCTGCAAGGCCGCAAAATAAAGCCTAAAATGTCAACGCTTGACCTTTGGGTCTTCGGAGTGTCTTTGAGCGTCGGGAGTTGGCTCCCTAGACTCACTTTTTCCCGCTGAATACAGCCGTGGTGGTCTCGTGTCTCTACGATGTCGGGAAGTGGGTGTAATAGCCACTTAGCCGCCAGAAAACTTCTGTAAAAAACCGAGACCATTTTCCGACTCAGAACGACGAGGCGGACGCGCTGATATGTGTTTCCCAGCACACGGACTTACGGTTCTCTTAATTGGCTAGGGTTAGGGTTAGTTTTCAACGCGCGATAGCTCTTGAACGATACGTCCGTCAGACAAGTAATTGACGTTGGCGTTTCCAGCTTTCCGAGGCCTACGATCTGATATGTCCGCCATTGTCGTGCGACCCCCGTAGCCCCTAACCCTAACCCTAGATAACCCTAGTTTTACCTGATCGAAAGGCTTATAGGGTTACCGATGCTAAGAATGTGTTTTTGGTTGAAATGCTAAACTTAAAATTGAGTACCAGAAGCGAGCCACATATCATCGCGTTCGTCTTATCGATGGCTACGCGTGGACGTGACTAACTTTTATTTCTGACCTTTGTGGGAGGAGCTATCGCACTTTAAAGGCTAACCCTAGGGTTAGGAACCGTGCGACCGTGTGCGGAGAGACACATATCCAAATGTCCGTCTCGACAAGCTATATAACATACTAAAAGATGGGACCGTGTCGACCTTTGTGGGAGGAGCTATCGCACTTTAAAGGCTAACCCTAGGGTTAGGAACCGTGCGACCGTGTGCGGAGAGACACATATCCAAATGTCCGTCTCGACAAGCTATATAACATACTAAAAGATGGGACCGTGTCGACCTTTGTGGGAGGAGCTATCGCACTTTAAAGGCTAACCCTAGGGTTAGGAACCGTGCGACCGTGTGCGGAGAGACACATATCCAAATGTCCGTCTCGACAAGCTATATAACATACTAAAAGATGGGACCGTGTCGACCTTTGTGGGAGGAGCTATCGCACTTTAAAGGGTTAGGGTTAGGGTTAGGGTTAGGCAATGGGGGTTCGCAAGATTACCGGTAATCTTACCGATAAGACCCAGGAGCCTCTGAACGTCCAGGACACAAGTATGAGACATCTAAAATTCCGTAATGGCGACCCGATTCGGAATCTGTTGTCCTCATTGATTTCTGAGCTTCCTAGCGGCAACAGCGCCACCATTTGTCTGCCATTAAAATTGCACAAAAAAATTCAAAAAAAAAAAAACTTTTGCCTACGTACTAAGTAGGCCACTGCGAATCTTTTTCCCTCTTGAGAGTTTTGTCTAAAATGTCCAGAAGGGGGCGCAACAGCGAACCCGGAAGTGTTTTGACACTTGTGTTATTTTCAAGATTTAGGGTTAGGTAATGGGGGTTCTACCGATAAGACTCAGGAGCCTCTGAGAGTCCAAAACACAAGTATGAGACATCAAAAATTCCGTAATGGCGACCCGATTCGGAATCTGTTGTCCTCATTGATTTCTGAGCTTCCTAGCGGCAACAGCGCCACCATTTGTCTGCCATTGAAATTGCACAAAAAAATTCAAAAAAAAAAAAACTTTTGCCTACGTACTAAGTAGGCCACTGCGAATCTTTTTCCCTCTTGAGAGTTTTGTCTAAAATGTCCAGAAGGGGGCGCAAAGCGAACCCGGAAGTGTTTTGCCACTTGTGTTTTTTTCCAGATTTTTTTTTTTTTTTTTTAGGGTTAGGCTTAGTGTATACAAGTCTGCGGGTTAGGTTTAGGGTGAGGGTTTGAGATAGGTAGTAGTTGTAGTACTAAGACTGGTTAGGGTTAGTGTATACAAGTCTGCGGGTTAGGTTCAGGGTGAGGGTTTGAGATAGGTTGTAGTTGTAGTACTAAGACAAGTCTAAGTCCACATCAAGAAGGTTTTTTTCTTTTTTTTTCTTTTTTTCTTTTTTTTTTTTAATTTTTTTTCTTTTTTTGCATGTTTCAAGTGATTTGGGATCGACTGGTAATAGTCCCCAGTGCACTTATTTTGGTGTCCCCAAGCTCTGGGACTTAGTAAAATTTACCTCAGACCTTAGGAGTGTCGTAGAGCGACGGGACCAATTCCATTAAATCCGGCATGAAAAAGTGATTCAGAAAATGTGTTGTTTGAAAAAAAAAAATAATAATTGAGCTCTAGGGGCTGAAAAAACGTGTCTCTTTTGATTTGGCGGAGAGTTAGCAGTGTCGGAGAGCTACGAAACCACTTCCATCGGATTCGGGACGCTTCAAACATTTAGAAACAGTCTTGTTTGTGAAGACAGCAATTTTTTTGAATATCTTATTGAATTTTAAAGCTGCAAGGCCGCAAAATAAAGCCTAAAATGTCAACGCTTGACCTTTGGGTCTTCGGAGTGTCTTTGAGCGTCGGGAGTTGGCTCCCTAGACTCACTTTTTCCCGCTGAATACAGCCGTGGTGGTCTCGTGTCTCTACGATGTCGGGAAGTGGGTGTAATAGCCACTTAGCCGCCAGAAAACTTCTGTAAAAAACCGAGACCATTTTCCGACTCAGAACGACGAGGCGGACGCGCTGATATGTGTTTCCCAGCACACGGACTTACGGTTCTCTTAATTGGCTAGGGTTAGGGTTAGTTTTCAACGCGCGATAGCTCTTGAACGATACGTCCGTCAGACAAGTAATTGACGTTGGCGTTTCCAGCTTTCCGAGGCCTACGATCTGATATGTCCGCCATTGTCGTGCGACCCCCGTAGCCCCTAACCCTAACCCTAGATAACCCTAGTTTTACCTGATCGAAAGGCTTATAGGGTTACCGATGCTAAGAATGTGTTTTTGGTTGAAATGCTAAACTTAAAATTGAGTACCAGAAGCGAGCCACATATCATCGCGTTCGTCTTATCGATGGCTACGCGTGGACGTGACTAACTTTTATTTCTGACCTTTGTGGGAGGAGCTATCGCACTTTAAAGGCTAACCCTAGGGTTAGGAACCGTGCGACCGTGTGCGGAGAGACACATATCCAAATGTCCGTCTCGACAAGCTATATAACATACTAAAAGATGGGACCGTGTCGACCTTTGTGGGAGGAGCTATCGCACTTTAAAGGCTAACCCTAGGGTTAGGAACCGTGCGACCGTGTGCGGAGAGACACATATCCAAATGTCCGTCTCGACAAGCTATATAACATACTAAAAGATGGGACCGTGTCGACCTTTGTGGGAGGAGCTATCGCACTTTAAAGGCTAACCCTAGGGTTAGGAACCGTGCGACCGTGTGCGGAGAGACACATATCCAAATGTCCGTCTCGACAAGCTATATAACATACTAAAAGATGGGACCGTGTCGACCTTTGTGGGAGGAGCTATCGCACTTTAAAGGGTTAGGGTTAGGGTTAGGGTTAGGGCAATGGGGGTTCGCAAGATTACCGGTAATCTTACCGATAAGACCCAGGAGCCTCTGAACGTCCAGGACACAAGTATGAGACATCTAAAATTCCGTAATGGCGACCCGATTCGGAATCTGTTGTCCTCATTGATTTCTGAGCTTCCTAGCGGCAACAGCGCCACCATTTGTCTGCCATTAAAATTGCACAAAAAAATTCAAAAAAAAAAAAACTTTTGCCTACGTACTAAGTAGGCCACTGCGAATCTTTTTCCCTCTTGAGAGTTTTGTCTAAAATGTCCAGAAGGGGGCGCAACAGCGAACCCGGAAGTGTTTTGACACTTGTGTTATTTTCAAGATTTAGGGTTAGGTAATGGGGGTTCTACCGATAAGACTCAGGAGCCTCTGAGAGTCCAAAACACAAGTATGAGACATCAAAAATTCCGTAATGGCGACCCGATTCGGAATCTGTTGTCCTCATTGATTTCTGAGCTTCCTAGCGGCAACAGCGCCACCATTTGTCTGCCATTGAAATTGCACAAAAAAATTCAAAAAAAAAAAACTTTTGCCTACGTACTAAGTAGGCCACTGCGAATCTTTTTCCCTCTTGAGAGTTTTGTCTAAAATGTCCAGAAGGGGGCGCAAAGCGAACCCGGAAGTGTTTTGACACTTGTGTTTTTTTCCAGATTTTTTTTTTTTTTTTTTAGGGTTAGGCTTAGTGTATACAAGTCTGCGGGTTAGGTTTAGGGTGAGGGTTTGAGATAGGTAGTAGTTGTAGTACTAAGACTGGTTAGGGTTAGTGTATACAAGTCTGCGGGTTAGGTTCAGGGTGAGGGTTTGAGATAGGTTGTAGTTATAGTACTAAGACAAGTCTAAGTCCACATCAAGAAGGTTTTTTTTTTTTTTTTTTTTTTGGTTTAGTTTCTTTTTTTTTTTTTTTTTTTTTTGATTTTTTTTTTTTTTTTTTTGAATTTTTTTTTCTTTTTTTTTCTTTTTTTCTTTTTTTTTTTTTTTTCTTTTTCTTTTTTTGCATGTTTCAAGTGATTTGGGATCGACTGGTAATAGTCCCCAGTGCACTTATTTTGGTGTCCCCAAGCTCTGGGACTTAGTAAAATTTACCCCAGACCTTAGGAGTGTCGTAGAGCGACGGGACCAATTCCATTAAATCCGGCATGAAAAAGTGATTCAGAAAATGTGTTGTTTGAAAAAAAAAAATAATAATTGAGCTCTAGGGGCTGAAAAAACGTGTCTCTTTTGATTTGGCGGAGAGTTAGCAGTGTCGGAGAGCTACGAAACCACTTCCATCGGATTCGGGACGCTTCAAACATTTAGAAACAGTCTTGTTTGTGAAGACAGCAATTTTTTTGAATATCTTATTGAATTTTAAAGCTGCAAGGCCGCAAAATAAAGCCTAAAATGTCAACGCTTGACCTTTGGGTCTTCGGAGTGTCTTTGAGCGTCGGGAGTTGGCTCCCTAGACTCACTTTTTCCCGCTGAATACAGCCGTGGTGGTCTCGTGTCTCTACGATGTCGGGAAGTGGGTGTAATAGCCACTTAGCCGCCAGAAAACTTCTGTAAAAAACCGAGACCATTTTCCGACTCAGAACGACGAGGCGGACGCGCTGATATGTGTTTCCCAGCACACGGACTTACGGTTCTCTTAATTGGCTAGGGTTAGGGTTAGTTTTCAACGCGCGATAGCTCTTGAACGATACGTCCGTCAGACAAGTAATTGACGTTGGCGTTTCCAGCTTTCCGAGGCCTACGATCTGATATGTCCGCCATTGTCGTGCGACCCCCGTAGCCCCTAACCATAACCCTAGATAACCCTAGTTTTACCTGATCGAAAGGCTTATAGGGTTACCGATGCTAAGAATGTGTTTTTGGTTGAAATGCTAAACTTAAAATTGAGTACCAGAAGCGAGCCACATATCATCGCGTTCGTCTTATCGATGGCTACGCGTGGACGTGACTAACTTTTATTTCTGACCTTTGTGGGAGGAGCTATCGCACTTTAAAGGCTAACCCTAGGGTTAGGAACCGTGCGACCGTGTGCGGAGAGACACATATCCAAATGTCCGTCTCGACAAGCTATATAACATACTAAAAGATGGGACCGTGTCGACCTTTGTGGGAGGAGCTATCGCACTTTAAAGGCTAACCCTAGGGTTAGGAACCGTGCGACCGTGTGCGGAGAGACACATATCCAAATGTCCGTCTCGACAAGCTATATAACATACTAAAAGATGGGACCGTGTCGACCTTTGTGGGAGGAGCTATCGCACTTTAAAGGCTAACCCTAGGGTTAGGAACCGTGCGACCGTGTGCGGAGAGACACATATCCAAATGTCCGTCTCGACAAGCTATATAACATACTAAAAGATGGGACCGTGTCGACCTTTGTGGGAGGAGCTATCGCACTTTAAAGGGTTAGGGTTAGGGTTAGGGTTAGGGCAATGGGGGTTCGCAAGATTACCGGTAATCTTACCGATAAGACCCAGGAGCCTCTGAACGTCCAGGACACAAGTATGAGACATCTAAAATTCCGTAATGGCGACCCGATTCGGAATCTGTTGTCCTCATTGATTTCTGAGCTTCCTAGCGGCAACAGCGCCACCATTTGTCTGCCATTAAAATTGCACAAAAAAATTCAAAAAAAAAAAAACTTTTGCCTACGTACTAAGTAGGCCACTGCGAATCTTTTTCCCTCTTGAGAGTTTTGTCTAAAATGTCCAGAAGGGGGCGCAACAGCGAACCCGGAAGTGTTTTGACACTTGTGTTATTTTCAAGATTTAGGGTTAGGTAATGGGGGTTCTACCGATAAGACTCAGGAGCCTCTGAGAGTCCAAAACACAAGTATGAGACATCAAAAATTCCGTAATGGCGACCCGATTCGGAATCTGTTGTCCTCATTGATTTCTGAGCTTCCTAGCGGCAACAGCGCCACCATTTGTCTGCCATTGAAATTGCACAAAAAAATTCAAAAAAAAAAAAACTTTTGCCTACGTACTAAGTAGGCCACTGCGAATCTTTTTCCCTCTTGAGAGTTTTGTCTAAAATGTCCAGAAGGGGGCGCAAAGCGAACCCGGAAGTGTTTTGACACTAAGAATGTGTTTTTGGTTGAAATGCTAAACTTAAAATTGAGTACCAGAAGCGAGCCACATATCATCGCGTTCGTCTTATCGATGGCTACGCGTGGACGTGACTAACTTTTATTTCTGACCTTTGTGGGAGGAGCTATCGCACTTTAAAGGCTAACCCTAGGGTTAGGAACCGTGCGACCGTGTGCGGAGAGACACATATCCAAATGTCCGTCTCGACAAGCTATATAACATACTAAAAGATGGGACCGTGTCGACCTTTGTGGGAGGAGCTATCGCACTTTAAAGGCTAACCCTAGGGTTAGGAACCGTGCGACCGTGTGCGGAGAGACACATATCCAAATGTCCGTCTCGACAAGCTATATAACATACTAAAAGATGGGACCGTGTCGACCTTTGTGGGAGGAGCTATCGCACTTTAAAGGCTAACCCTAGGGTTAGGAACCGTGCGACCGTGTGCGGAGAGACACATATCCAAATGTCCGTCTCGACAAGCTATATAACATACTAAAAGATGGGACCGTGTCGACCTTTGTGGGAGGAGCTATCGCACTTTAAAGGCTAACCCTAGGGTTAGGAACCGTGCGACCGTGTGCGGAGAGACACATATCCAAATGTCCGTCTCGACAAGCTATATAACATACTAAAAGATGGGACCGTGTCGACCTTTGTGGGAGGAGCTATCGCACTTTAAAGGGTTAGGGTTAGGGTTAGGGTTAGGGCAATGGGGGTTCGCAAGATTACCGGTAATCTTACCGATAAGACCCAGGAGCCTCTGAACGTCCAGGACACAAGTATGAGACATCAAAAATTCCGTAATGGCGACCCGATTCGGAATCTGTTGTCCTCATTGATTTCTGAGCTTCCTAGCGGCAACAGCGCCACCATTTGTCTGCCATTGAAATTGCACAAAAAAATTCAAAAAAAAAAAAACTTTTGCCTACGTACTAAGTAGGCCACTGCGAATCTTTTTCCCTCTTGAGAGTTTTGTCTAAAATGTCCAGAAGGGGGCGCAAAGCGAACCCGGAAGTGTTTTGACACTAAGAATGTGTTTTTGGTTGAAATGCTAAACTTAAAATTGAGTACCAGAAGCGAGCCACATATCATCGCGTTCGTCTTATCGATGGCTACGCGTGGACGTGACTAACTTTTATTTCTGACCTTTGTGGGAGGAGCTATCGCACTTTAAAGGCTAACCCTAGGGTTAGGAACCGTGCGACCGTGTGCGGAGAGACACATATCCAAATGTCCGTCTCGACAAGCTATATAACATACTAAAAGATGGGACCGTGTCGACCTTTGTGGGAGGAGCTATCGCACTTTAAAGGCTAACCCTAGGGTTAGGAACCGTGCGACCGTGTGCGGAGAGACACATATCCAAATGTCCGTCTCGACAAGCTATATAACATACTAAAAGATGGGACCGTGTCGACCTTTGTGGGAGGAGCTATCGCACTTTAAAGGCTAACCCTAGGGTTAGGAACCGTGCGACCGTGTGCGGAGAGACACATATCCAAATGTCCGTCTCGACAAGCTATATAACATACTAAAAGATGGGACCGTGTCGACCTTTGTGGGAGGAGCTATCGCACTTTAAAGGGTTAGGGTTAGGGTTAGGGTTAGGCAATGGGGGTTCGCAAGATTACCGGTAATCTTACCGATAAGACCCAGGAGCCTCTGAACGTCCAGGACACAAGTATGAGACATCTAAAATTCCGTAATGGCGACCCGATTCGGAATCTGTTGTCCTCATTGATTTCTGAGCTTCCTAGCGGCAACAGCGCCACCATTTGTCTGCCATTAAAATTGCACAAAAAAATTCAAAAAAAAAAAAACTTTTGCCTACGTACTAAGTAGGCCACTGCGAATCTTTTTCCCTCTTGAGAGTTTTGTCTAAAATGTCCAGAAGGGGGCGCAACAGCGAACCCGGAAGTGTTTTGACACTTGTGTTATTTTCAAGATTTAGGGTTAGGTAATGGGGGTTCTACCGATAAGACTCAGGAGCCTCTGAGAGTCCAAAACACAAGTATGAGACATCAAAAATTCCGTAATGGCGACCCGATTCGGAATCTGTTGTCCTCATTGATTTCTGAGCTTCCTAGCGGCAACAGCGCCACCATTTGTCTGCCATTAAAATTGCACAAAAAAATTCAAAAAAAAAAAAACTTTTGCCTACGTACTAAGTAGGCCACTGCGAATCTTTTTCCCTCTTGAGAGTTTTGTCTAAAATGTCCAGAAGGGGGCGCAACAGCGAACCCGGAAGTGTTTTGACACTTGTGTTATTTTCAAGATTTAGGGTTAGGTAATGGGGGTTCTACCGATAAGACTCAGGAGCCTCTGAGAGTCCAAAACACAAGTATGAGACATCAAAAATTCCGTAATGGCGACCCGATTCGGAATCTGTTGTCCTCATTGATTTCTGAGCTTCCTAGCGGCAACAGCGCCACCATTTGTCTGCCATTGAAATTGCACAAAAAAATTCAAAAAAAAAAAAACTTTTGCCTACGTACTAAGTAGGCCACTGCGAATCTTTTTCCCTCTTGAGAGTTTTGTCTAAAATGTCCAGAAGGGGGCGCAAAGCGAACCCGGAAGTGTTTTGACACTTGTGTTTTTTTCCAGATTTCTTTTTTTTTTTTTTAGGGTTAGGCTTAGTGTATACAAGTCTGCGGGTTAGGTTTAGGGTGAGGGTTTGAGATAGGTAGTAGTTGTAGTACTAAGACTGGTTAGGGTTAGTGTATACAAGTCTGCGGGTTAGGTTCAGGGTGAGGGTTTGAGATAGGTTGTAGTTGTAGTACTAAGACAAGTCTAAGTCCACATCAAGAAGGTTTTTTTTTTTTTTTTTTTTTTGGTTTAGTTTCTTTTCTTTTTTTTTTTTTTTTTGATTTTTTTTTTTTTTTTTTTGATTTTTTTTTCTTTTTTTTTCTTTTTTTCTTTTTTTTTTAAATTTTTTTGATGGGACCGTGATGGGACCGTGATGGGACCGTGTCGACCTTTGTGGGAGGAGCTATCGCACTTTAAAGGGTTAGGGTTAGGGTTAGGGTTAGGGCAATGGGGGTTCGCAAGATTACCGGTAATCTTACCGATAAGACCCAGGAGCCTCTGAACGTCCAGGACACAAGTATGAGACATCTAAAATTCCGTAATGGCGACCCGATTCGGAATCTGTTGTCCTCATTGATTTCTGAGCTTCCTAGCGGCAACAGCGCCACCATTTGTCTGCCATTAAAATTGCACAAAAAAATTCAAAAAAAAAAAAACTTTTGCCTACGTACTAAGTAGGCCACTGCGAATCTTTTTCCCTCTTGAGAGTTTTGTCTAAAATGTCCAGAAGGGGGCGCAACAGCGAACCCGGAAGTGTTTTGACACTTGTGTTATTTTCAAGATTTAGGGTTAGGTAATGGGGGTTCTACCGATAAGACTCAGGAGCCTCTGAGAGTCCAAAACACAAGTATGAGACATCAAAAATTCCGTAATGGCGACCCGATTCGGAATCTGTTGTCCTCATTGATTTCTGAGCTTCCTAGCGGCAACAGCGCCACCATTTGTCTGCCATTGAAATTGCACAAAAAAATTCAAAAAAAAAAAAACTTTTGCCTACGTACTAAGTAGGCCACTGCGAATCTTTTTCCCTCTTGAGAGTTTTGTCTAAAATGTCCAGAAGGGGGCGCAAAGCGAACCCGGAAGTGTTTTGACACTTGTGTTTTTTTCCAGATTTTTTTTTTTTTTTTTTAGGGTTAGGCTTAGTGTATACAAGTCTGCGGGTTAGGTTTAGGGTGAGGGTTTGAGATAGGTAGTAGTTGTAGTACTAAGACTGGTTAGGGTTAGTGTATACAAGTCTGCGGGTTAGGTTCAGGGTGAGGGTTTGAGATAGGTTGTAGTTGTAGTACTAAGACAAGTCTAAGTCCACATCAAGAAGGATCTGATATGTCCGCCATTGTCGTGCGACCCCCGTAGCCCCTAACCCTAACCCTAGATAACCCTAGTTTTACCTGATCGAAAGGCTTATAGGGTTACCGATGCTAAGAATGTGTTTTTGGTTGAAATGCTAAACTTAAAATTGAGTACCAGAAGCGAGCCACATATCATCGCGTTCGTCTTATCGATGGCTACGCGTGGACGTGACTAACTTTTATTTCTAAAATGTCCAGAAGGGGGCGCAACAGCGAACCCGGAAGTGTTTTGACACTTGTGTTATTTTCAAGATTTAGGGTTAGGTAATGGGGGTTCTACCGATAAGACTCAGGAGCCTCTGAGAGTCCAAAACACAAGTATGAGACATCAAAAATTCCGTAATGGCGACCCGATTCGGAATCTGTTGTCCTCATTGATTTCTGAGCTTCCTAGCGGCAACAGCGCCACCATTTGTCTGCCATTGAAATTGCACAAAAAAATTCAAAAAAAAAAAACTTTTGCCTACGTACTAAGTAGGCCACTGCGAATCTTTTTCCCTCTTGAGAGTTTTGTCTAAAATGTCCAGAAGGGGGCGCAAAGCGAACCCGGAAGTGTTTTGACACTTGTGTTTTTTTCCAGATTTTTTTTTTTTTTTTTTAGGGTTAGGCTTAGTGTATACAAGTCTGCGGGTTAGGTTTAGGGTGAGGGTTTGAGATAGGTAGTAGTTGTAGTACTAAGACTGGTTAGGGTTAGTGTATACAAGTCTGCGGGTTAGGTTCAGGGTGAGGGTTTGAGATAGGTTGTAGTTATAGTACTAAGACAAGTCTAAGTCCACATCAAGAAGGTTTTTTTTTTTTTTTTTTTTTTGGTTTAGTTTCTTTTTTTTTTTTTTTTTTTTTTGATTTTTTTTTTTTTTTTTTTGAATTTTTTTTTCTTTTTTTTTCTTTTTTTCTTTTTTTTTTTTTTTTCTTTTTCTTTTTTTGCATGTTTCAAGTGATTTGGGATCGACTGGTAATAGTCCCCAGTGCACTTATTTTGGTGTCCCCAAGCTCTGGGACTTAGTAAAATTTACCCCAGACCTTAGGAGTGTCGTAGAGCGACGGGACCAATTCCATTAAATCCGGCATGAAAAAGTGATTCAGAAAATGTGTTGTTTGAAAAAAAAAAATAATAATTGAGCTCTAGGGGCTGAAAAAACGTGTCTCTTTTGATTTGGCGGAGAGTTAGCAGTGTCGGAGAGCTACGAAACCACTTCCATCGGATTCGGGACGCTTCAAACATTTAGAAACAGTCTTGTTTGTGAAGACAGCAATTTTTTTGAATATCTTATTGAATTTTAAAGCTGCAAGGCCGCAAAATAAAGCCTAAAATGTCAACGCTTGACCTTTGGGTCTTCGGAGTGTCTTTGAGCGTCGGGAGTTGGCTCCCTAGACTCACTTTTTCCCGCTGAATACAGCCGTGGTGGTCTCGTGTCTCTACGATGTCGGGAAGTGGGTGTAATAGCCACTTAGCCGCCAGAAAACTTCTGTAAAAAACCGAGACCATTTTCCGACTCAGAACGACGAGGCGGACGCGCTGATATGTGTTTCCCAGCACACGGACTTACGGTTCTCTTAATTGGCTAGGGTTAGGGTTAGTTTTCAACGCGCGATAGCTCTTGAACGATACGTCCGTCAGACAAGTAATTGACGTTGGCGTTTCCAGCTTTCCGAGGCCTACGATCTGATATGTCCGCCATTGTCGTGCGACCCCCGTAGCCCCTAACCCTAACCCTAGATAACCCTAGTTTTACCTGATCGAAAGGCTTATAGGGTTACCGATGCTAAGAATGTGTTTTTGGTTGAAATGCTAAACTTAAAATTGAGTACCAGAAGCGAGCCACATATCATCGCGTTCGTCTTATCGATGGCTACGCGTGGACGTGACTAACTTTTATTTCTGACCTTTGTGGGAGGAGCTATCGCACTTTAAAGGCTAACCCTAGGGTTAGGAACCGTGCGACCGTGTGCGGAGAGACACATATCCAAATGTCCGTCTCGACAAGCTATATAACATACTAAAAGATGGGACCGTGTCGACCTTTGTGGGAGGAGCTATCGCACTTTAAAGGCTAACCCTAGGGTTAGGAACCGTGCGACCGTGTGCGGAGAGACACATATCCAAATGTCCGTCTCGACAAGCTATATAACATACTAAAAGATGGGACCGTGTCGACCTTTGTGGGAGGAGCTATCGCACTTTAAAGGCTAACCCTAGGGTTAGGAACCGTGCGACCGTGTGCGGAGAGACACATATCCAAATGTCCGTCTCGACAAGCTATATAACATACTAAAAGATGGGACCGTGTCGACCTTTGTGGGAGGAGCTATCGCACTTTAAAGGGTTAGGGTTAGGGTTAGGGTTAGGCAATGGGGGTTCGCAAGATTACCGGTAATCTTACCGATAAGACCCAGGAGCCTCTGAACGTCCAGGACACAAGTATGAGACATCTAAAATTCCGTAATGGCGACCCGATTCGGAATCTGTTGTCCTCATTGATTTCTGAGCTTCCTAGCGGCAACAGCGCCACCATTTGTCTGCCATTAAAATTGCACAAAAAAATTCAAAAAAAAAAAAACTTTTGCCTACGTACTAAGTAGGCCACTGCGAATCTTTTTCCCTCTTGAGAGTTTTGTCTAAAATGTCCAGAAGGGGGCGCAACAGCGAACCCGGAAGTGTTTTGACACTTGTGTTATTTTCAAGATTTAGGGTTAGGTAATGGGGGTTCTACCGATAAGACTCAGGAGCCTCTGAGAGTCCAAAACACAAGTATGAGACATCAAAAATTCCGTAATGGCGACCCGATTCGGAATCTGTTGTCCTCATTGATTTCTGAGCTTCCTAGCGGCAACAGCGCCACCATTTGTCTGCCATTAAAATTGCACAAAAAAATTCAAAAAAAAAAAAACTTTTGCCTACGTACTAAGTAGGCCACTGCGAATCTTTTTCCCTCTTGAGAGTTTTGTCTAAAATGTCCAGAAGGGGGCGCAACAGCGAACCCGGAAGTGTTTTGACACTTGTGTTATTTTCAAGATTTAGGGTTAGGTAATGGGGGTTCTACCGATAAGACTCAGGAGCCTCTGAGAGTCCAAAACACAAGTATGAGACATCAAAAATTCCGTAATGGCGACCCGATTCGGAATCTGTTGTCCTCATTGATTTCTGAGCTTCCTAGCGGCAACAGCGCCACCATTTGTCTGCCATTGAAATTGCACAAAAAAATTCAAAAAAAAACAAACTTTTGCCTACGTACTAAGTAGGCCACTGCGAATCTTTTTCCCTCTTGAGAGTTTTGTCTAAAATGTCCAGAAGGGGGCGCAAAGCGAACCCGGAAGTGTTTTGACACTTGTGTTTTTTTCCAGATTTCTTTTTTTTTTTTTTAGGGTTAGGCTTAGTGTATACAAGTCTGCGGGTTAGGTTTAGGGTGAGGGTTTGAGATAGGTAGTAGTTGTAGTACTAAGACTGGTTAGGGTTAGTGTATACAAGTCTGCGGGTTAGGTTCAGGGTGAGGGTTTGAGATAGGTTGTAGTTGTAGTACTAAGACAAGTCTAAGTCCACATCAAGAAGGTTTTTTTTTTTTTTTTTTTTTTGGTTTAGTTTCTTTTCTTTTTTTTTTTTTTTTGATTTTTTTTTTTTTTTTTTTGATTTTTTTTTCTTTTTTTTTCTTTTTTTCTTTTTTTTTTAAATTTTTTTGATGGGACCGTGATGGGACCGTGATGGGACCGTGTCGACCTTTGTGGGAGGAGCTATCGCACTTTAAAGGGTTAGGGTTAGGGTTAGGGTTAGGGCAATGGGGGTTCGCAAGATTACCGGTAATCTTACCGATAAGACCCAGGAGCCTCTGAACGTCCAGGACACAAGTATGAGACATCTAAAATTCCGTAATGGCGACCCGATTCGGAATCTGTTGTCCTCATTGATTTCTGAGCTTCCTAGCGGCAACAGCGCCACCATTTGTCTGCCATTAAAATTGCACAAAAAAATTCAAAAAAAAAAAAACTTTTGCCTACGTACTAAGTAGGCCACTGCGAATCTTTTTCCCTCTTGAGAGTTTTGTCTAAAATGTCCAGAAGGGGGCGCAACAGCGAACCCGGAAGTGTTTTGACACTTGTGTTATTTTCAAGATTTAGGGTTAGGTAATGGGGGTTCTACCGATAAGACTCAGGAGCCTCTGAGAGTCCAAAACACAAGTATGAGACATCAAAAATTCCGTAATGGCGACCCGATTCGGAATCTGTTGTCCTCATTGATTTCTGAGCTTCCTAGCGGCAACAGCGCCACCATTTGTCTGCCATTGAAATTGCACAAAAAAATTCAAAAAAAAAAAAACATTTGCCTACGTACTAAGTAGGCCACTGCGAATCTTTTTCCCTCTTGAGAGTTTTGTCTAAAATGTCCAGAAGGGGGCGCAAAGCGAACCCGGAAGTGTTTTGACACTTGTGTTTTTTTCCAGATTTTTTTTTTTTTTTTTTAGGGTTAGGCTTAGTGTATACAAGTCTGCGGGTTAGGTTTAGGGTGAGGGTTTGAGATAGGTAGTAGTTGTAGTACTAAGACTGGTTAGGGTTAGTGTATACAAGTCTGCGGGTTAGGTTCAGGGTGAGGGTTTGAGATAGGTTGTAGTTGTAGTACTAAGACAAGTCTAAGTCCACATCAAGAAGGATCTGATATGTCCGCCATTGTCGTGCGACCCCCGTAGCCCCTAACCCTAACCCTAGATAACCCTAGTTTTACCTGATCGAAAGGCTTATAGGGTTACCGATGCTAAGAATGTGTTTTTGGTTGAAATGCTAAACTTAAAATTGAGTACCAGAAGCGAGCCACATATCATCGCGTTCGTCTTATCGATGGCTACGCGTGGACGTGACTAACTTTTATTTCTAAAATGTCCAGAAGGGGGCGCAACAGCGAACCCGGAAGTGTTTTGACACTTGTGTTATTTTCAAGATTTAGGGTTAGGTAATGGGGGTTCTACCGATAAGACTCAGGAGCCTCTGAGAGTCCAAAACACAAGTATGAGACATCAAAAATTCCGTAATGGCGACCCGATTCGGAATCTGTTGTCCTCATTGATTTCTGAGCTTCCTAGCGGCAACAGCGCCACCATTTGTCTGCCATTGAAATTGCACAAAAAAATTCAAAAAAAAAAAACTTTTGCCTACGTACTAAGTAGGCCACTGCGAATCTTTTTCCCTCTTGAGAGTTTTGTCTAAAATGTCCAGAAGGGGGCGCAAAGCGAACCCGGAAGTGTTTTGACACTTGTGTTTTTTTCCAGATTTTTTTTTTTTTTTTTTAGGGTTAGGCTTAGTGTATACAAGTCTGCGGGTTAGGTTTAGGGTGAGGGTTTGAGATAGGTAGTAGTTGTAGTACTAAGACTGGTTAGGGTTAGTGTATACAAGTCTGCGGGTTAGGTTCAGGGTGAGGGTTTGAGATAGGTTGTAGTTATAGTACTAAGACAAGTCTAAGTCCACATCAAGAAGGTTTTTTTTTTTTTTTTTTTTTTGGTTTAGTTTCTTTTTTTTTTTTTTTTTTTTTTGATTTTTTTTTTTTTTTTTTTGAATTTTTTTTTCTTTTTTTTTCTTTTTTTCTTTTTTTTTTTTTTTTCTTTTTCTTTTTTTGCATGTTTCAAGTGATTTGGGATCGACTGGTAATAGTCCCCAGTGCACTTATTTTGGTGTCCCCAAGCTCTGGGACTTAGTAAAATTTACCCCAGACCTTAGGAGTGTCGTAGAGCGACGGGACCAATTCCATTAAATCCGGCATGAAAAAGTGATTCAGAAAATGTGTTGTTTGAAAAAAAAAAATAATAATTGAGCTCTAGGGGCTGAAAAAACGTGTCTCTTTTGATTTGGCGGAGAGTTAGCAGTGTCGGAGAGCTACGAAACCACTTCCATCGGATTCGGGACGCTTCAAACATTTAGAAACAGTCTTGTTTGTGAAGACAGCAATTTTTTTGAATATCTTATTGAATTTTAAAGCTGCAAGGCCGCAAAATAAAGCCTAAAATGTCAACGCTTGACCTTTGGGTCTTCGGAGTGTCTTTGAGCGTCGGGAGTTGGCTCCCTAGACTCACTTTTTCCCGCTGAATACAGCCGTGGTGGTCTCGTGTCTCTACGATGTCGGGAAGTGGGTGTAATAGCCACTTAGCCGCCAGAAAACTTCTGTAAAAAACCGAGACCATTTTCCGACTCAGAACGACGAGGCGGACGCGCTGATATGTGTTTCCCAGCACACGGACTTACGGTTCTCTTAATTGGCTAGGGTTAGGGTTAGTTTTCAACGCGCGATAGCTCTTGAACGATACGTCCGTCAGACAAGTAATTGACGTTGGCGTTTCCAGCTTTCCGAGGCCTACGATCTGATATGTCCGCCATTGTCGTGCGACCCCCGTAGCCCCTAACCCTAACCCTAGATAACCCTAGTTTTACCTGATCGAAAGGCTTATAGGGTTACCGATGCTAAGAATGTGTTTTTGGTTGAAATGCTAAACTTAAAATTGAGTACCAGAAGCGAGCCACATATCATCGCGTTCGTCTTATCGATGGCTACGCGTGGACGTGACTAACTTTTATTTCTGACCTTTGTGGGAGGAGCTATCGCACTTTAAAGGCTAACCCTAGGGTTAGGAACCGTGCGACCGTGTGCGGAGAGACACATATCCAAATGTCCGTCTCGACAAGCTATATAACATACTAAAAGATGGGACCGTGTCGACCTTTGTGGGAGGAGCTATCGCACTTTAAAGGCTAACCCTAGGGTTAGGAACCGTGCGACCGTGTGCGGAGAGACACATATCCAAATGTCCGTCTCGACAAGCTATATAACATACTAAAAGATGGGACCGTGTCGACCTTTGTGGGAGGAGCTATCGCACTTTAAAGGCTAACCCTAGGGTTAGGAACCGTGCGACCGTGTGCGGAGAGACACATATCCAAATGTCCGTCTCGACAAGCTATATAACATACTAAAAGATGGGACCGTGTCGACCTTTGTGGGAGGAGCTATCGCACTTTAAAGGGTTAGGGTTAGGGTTAGGGTTAGGCAATGGGGGTTCGCAAGATTACCGGTAATCTTACCGATAAGACCCAGGAGCCTCTGAACGTCCAGGACACAAGTATGAGACATCTAAAATTCCGTAATGGCGACCCGATTCGGAATCTGTTGTCCTCATTGATTTCTGAGCTTCCTAGCGGCAACAGCGCCACCATTTGTCTGCCATTAAAATTGCACAAAAAAATTCAAAAAAAAAAAAACTTTTGCCTACGTACTAAGTAGGCCACTGCGAATCTTTTTCCCTCTTGAGAGTTTTGTCTAAAATGTCCAGAAGGGGGCGCAACAGCGAACCCGGAAGTGTTTTGACACTTGTGTTATTTTCAAGATTTAGGGTTAGGTAATGGGGGTTCTACCGATAAGACTCAGGAGCCTCTGAGAGTCCAAAACACAAGTATGAGACATCAAAAATTCCGTAATGGCGACCCGATTCGGAATCTGTTGTCCTCATTGATTTCTGAGCTTCCTAGCGGCAACAGCGCCACCATTTGTCTGCCATTAAAATTGCACAAAAAAATTCAAAAAAAAAAAAACTTTTGCCTACGTACTAAGTAGGCCACTGCGAATCTTTTTCCCTCTTGAGAGTTTTGTCTAAAATGTCCAGAAGGGGGCGCAACAGCGAACCCGGAAGTGTTTTGACACTTGTGTTATTTTCAAGATTTAGGGTTAGGTAATGGGGGTTCTACCGATAAGACTCAGGAGCCTCTGAGAGTCCAAAACACAAGTATGAGACATCAAAAATTCCGTAATGGCGACCCGATTCGGAATCTGTTGTCCTCATTGATTTCTGAGCTTCCTAGCGGCAACAGCGCCACCATTTGTCTGCCATTGAAATTGCACAAAAAAATTCAAAAAAAAACAAACTTTTGCCTACGTACTAAGTAGGCCACTGCGAATCTTTTTCCCTCTTGAGAGTTTTGTCTAAAATGTCCAGAAGGGGGCGCAAAGCGAACCCGGAAGTGTTTTGACACTTGTGTTTTTTTCCAGATTTCTTTTTTTTTTTTTTAGGGTTAGGCTTAGTGTATACAAGTCTGCGGGTTAGGTTTAGGGTGAGGGTTTGAGATAGGTAGTAGTTGTAGTACTAAGACTGGTTAGGGTTAGTGTATACAAGTCTGCGGGTTAGGTTCAGGGTGAGGGTTTGAGATAGGTTGTAGTTGTAGTACTAAGACAAGTCTAAGTCCACATCAAGAAGGTTTTTTTTTTTTTTTTTTTTTTGGTTTAGTTTCTTTTCTTTTTTTTTTTTTTTTGATTTTTTTTTTTTTTTTTTTGATTTTTTTTTCTTTTTTTTTCTTTTTTTCTTTTTTTTTTAAATTTTTTTGATGGGACCGTGATGGGACCGTGATGGGACCGTGTCGACCTTTGTGGGAGGAGCTATCGCACTTTAAAGGGTTAGGGTTAGGGTTAGGGTTAGGGCAATGGGGGTTCGCAAGATTACCGGTAATCTTACCGATAAGACCCAGGAGCCTCTGAACGTCCAGGACACAAGTATGAGACATCTAAAATTCCGTAATGGCGACCCGATTCGGAATCTGTTGTCCTCATTGATTTCTGAGCTTCCTAGCGGCAACAGCGCCACCATTTGTCTGCCATTAAAATTGCACAAAAAAATTCAAAAAAAAAAAAACTTTTGCCTACGTACTAAGTAGGCCACTGCGAATCTTTTTCCCTCTTGAGAGTTTTGTCTAAAATGTCCAGAAGGGGGCGCAACAGCGAACCCGGAAGTGTTTTGACACTTGTGTTATTTTCAAGATTTAGGGTTAGGTAATGGGGGTTCTACCGATAAGACTCAGGAGCCTCTGAGAGTCCAAAACACAAGTATGAGACATCAAAAATTCCGTAATGGCGACCCGATTCGGAATCTGTTGTCCTCATTGATTTCTGAGCTTCCTAGCGGCAACAGCGCCACCATTTGTCTGCCATTGAAATTGCACAAAAAAATTCAAAAAAAAAAAAACATTTGCCTACGTACTAAGTAGGCCACTGCGAATCTTTTTCCCTCTTGAGAGTTTTGTCTAAAATGTCCAGAAGGGGGCGCAAAGCGAACCCGGAAGTGTTTTGACACTTGTGTTTTTTTCCAGATTTTTTTTTTTTTTTTTTAGGGTTAGGCTTAGTGTATACAAGTCTGCGGGTTAGGTTTAGGGTGAGGGTTTGAGATAGGTAGTAGTTGTAGTACTAAGACTGGTTAGGGTTAGTGTATACAAGTCTGCGGGTTAGGTTCAGGGTGAGGGTTTGAGATAGGTTGTAGTTGTAGTACTAAGACAAGTCTAAGTCCACATCAAGAAGGATCTGATATGTCCGCCATTGTCGTGCGACCCCCGTAGCCCCTAACCCTAACCCTAGATAACCCTAGTTTTACCTGATCGAAAGGCTTATAGGGTTACCGATGCTAAGAATGTGTTTTTGGTTGAAATGCTAAACTTAAAATTGAGTACCAGAAGCGAGCCACATATCATCGCGTTCGTCTTATCGATGGCTACGCGTGGACGTGACTAACTTTTATTTCTAAAATGTCCAGAAGGGGGCGCAACAGCGAACCCGGAAGTGTTTTGACACTTGTGTTATTTTCAAGATTTAGGGTTAGGTAATGGGGGTTCTACCGATAAGACTCAGGAGCCTCTGAGAGTCCAAAACACAAGTATGAGACATCAAAAATTCCGTAATGGCGACCCGATTCGGAATCTGTTGTCCTCATTGATTTCTGAGCTTCCTAGCGGCAACAGCGCCACCATTTGTCTGCCATTGAAATTGCACAAAAAAATTCAAAAAAAAAAAACTTTTGCCTACGTACTAAGTAGGCCACTGCGAATCTTTTTCCCTCTTGAGAGTTTTGTCTAAAATGTCCAGAAGGGGGCGCAAAGCGAACCCGGAAGTGTTTTGACACTTGTGTTTTTTTCCAGATTTTTTTTTTTTTTTTTTAGGGTTAGGCTTAGTGTATACAAGTCTGCGGGTTAGGTTTAGGGTGAGGGTTTGAGATAGGTAGTAGTTGTAGTACTAAGACTGGTTAGGGTTAGTGTATACAAGTCTGCGGGTTAGGTTCAGGGTGAGGGTTTGAGATAGGTTGTAGTTATAGTACTAAGACAAGTCTAAGTCCACATCAAGAAGGTTTTTTTTTTTTTTTTTTTTTTGGTTTAGTTTCTTTTTTTTTTTTTTTTTTTTTTGATTTTTTTTTTTTTTTTTTTGAATTTTTTTTTCTTTTTTTTTCTTTTTTTCTTTTTTTTTTTTTTTTCTTTTTCTTTTTTTGCATGTTTCAAGTGATTTGGGATCGACTGGTAATAGTCCCCAGTGCACTTATTTTGGTGTCCCCAAGCTCTGGGACTTAGTAAAATTTACCCCAGACCTTAGGAGTGTCGTAGAGCGACGGGACCAATTCCATTAAATCCGGCATGAAAAAGTGATTCAGAAAATGTGTTGTTTGAAAAAAAAAAATAATAATTGAGCTCTAGGGGCTGAAAAAACGTGTCTCTTTTGATTTGGCGGAGAGTTAGCAGTGTCGGAGAGCTACGAAACCACTTCCATCGGATTCGGGACGCTTCAAACATTTAGAAACAGTCTTGTTTGTGAAGACAGCAATTTTTTTGAATATCTTATTGAATTTTAAAGCTGCAAGGCCGCAAAATAAAGCCTAAAATGTCAACGCTTGACCTTTGGGTCTTCGGAGTGTCTTTGAGCGTCGGGAGTTGGCTCCCTAGACTCACTTTTTCCCGCTGAATACAGCCGTGGTGGTCTCGTGTCTCTACGATGTCGGGAAGTGGGTGTAATAGCCACTTAGCCGCCAGAAAACTTCTGTAAAAAACCGAGACCATTTTCCGACTCAGAACGACGAGGCGGACGCGCTGATATGTGTTTCCCAGCACACGGACTTACGGTTCTCTTAATTGGCTAGGGTTAGGGTTAGTTTTCAACGCGCGATAGCTCTTGAACGATACGTCCGTCAGACAAGTAATTGACGTTGGCGTTTCCAGCTTTCCGAGGCCTACGATCTGATATGTCCGCCATTGTCGTGCGACCCCCGTAGCCCCTAACCCTAACCCTAGATAACCCTAGTTTTACCTGATCGAAAGGCTTATAGGGTTACCGATGCTAAGAATGTGTTTTTGGTTGAAATGCTAAACTTAAAATTGAGTACCAGAAGCGAGCCACATATCATCGCGTTCGTCTTATCGATGGCTACGCGTGGACGTGACTAACTTTTATTTCTGACCTTTGTGGGAGGAGCTATCGCACTTTAAAGGCTAACCCTAGGGTTAGGAACCGTGCGACCGTGTGCGGAGAGACACATATCCAAATGTCCGTCTCGACAAGCTATATAACATACTAAAAGATGGGACCGTGTCGACCTTTGTGGGAGGAGCTATCGCACTTTAAAGGCTAACCCTAGGGTTAGGAACCGTGCGACCGTGTGCGGAGAGACACATATCCAAATGTCCGTCTCGACAAGCTATATAACATACTAAAAGATGGGACCGTGTCGACCTTTGTGGGAGGAGCTATCGCACTTTAAAGGCTAACCCTAGGGTTAGGAACCGTGCGACCGTGTGCGGAGAGACACATATCCAAATGTCCGTCTCGACAAGCTATATAACATACTAAAAGATGGGACCGTGTCGACCTTTGTGGGAGGAGCTATCGCACTTTAAAGGGTTAGGGTTAGGGTTAGGGTTAGGGCAATGGGGGTTCGCAAGATTACCGGTAATCTTACCGATAAGACCCAGGAGCCTCTGAACGTCCAGGACACAAGTATGAGACATCTAAAATTCCGTAATGGCGACCCGATTCGGAATCTGTTGTCCTCATTGATTTCTGAGCTTCCTAGCGGCAACAGCGCCACCATTTGTCTGCCATTAAAATTGCACAAAAAAATTCAAAAAAAAAAAAACTTTTGCCTACGTACTAAGTAGGCCACTGCGAATCTTTTTCCCTCTTGAGAGTTTTGTCTAAAATGTCCAGAAGGGGGCGCAACAGCGAACCCGGAAGTGTTTTGACACTTGTGTTATTTTCAAGATTTAGGGTTAGGTAATGGGGGTTCTACCGATAAGACTCAGGAGCCTCTGAGAGTCCAAAACACAAGTATGAGACATCAAAAATTCCGTAATGGCGACCCGATTCGGAATCTGTTGTCCTCATTGATTTCTGAGCTTCCTAGCGGCAACAGCGCCACCATTTGTCTGCCATTGAAATTGCACAAAAAAATTCAAAAAAAAAAAACTTTTGCCTACGTACTAAGTAGGCCACTGCGAATCTTTTTCCCTCTTGAGAGTTTTGTCTAAAATGTCCAGAAGGGGGCGCAAAGCGAACCCGGAAGTGTTTTGACACTAAGAATGTGTTTTTGGTTGAAATGCTAAACTTAAAATTGAGTACCAGAAGCGAGCCACATATCATCGCGTTCGTCTTATCGATGGCTACGCGTGGACGTGACTAACTTTTATTTCTGACCTTTGTGGGAGGAGCTATCGCACTTTAAAGGCTAACCCTAGGGTTAGGAACCGTGCGACCGTGTGCGGAGAGACACATATCCAAATGTCCGTCTCGACAAGCTATATAACATACTAAAAGATGGGACCGTGTCGACCTTTGTGGGAGGAGCTATCGCACTTTAAAGGCTAACCCTAGGGTTAGGAACCGTGCGACCGTGTGCGGAGAGACACATATCCAAATGTCCGTCTCGACAAGCTATATAACATACTAAAAGATGGGACCGTGTCGACCTTTGTGGGAGGAGCTATCGCACTTTAAAGGCTAACCCTAGGGTTAGGAACCGTGCGACCGTGTGCGGAGAGACACATATCCAAATGTCCGTCTCGACAAGCTATATAACATACTAAAAGATGGGACCGTGTCGACCTTTGTGGGAGGAGCTATCGCACTTTAAAGGCTAACCCTAGGGTTAGGAACCGTGCGACCGTGTGCGGAGAGACACATATCCAAATGTCCGTCTCGACAAGCTATATAACATACTAAAAGATGGGACCGTGTCGACCTTTGTGGGAGGAGCTATCGCACTTTAAAGGGTTAGGGTTAGGGTTAGGGTTAGGGCAATGGGGGTTCGCAAGATTACCGGTAATCTTACCGATAAGACCCAGGAGCCTCTGAACGTCCAGGACACAAGTATGAGACATCTAAAATTCCGTAATGGCGACCCGATTCGGAATCTGTTGTCCTCATTGATTTCTGAGCTTCCTAGCGGCAACAGCGCCACCATTTGTCTGCCATTAAAATTGCACAAAAAAATTCAAAAAAAAAAAACTTTTGCCTACGTACTAAGTAGGCCACTGCGAATCTTTTTCCCTCTTGAGAGTTTTGTCTAAAATGTCCAGAAGGGGGCGCAACAGCGAACCCGGAAGTGTTTTGACACTAAGAATGTGTTTTTGGTTGAAATGCTAAACTTAAAATTGAGTACCAGAAGCGAGCCACATATCATCGCGTTCGTCTTATCGATGGCTACGCGTGGACGTGACTAACTTTTATTTCTGACCTTTGTGGGAGGAGCTATCGCACTTTAAAGGCTAACCCTAGGGTTAGGAACCGTGCGACCGTGTGCGGAGAGACACATATCCAAATGTCCGTCTCGACAAGCTATATAACATACTAAAAGATGGGACCGTGTCGACCTTTGTGGGAGGAGCTATCGCACTTTAAAGGCTAACCCTAGGGTTAGGAACCGTGCGACCGTGTGCGGAGAGACACATATCCAAATGTCCGTCTCGACAAGCTATATAACATACTAAAAGATGGGACCGTGTCGACCTTTGTGGGAGGAGCTATCGCACTTTAAAGGCTAACCCTAGGGTTAGGAACCGTGCGACCGTGTGCGGAGAGACACATATCCAAATGTCCGTCTCGACAAGCTATATAACATACTAAAAGATGGGACCGTGTCGACCTTTGTGGGAGGAGCTATCGCACTTTAAAGGCTAACCCTAGGGTTAGGAACCGTGCGACCGTGTGCGGAGAGACACATATCCAAATGTCCGTCTCGACAAGCTATATAACATACTAAAAGATGGGACCGTGTCGACCTTTGTGGGAGGAGCTATCGCACTTTAAAGGCTAACCCTAGGGTTAGGAACCGTGCGACCGTGTGCGGAGAGACACATATCCAAATGTCCGTCTCGACAAGCTATATAACATACTAAAAGATGGGACCGTGTCGACCTTTGTGGGAGGAGCTATCGCACTTTAAAGGGTTAGGGTTAGGGTTAGGGTTAGGCAATGGGGGTTCGCAAGATTACCGGTAATCTTACCGATAAGACCCAGGAGCCTCTGAACGTCCAGGACACAAGTATGAGACATCTAAAATTCCGTAATGGCGACCCGATTCGGAATCTGTTGTCCTCATTGATTTCTGAGCTTCCTAGCGGCAACAGCGCCACCATTTGTCTGCCATTAAAATTGCACAAAAAAATTCAAAAAAAAAAAAACTTTTGCCTACGTACTAAGTAGGCCACTGCGAATCTTTTTCCCTCTTGAGAGTTTTGTCTAAAATGTCCAGAAGGGGGCGCAACAGCGAACCCGGAAGTGTTTTGACACTTGTGTTATTTTCAAGATTTAGGGTTAGGTAATGGGGGTTCTACCGATAAGACTCAGGAGCCTCTGAGAGTCCAAAACACAAGTATGAGACATCAAAAATTCCGTAATGGCGACCCGATTCGGAATCTGTTGTCCTCATTGATTTCTGAGCTTCCTAGCGGCAACAGCGCCACCATTTGTCTGCCATTAAAATTGCACAAAAAAATTCAAAAAAAAAAAAACTTTTGCCTACGTACTAAGTAGGCCACTGCGAATCTTTTTCCCTCTTGAGAGTTTTGTCTAAAATGTCCAGAAGGGGGCGCAACAGCGAACCCGGAAGTGTTTTGACACTTGTGTTATTTTCAAGATTTAGGGTTAGGTAATGGGGGTTCTACCGATAAGACTCAGGAGCCTCTGAGAGTCCAAAACACAAGTATGAGACATCAAAAATTCCGTAATGGCGACCCGATTCGGAATCTGTTGTCCTCATTGATTTCTGAGCTTCCTAGCGGCAACAGCGCCACCATTTGTCTGCCATTGAAATTGCACAAAAAAATTCAAAAAAAAAAAAACTTTTGCCTACGTACTAAGTAGGCCACTGCGAATCTTTTTCCCTCTTGAGAGTTTTGTCTAAAATGTCCAGAAGGGGGCGCAAAGCGAACCCGGAAGTGTTTTGACACTAAGAATGTGTTTTTGGTTGAAATGCTAAACTTAAAATTGAGTACCAGAAGCGAGCCACATATCATCGCGTTCGTCTTATCGATGGCTACGCGTGGACGTGACTAACTTTTATTTCTGACCTTTGTGGGAGGAGCTATCGCACTTTAAAGGCTAACCCTAGGGTTAGGAACCGTGCGACCGTGTGCGGAGAGACACATATCCAAATGTCCGTCTCGACAAGCTATATAACATACTAAAAGATGGGACCGTGTCGACCTTTGTGGGAGGAGCTATCGCACTTTAAAGGCTAACCCTAGGGTTAGGAACCGTGCGACCGTGTGCGGAGAGACACATATCCAAATGTCCGTCTCGACAAGCTATATAACATACTAAAAGATGGGACCGTGTCGACCTTTGTGGGAGGAGCTATCGCACTTTAAAGGCTAACCCTAGGGTTAGGAACCGTGCGACCGTGTGCGGAGAGACACATATCCAAATGTCCGTCTCGACAAGCTATATAACATACTAAAAGATGGGACCGTGTCGACCTTTGTGGGAGGAGCTATCGCACTTTAAAGGGTTAGGGTTAGGGTTAGGGTTAGGCAATGGGGGTTCGCAAGATTACCGGTAATCTTACCGATAAGACCCAGGAGCCTCTGAACGTCCAGGACACAAGTATGAGACATCTAAAATTCCGTAATGGCGACCCGATTCGGAATCTGTTGTCCTCATTGATTTCTGAGCTTCCTAGCGGCAACAGCGCCACCATTTGTCTGCCATTAAAATTGCACAAAAAAATTCAAAAAAAAAAAAACTTTTGCCTACGTACTAAGTAGGCCACTGCGAATCTTTTTCCCTCTTGAGAGTTTTGTCTAAAATGTCCAGAAGGGGGCGCAACAGCGAACCCGGAAGTGTTTTGACACTTGTGTTATTTTCAAGATTTAGGGTTAGGTAATGGGGGTTCTACCGATAAGACTCAGGAGCCTCTGAGAGTCCAAAACACAAGTATGAGACATCAAAAATTCCGTAATGGCGACCCGATTCGGAATCTGTTGTCCTCATTGATTTCTGAGCTTCCTAGCGGCAACAGCGCCACCATTTGTCTGCCATTGAAATTGCACAAAAAAATTCAAAAAAAAAAAAACTTTTGCCTACGTACTAAGTAGGCCACTGCGAATCTTTTTCCCTCTTGAGAGTTTTGTCTAAAATGTCCAGAAGGGGGCGCAAAGCGAACCCGGAAGTGTTTTGACACTAAGAATGTGTTTTTGGTTGAAATGCTAAACTTAAAATTGAGTACCAGAAGCGAGCCACATATCATCGCGTTCGTCTTATCGATGGCTACGCGTGGACGTGACTAACTTTTATTTCTGACCTTTGTGGGAGGAGCTATCGCACTTTAAAGGCTAACCCTAGGGTTAGGAACCGTGCGACCGTGTGCGGAGAGACACATATCCAAATGTCCGTCTCGACAAGCTATATAACATACTAAAAGATGGGACCGTGTCGACCTTTGTGGGAGGAGCTATCGCACTTTAAAGGCTAACCCTAGGGTTAGGAACCGTGCGACCGTGTGCGGAGAGACACATATCCAAATGTCCGTCTCGACAAGCTATATAACATACTAAAAGATGGGACCGTGTCGACCTTTGTGGGAGGAGCTATCGCACTTTAAAGGCTAACCCTAGGGTTAGGAACCGTGCGACCGTGTGCGGAGAGACACATATCCAAATGTCCGTCTCGACAAGCTATATAACATACTAAAAGATGGGACCGTGTCGACCTTTGTGGGAGGAGCTATCGCACTTTAAAGGGTTAGGGTTAGGGTTAGGGTTAGGCAATGGGGGTTCGCAAGATTACCGGTAATCTTACCGATAAGACCCAGGAGCCTCTGAACGTCCAGGACACAAGTATGAGACATCTAAAATTCCGTAATGGCGACCCGATTCGGAATCTGTTGTCCTCATTGATTTCTGAGCTTCCTAGCGGCAACAGCGCCACCATTTGTCTGCCATTAAAATTGCACAAAAAAATTCAAAAAAAAAAAAACTTTTGCCTACGTACTAAGTAGGCCACTGCGAATCTTTTTCCCTCTTGAGAGTTTTGTCTAAAATGTCCAGAAGGGGGCGCAACAGCGAACCCGGAAGTGTTTTGACACTTGTGTTATTTTCAAGATTTAGGGTTAGGTAATGGGGGTTCTACCGATAAGACTCAGGAGCCTCTGAGAGTCCAAAACACAAGTATGAGACATCAAAAATTCCGTAATGGCGACCCGATTCGGAATCTGTTGTCCTCATTGATTTCTGAGCTTCCTAGCGGCAACAGCGCCACCATTTGTCTGCCATTGAAATTGCACAAAAAAATTCAAAAAAAAAAAAACTTTTGCCTACGTACTAAGTAGGCCACTGCGAATCTTTTTCCCTCTTGAGAGTTTTGTCTAAAATGTCCAGAAGGGGGCGCAAAGCGAACCCGGAAGTGTTTTGACACTAAGAATGTGTTTTTGGTTGAAATGCTAAACTTAAAATTGAGTACCAGAAGCGAGCCACATATCATCGCGTTCGTCTTATCGATGGCTACGCGTGGACGTGACTAACTTTTATTTCTGACCTTTGTGGGAGGAGCTATCGCACTTTAAAGGCTAACCCTAGGGTTAGGAACCGTGCGACCGTGTGCGGAGAGACACATATCCAAATGTCCGTCTCGACAAGCTATATAACATACTAAAAGATGGGACCGTGTCGACCTTTGTGGGAGGAGCTATCGCACTTTAAAGGCTAACCCTAGGGTTAGGAACCGTGCGACCGTGTGCGGAGAGACACATATCCAAATGTCCGTCTCGACAAGCTATATAACATACTAAAAGATGGGACCGTGTCGACCTTTGTGGGAGGAGCTATCGCACTTTAAAGGCTAACCCTAGGGTTAGGAACCGTGCGACCGTGTGCGGAGAGACACATATCCAAATGTCCGTCTCGACAAGCTATATAACATACTAAAAGATGGGACCGTGTCGACCTTTGTGGGAGGAGCTATCGCACTTTAAAGGGTTAGGGTTAGGGTTAGGGTTAGGCAATGGGGGTTCGCAAGATTACCGGTAATCTTACCGATAAGACCCAGGAGCCTCTGAACGTCCAGGACACAAGTATGAGACATCTAAAATTCCGTAATGGCGACCCGATTCGGAATCTGTTGTCCTCATTGATTTCTGAGCTTCCTAGCGGCAACAGCGCCACCATTTGTCTGCCATTAAAATTGCACAAAAAAATTCAAAAAAAAAAAAACTTTTGCCTACGTACTAAGTAGGCCACTGCGAATCTTTTTCCCTCTTGAGAGTTTTGTCTAAAATGTCCAGAAGGGGGCGCAAAGCGAACCCGGAAGTGTTTTGACACTAAGAATGTGTTTTTGGTTGAAATGCTAAACTTAAAATTGAGTACCAGAAGCGAGCCACATATCATCGCGTTCGTCTTATCGATGGCTACGCGTGGACGTGACTAACTTTTATTTCTGACCTTTGTGGGAGGAGCTATCGCACTTTAAAGGCTAACCCTAGGGTTAGGAACCGTGCGACCGTGTGCGGAGAGACACATATCCAAATGTCCGTCTCGACAAGCTATATAACATACTAAAAGATGGGACCGTGTCGACCTTTGTGGGAGGAGCTATCGCACTTTAAAGGCTAACCCTAGGGTTAGGAACCGTGCGACCGTGTGCGGAGAGACACATATCCAAATGTCCGTCTCGACAAGCTATATAACATACTAAAAGATGGGACCGTGTCGACCTTTGTGGGAGGAGCTATCGCACTTTAAAGGCTAACCCTAGGGTTAGGAACCGTGCGACCGTGTGCGGAGAGACACATATCCAAATGTCCGTCTCGACAAGCTATATAACATACTAAAAGATGGGACCGTGTCGACCTTTGTGGGAGGAGCTATCGCACTTTAAAGGCTAACCCTAGGGTTAGGAACCGTGCGACCGTGTGCGGAGAGACACATATCCAAATGTCCGTCTCGACAAGCTATATAACATACTAAAAGATGGGACCGTGTCGACCTTTGTGGGAGGAGCTATCGCACTTTAAAGGCTAACCCTAGGGTTAGGAACCGTGCGACCGTGTGCGGAGAGACACATATCCAAATGTCCGTCTCGACAAGCTATATAACATACTAAAAGATGGGACCGTGTCGACCTTTGTGGGAGGAGCTATCGCACTTTAAAGGGTTAGGGTTAGGGTTAGGGTTAGGCAATGGGGGTTCGCAAGATTACCGGTAATCTTACCGATAAGACCCAGGAGCCTCTGAACGTCCAGGACACAAGTATGAGACATCTAAAATTCCGTAATGGCGACCCGATTCGGAATCTGTTGTCCTCATTGATTTCTGAGCTTCCTAGCGGCAACAGCGCCACCATTTGTCTGCCATTAAAATTGCACAAAAAAATTCAAAAAAAAAAAAACTTTTGCCTACGTACTAAGTAGGCCACTGCGAATCTTTTTCCCTCTTGAGAGTTTTGTCTAAAATGTCCAGAAGGGGGCGCAACAGCGAACCCGGAAGTGTTTTGACACTTGTGTTATTTTCAAGATTTAGGGTTAGGTAATGGGGGTTCTACCGATAAGACTCAGGAGCCTCTGAGAGTCCAAAACACAAGTATGAGACATCAAAAATTCCGTAATGGCGACCCGATTCGGAATCTGTTGTCCTCATTGATTTCTGAGCTTCCTAGCGGCAACAGCGCCACCATTTGTCTGCCATTAAAATTGCACAAAAAAATTCAAAAAAAAAAAAACTTTTGCCTACGTACTAAGTAGGCCACTGCGAATCTTTTTCCCTCTTGAGAGTTTTGTCTAAAATGTCCAGAAGGGGGCGCAACAGCGAACCCGGAAGTGTTTTGACACTTGTGTTATTTTCAAGATTTAGGGTTAGGTAATGGGGGTTCTACCGATAAGACTCAGGAGCCTCTGAGAGTCCAAAACACAAGTATGAGACATCAAAAATTCCGTAATGGCGACCCGATTCGGAATCTGTTGTCCTCATTGATTTCTGAGCTTCCTAGCGGCAACAGCGCCACCATTTGTCTGCCATTGAAATTGCACAAAAAAATTCAAAAAAAAAAAAACTTTTGCCTACGTACTAAGTAGGCCACTGCGAATCTTTTTCCCTCTTGAGAGTTTTGTCTAAAATGTCCAGAAGGGGGCGCAAAGCGAACCCGGAAGTGTTTTGACACTAAGAATGTGTTTTTGGTTGAAATGCTAAACTTAAAATTGAGTACCAGAAGCGAGCCACATATCATCGCGTTCGTCTTATCGATGGCTACGCGTGGACGTGACTAACTTTTATTTCTGACCTTTGTGGGAGGAGCTATCGCACTTTAAAGGCTAACCCTAGGGTTAGGAACCGTGCGACCGTGTGCGGAGAGACACATATCCAAATGTCCGTCTCGACAAGCTATATAACATACTAAAAGATGGGACCGTGTCGACCTTTGTGGGAGGAGCTATCGCACTTTAAAGGCTAACCCTAGGGTTAGGAACCGTGCGACCGTGTGCGGAGAGACACATATCCAAATGTCCGTCTCGACAAGCTATATAACATACTAAAAGATGGGACCGTGTCGACCTTTGTGGGAGGAGCTATCGCACTTTAAAGGCTAACCCTAGGGTTAGGAACCGTGCGACCGTGTGCGGAGAGACACATATCCAAATGTCCGTCTCGACAAGCTATATAACATACTAAAAGATGGGACCGTGTCGACCTTTGTGGGAGGAGCTATCGCACTTTAAAGGGTTAGGGTTAGGGTTAGGGTTAGGCAATGGGGGTTCGCAAGATTACCGGTAATCTTACCGATAAGACCCAGGAGCCTCTGAACGTCCAGGACACAAGTATGAGACATCTAAAATTCCGTAATGGCGACCCGATTCGGAATCTGTTGTCCTCATTGATTTCTGAGCTTCCTAGCGGCAACAGCGCCACCATTTGTCTGCCATTAAAATTGCACAAAAAAATTCAAAAAAAAAAAAACTTTTGCCTACGTACTAAGTAGGCCACTGCGAATCTTTTTCCCTCTTGAGAGTTTTGTCTAAAATGTCCAGAAGGGGGCGCAACAGCGAACCCGGAAGTGTTTTGACACTTGTGTTATTTTCAAGATTTAGGGTTAGGTAATGGGGGTTCTACCGATAAGACTCAGGAGCCTCTGAGAGTCCAAAACACAAGTATGAGACATCAAAAATTCCGTAATGGCGACCCGATTCGGAATCTGTTGTCCTCATTGATTTCTGAGCTTCCTAGCGGCAACAGCGCCACCATTTGTCTGCCATTAAAATTGCACAAAAAAATTCAAAAAAAAAAAAACTTTTGCCTACGTACTAAGTAGGCCACTGCGAATCTTTTTCCCTCTTGAGAGTTTTGTCTAAAATGTCCAGAAGGGGGCGCAACAGCGAACCCGGAAGTGTTTTGACACTTGTGTTATTTTCAAGATTTAGGGTTAGGTAATGGGGGTTCTACCGATAAGACTCAGGAGCCTCTGAGAGTCCAAAACACAAGTATGAGACATCAAAAATTCCGTAATGGCGACCCGATTCGGAATCTGTTGTCCTCATTGATTTCTGAGCTTCCTAGCGGCAACAGCGCCACCATTTGTCTGCCATTGAAATTGCACAAAAAAATTCAAAAAAAAAAAAACTTTTGCCTACGTACTAAGTAGGCCACTGCGAATCTTTTTCCCTCTTGAGAGTTTTGTCTAAAATGTCCAGAAGGGGGCGCAAAGCGAACCCGGAAGTGTTTTGACACTTGTGTTTTTTTCCAGATTTCTTTTTTTTTTTTTTAGGGTTAGGCTTAGTGTATACAAGTCTGCGGGTTAGGTTTAGGGTGAGGGTTTGAGATAGGTAGTAGTTGTAGTACTAAGACTGGTTAGGGTTAGTGTATACAAGTCTGCGGGTTAGGTTCAGGGTGAGGGTTTGAGATAGGTTGTAGTTGTAGTACTAAGACAAGTCTAAGTCCACATCAAGAAGGTTTTTTTTTTTTTTTTTTTTTTGGTTTAGTTTCTTTTCTTTTTTTTTTTTTTTTGATTTTTTTTTTTGATTTTTTTTTCTTTTTTTTTCTTTTTTTCTTTTTTTTTTAAATTTTTTTGATGGGACCGTGATGGGACCGTGATGGGACCGTGTCGACCTTTGTGGGAGGAGCTATCGCACTTTAAAGGGTTAGGGTTAGGGTTAGGGTTAGGGCAATGGGGGTTCGCAAGATTACCGGTAATCTTACCGATAAGACCCAGGAGCCTCTGAACGTCCAGGACACAAGTATGAGACATCTAAAATTCCGTAATGGCGACCCGATTCGGAATCTGTTGTCCTCATTGATTTCTGAGCTTCCTAGCGGCAACAGCGCCACCATTTGTCTGCCATTAAAATTGCACAAAAAAATTCAAAAAAAAAAAAACTTTTGCCTACGTACTAAGTAGGCCACTGCGAATCTTTTTCCCTCTTGAGAGTTTTGTCTAAAATGTCCAGAAGGGGGCGCAACAGCGAACCCGGAAGTGTTTTGACACTTGTGTTATTTTCAAGATTTAGGGTTAGGTAATGGGGGTTCTACCGATAAGACTCAGGAGCCTCTGAGAGTCCAAAACACAAGTATGAGACATCAAAAATTCCGTAATGGCGACCCGATTCGGAATCTGTTGTCCTCATTGATTTCTGAGCTTCCTAGCGGCAACAGCGCCACCATTTGTCTGCCATTGAAATTGCACAAAAAAATTCAAAAAAAAAAAAACTTTTGCCTACGTACTAAGTAGGCCACTGCGAATCTTTTTCCCTCTTGAGAGTTTTGTCTAAAATGTCCAGAAGGGGGCGCAAAGCGAACCCGGAAGTGTTTTGACACTTGTGTTTTTTTCCAGATTTTTTTTTTTTTTTTTTAGGGTTAGGCTTAGTGTATACAAGTCTGCGGGTTAGGTTTAGGGTGAGGGTTTGAGATAGGTAGTAGTTGTAGTACTAAGACTGGTTAGGGTTAGTGTATACAAGTCTGCGGGTTAGGTTCAGGGTGAGGGTTTGAGATAGGTTGTAGTTGTAGTACTAAGACAAGTCTAAGTCCACATCAAGAAGGATCTGATATGTCCGCCATTGTCGTGCGACCCCCGTAGCCCCTAACCCTAACCCTAGATAACCCTAGTTTTACCTGATCGAAAGGCTTATAGGGTTACCGATGCTAAGAATGTGTTTTTGGTTGAAATGCTAAACTTAAAATTGAGTACCAGAAGCGAGCCACATATCATCGCGTTCGTCTTATCGATGGCTACGCGTGGACGTGACTAACTTTTATTTCTAAAATGTCCAGAAGGGGGCGCAACAGCGAACCCGGAAGTGTTTTGACACTTGTGTTATTTTCAAGATTTAGGGTTAGGTAATGGGGGTTCTACCGATAAGACTCAGGAGCCTCTGAGAGTCCAAAACACAAGTATGAGACATCAAAAATTCCGTAATGGCGACCCGATTCGGAATCTGTTGTCCTCATTGATTTCTGAGCTTCCTAGCGGCAACAGCGCCACCATTTGTCTGCCATTGAAATTGCACAAAAAAATTCAAAAAAAAAAAAACTTTTGCCTACGTACTAAGTAGGCCACTGCGAATCTTTTTCCCTCTTGAGAGTTTTGTCTAAAATGTCCAGAAGGGGGCGCAAAGCGAACCCGGAAGTGTTTTGACACTTGTGTTTTTTTCCAGATTTTTTTTTTTTTTTTTTAGGGTTAGGCTTAGTGTATACAAGTCTGCGGGTTAGGTTTAGGGTGAGGGTTTGAGATAGGTAGTAGTTGTAGTACTAAGACTGGTTAGGGTTAGTGTATACAAGTCTGCGGGTTAGGTTCAGGGTGAGGGTTTGAGATAGGTTGTAGTTGTAGTACTAAGACAAGTCTAAGTCCACATCAAGAAGGATCTGATATGTCCGCCATTGTCGTGCGACCCCCGTAGCCCCTAACCCTAACCCTAGATAACCCTAGTTTTACCTGATCGAAAGGCTTATAGGGTTACCGATGCTAAGAATGTGTTTTTGGTTGAAATGCTAAACTTAAAATTGAGTACCAGAAGCGAGCCACATATCATCGCGTTCGTCTTATCGATGGCTACGCGTGGACGTGACTAACTTTTATTTCTAAAATGTCCAGAAGGGGGCGCAACAGCGAACCCGGAAGTGTTTTGACACTTGTGTTATTTTCAAGATTTAGGGTTAGGTAATGGGGGTTCTACCGATAAGACTCAGGAGCCTCTGAGAGTCCAAAACACAAGTATGAGACATCAAAAATTCCGTAATGGCGACCCGATTCGGAATCTGTTGTCCTCATTGATTTCTGAGCTTCCTAGCGGCAACAGCGCCACCATTTGTCTGCCATTGAAATTGCACAAAAAAATTCAAAAAAAAAAAAACTTTTGCCTACGTACTAAGTAGGCCACTGCGAATCTTTTTCCCTCTTGAGAGTTTTGTCTAAAATGTCCAGAAGGGGGCGCAAAGCGAACCCGGAAGTGTTTTGACACTTGTGTTTTTTTCCAGATTTTTTTTTTTTTTTTTAGGGTTAGGCTTAGTGTATACAAGTCTGCGGGTTAGGTTTAGGGTGAGGGTTTGAGATAGGTAGTAGTTGTAGTACTAAGACTGGTTAGGGTTAGTGTATACAAGTCTGCGGGTTAGGTTCAGGGTGAGGGTTTGAGATAGGTTGTAGTTGTAGTACTAAGACAAGTCTAAGTCCACATCAAGAAGGTTTTTTTTTTTTTTTTTTTTTTGGTTTAGTTTCTTTTTTTTTTTTCTTTTTTTTTGATTTTTTTTTTTTTTTTTTGAATTTTTTTTCTTTTTTTTTCTTTTTTTATTTTTTTTTTATTTTTTATTTTATTTTTTTGCATGTTTCAAGTGATTTGGGATCGACTGGTAATAGTCCCCAGTGCACTTATTTTGGTGTCCCCAAGCTCTGGGACTTAGTAAAATTTACCCCAGACCTTAGGAGTGTCGTAGAGCGACGGGACCAATTCCATTAAATCCGGCATGAAAAAGTGATTCAGAAAATGTGTTGTTTGAAAAAAAAAAATAATAATTGAGCTCTAGGGGCTGAAAAAACGTGTCTCTTTTGATTTGGCGGAGAGTTAGCAGTGTCGGAGAGCTACGAAACCACTTCCATCGGATTCGGGACGCTTCAAACATTTAGAAACAGTCTTGTTTGTGAAGACAGCAATTTTTTTGAATATCTTATTGAATTTTAAAGCTGCAAGGCCGCAAAATAAAGCCTAAAATGTCAACGCTTGACCTTTGGGTCTTCGGAGTGTCTTTGAGCGTCGGGAGTTGGCTCCCTAGACTCACTTTTTCCCGCTGAATACAGCCGTGGTGGTCTCGTGTCTCTACGATGTCGGGAAGTGGGTGTAATAGCCACTTAGCCGCCAGAAAACTTCTGTAAAAAACCGAGACCATTTTCCGACTCAGAACGACGAGGCGGACGCGCTGATATGTGTTTCCCAGCACACGGACTTACGGTTCTCTTAATTGGCTAGGGTTAGGGTTAGTTTTCAACGCGCGATAGCTCTTGAACGATACGTCCGTCAGACAAGTAATTGACGTTGGCGTTTCCAGCTTTCCGAGGCCTACGATCTGATATGTCCGCCATTGTCGTGCGACCCCCGTAGCCCCTAACCCTAACCCTAGATAACCCTAGTTTTACCTGATCGAAAGGCTTATAGGGTTACCGATGCTAAGAATGTGTTTTTGGTTGAAATGCTAAACTTAAAATTGAGTACCAGAAGCGAGCCACATATCATCGCGTTCGTCTTATCGATGGCTACGTGTGGACGTGACTAACTTTTATTTCTGACCTTTGTGGGAGGAGCTATCGCACTTTAAAGGCTAACCCTAGGGTTAGGAACCGTGCGACCGTGTGCGGAGAGACACATATCCAAATGTCCGTCTCGACAAGCTATATAACATACTAAAAGATGGGACCGTGTCGACCTTTGTGGGAGGAGCTATCGCACTTTAAAGGCTAACCCTAGGGTTAGGAACCGTGCGACCGTGTGCGGAGAGACACATATCCAAATGTCCGTCTCGACAAGCTATATAACATACTAAAAGATGGGACCGTGTCGACCTTTGTGGGAGGAGCTATCGCACTTTAAAGGCTAACCCTAGGGTTAGGAACCGTGCGACCGTGTGCGGAGAGACACATATCCAAATGTCCGTCTCGACAAGCTATATAACATACTAAAAGATGGGACCGTGTCGACCTTTGTGGGAGGAGCTATCGCACTTTAAAGGGTTAGGGTTAGGGTTAGGGTTAGGGCAATGGGGGTTCGCAAGATTACCGGTAATCTTACCGATAAGACCCAGGAGCCTCTGAACGTCCAGGACACAAGTATGAGACATCTAAAATTCCGTAATGGCGACCCGATTCGGAATCTGTTGTCCTCATTGATTTCTGAGCTTCCTAGCGGCAACAGCGCCACCATTTGTCTGCCATTAAAATTGCACAAAAAAATTCAAAAAAAAAAAAACTTTTGCCTACGTACTAAGTAGGCCACTGCGAATCTTTTTCCCTCTTGAGAGTTTTGTCTAAAATGTCCAGAAGGGGGCGCAACAGCGAACCCGGAAGTGTTTTGACACTTGTGTTATTTTCAAGATTTAGGGTTAGGTAATGGGGGTTCTACCGATAAGACTCAGGAGCCTCTGAGAGTCCAAAACACAAGTATGAGACATCAAAAATTCCGTAATGGCGACCCGATTCGGAATCTGTTGTCCTCATTGATTTCTGAGCTTCCTAGCGGCAACAGCGCCACCATTTGTCTGCCATTGAAATTGCACAAAAAAATTCAAAAAAAAAAAAACTTTTGCCTACGTACTAAGTAGGCCACTGCGAATCTTTTTCCCTCTTGAGAGTTTTGTCTAAAATGTCCAGAAGGGGGCGCAAAGCGAACCCGGAAGTGTTTTGACACTTGTGTTATTTTCAAGATTTAGGGTTAGGTAATGGGGGTTCTACCGATAAGACTCAGGAGCCTCTGAGAGTCCAAAACACAAGTATGAGACATCAAAAATTCCGTAATGGCGACCCGATTCGGAATCTGTTGTCCTCATTGATTTCTGAGCTTCCTAGCGGCAACAGCGCCACCATTTGTCTGCCATTGAAATTGCACAAAAAAATTCAAAAAAAAAAAAACTTTTGCCTACGTACTAAGTAGGCCACTGCGAATCTTTTTCCCTCTTGAGAGTTTTGTCTAAAATGTCCAGAAGGGGGCGCAAAGCGAACCCGGAAGTGTTTTGACACTTGTGTTTTTTTCCAGATTTTTTTTTTTTTTTTTTAGGGTTAGGCTTAGTGTATACAAGTCTGCGGGTTAGGTTTAGGGTGAGGGTTTGAGATAGGTAGTAGTTGTAGTACTAAGACTGGTTAGGGTTAGTGTATACAAGTCTGCGGGTTAGGTTCAGGGTGAGGGTTTGAGATAGGTTGTAGTTGTAGTACTAAGACAAGTCTAAGTCCACATCAAGAAGGATCTGATATGTCCGCCATTGTCGTGCGACCCCCGTAGCCCCTAACCCTAACCCTAGATAACCCTAGTTTTACCTGATCGAAAGGCTTATAGGGTTACCGATGCTAAGAATGTGTTTTTGGTTGAAATGCTAAACTTAAAATTGAGTACCAGAAGCGAGCCACATATCATCGCGTTCGTCTTATCGATGGCTACGCGTGGACGTGACTAACTTTTATTTCTAAAATGTCCAGAAGGGGGCGCAACAGCGAACCCGGAAGTGTTTTGACACTTGTGTTATTTTCAAGATTTAGGGTTAGGTAATGGGGGTTCTACCGATAAGACTCAGGAGCCTCTGAGAGTCCAAAACACAAGTATGAGACATCAAAAATTCCGTAATGGCGACCCGATTCGGAATCTGTTGTCCTCATTGATTTCTGAGCTTCCTAGCGGCAACAGCGCCACCATTTGTCTGCCATTGAAATTGCACAAAAAAATTCAAAAAAAAAAAAACTTTTGCCTACGTACTAAGTAGGCCACTGCGAATCTTTTTCCCTCTTGAGAGTTTTGTCTAAAATGTCCAGAAGGGGGCGCAAAGCGAACCCGGAAGTGTTTTGACACTTGTGTTTTTTTCCAGATTTTTTTTTTTTTTTTTAGGGTTAGGCTTAGTGTATACAAGTCTGCGGGTTAGGTTTAGGGTGAGGGTTTGAGATAGGTAGTAGTTGTAGTACTAAGACTGGTTAGGGTTAGTGTATACAAGTCTGCGGGTTAGGTTCAGGGTGAGGGTTTGAGATAGGTTGTAGTTGTAGTACTAAGACAAGTCTAAGTCCACATCAAGAAGGTTTTTTTTTTTTTTTTTTTTTTGGTTTAGTTTCTTTTTTTTTTTGATTTTTTTTTGATTTTTTTTTTTTTTTTTTGAATTTTTTTTCTTTTTTTTTCTTTTTTTATTTTTTTTTTATTTTTTATTTTATTTTTTTGCATGTTTCAAGTGATTTGGGATCGACTGGTAATAGTCCCCAGTGCACTTATTTTGGTGTCCCCAAGCTCTGGGACTTAGTAAAATTTACCCCAGACCTTAGGAGTGTCGTAGAGCGACGGGACCAATTCCATTAAATCCGGCATGAAAAAGTGATTCAGAAAATGTGTTGTTTGAAAAAAAAAAATAATAATTGAGCTCTAGGGGCTGAAAAAACGTGTCTCTTTTGATTTGGCGGAGAGTTAGCAGTGTCGGAGAGCTACGAAACCACTTCCATCGGATTCGGGACGCTTCAAACATTTAGAAACAGTCTTGTTTGTGAAGACAGCAATTTTTTTGAATATCTTATTGAATTTTAAAGCTGCAAGGCCGCAAAATAAAGCCTAAAATGTCAACGCTTGACCTTTGGGTCTTCGGAGTGTCTTTGAGCGTCGGGAGTTGGCTCCCTAGACTCACTTTTTCCCGCTGAATACAGCCGTGGTGGTCTCGTGTCTCTACGATGTCGGGAAGTGGGTGTAATAGCCACTTAGCCGCCAGAAAACTTCTGTAAAAAACCGAGACCATTTTCCGACTCAGAACGACGAGGCGGACGCGCTGATATGTGTTTCCCAGCACACGGACTTACGGTTCTCTTAATTGGCTAGGGTTAGGGTTAGTTTTCAACGCGCGATAGCTCTTGAACGATACGTCCGTCAGACAAGTAATTGACGTTGGCGTTTCCAGCTTTCCGAGGCCTACGATCTGATATGTCCGCCATTGTCGTGCGACCCCCGTAGCCCCTAACCCTAACCCTAGATAACCCTAGTTTTACCTGATCGAAAGGCTTATAGGGTTACCGATGCTAAGAATGTGTTTTTGGTTGAAATGCTAAACTTAAAATTGAGTACCAGAAGCGAGCCACATATCATCGCGTTCGTCTTATCGATGGCTACGTGTGGACGTGACTAACTTTTATTTCTGACCTTTGTGGGAGGAGCTATCGCACTTTAAAGGCTAACCCTAGGGTTAGGAACCGTGCGACCGTGTGCGGAGAGACACATATCCAAATGTCCGTCTCGACAAGCTATATAACATACTAAAAGATGGGACCGTGTCGACCTTTGTGGGAGGAGCTATCGCACTTTAAAGGCTAACCCTAGGGTTAGGAACCGTGCGACCGTGTGCGGAGAGACACATATCCAAATGTCCGTCTCGACAAGCTATATAACATACTAAAAGATGGGACCGTGTCGACCTTTGTGGGAGGAGCTATCGCACTTTAAAGGCTAACCCTAGGGTTAGGAACCGTGCGACCGTGTGCGGAGAGACACATATCCAAATGTCCGTCTCGACAAGCTATATAACATACTAAAAGATGGGACCGTGTCGACCTTTGTGGGAGGAGCTATCGCACTTTAAAGGGTTAGGGTTAGGGTTAGGGTTAGGGCAATGGGGGTTCGCAAGATTACCGGTAATCTTACCGATAAGACCCAGGAGCCTCTGAACGTCCAGGACACAAGTATGAGACATCTAAAATTCCGTAATGGCGACCCGATTCGGAATCTGTTGTCCTCATTGATTTCTGAGCTTCCTAGCGGCAACAGCGCCACCATTTGTCTGCCATTAAAATTGCACAAAAAAATTCAAAAAAAAAAAAACTTTTGCCTACGTACTAAGTAGGCCACTGCGAATCTTTTTCCCTCTTGAGAGTTTTGTCTAAAATGTCCAGAAGGGGGCGCAACAGCGAACCCGGAAGTGTTTTGACACTTGTGTTATTTTCAAGATTTAGGGTTAGGTAATGGGGGTTCTACCGATAAGACTCAGGAGCCTCTGAGAGTCCAAAACACAAGTATGAGACATCAAAAATTCCGTAATGGCGACCCGATTCGGAATCTGTTGTCCTCATTGATTTCTGAGCTTCCTAGCGGCAACAGCGCCACCATTTGTCTGCCATTGAAATTGCACAAAAAAATTCAAAAAAAAAAAAACTTTTGCCTACGTACTAAGTAGGCCACTGCGAATCTTTTTCCCTCTTGAGAGTTTTGTCTAAAATGTCCAGAAGGGGGCGCAAAGCGAACCCGGAAGTGTTTTGACACTTGTGTTATTTTCAAGATTTAGGGTTAGGTAATGGGGGTTCTACCGATAAGACTCAGGAGCCTCTGAGAGTCCAAAACACAAGTATGAGACATCAAAAATTCCGTAATGGCGACCCGATTCGGAATCTGTTGTCCTCATTGATTTCTGAGCTTCCTAGCGGCAACAGCGCCACCATTTGTCTGCCATTGAAATTGCACAAAAAAATTCAAAAAAAAAAAAACTTTTGCCTACGTACTAAGTAGGCCACTGCGAATCTTTTTCCCTCTTGAGAGTTTTGTCTAAAATGTCCAGAAGGGGGCGCAAAGCGAACCCGGAAGTGTTTTGACACTTGTGTTTTTTTCCAGATTTTTTTTTTTTTTTTTTAGGGTTAGGCTTAGTGTATACAAGTCTGCGGGTTAGGTTTAGGGTGAGGGTTTGAGATAGGTAGTAGTTGTAGTACTAAGACTGGTTAGGGTTAGTGTATACAAGTCTGCGGGTTAGGTTCAGGGTGAGGGTTTGAGATAGGTTGTAGTTGTAGTACTAAGACAAGTCTAAGTCCACATCAAGAAGGATCTGATATGTCCGCCATTGTCGTGCGACCCCCGTAGCCCCTAACCCTAACCCTAGATAACCCTAGTTTTACCTGATCGAAAGGCTTATAGGGTTACCGATGCTAAGAATGTGTTTTTGGTTGAAATGCTAAACTTAAAATTGAGTACCAGAAGCGAGCCACATATCATCGCGTTCGTCTTATCGATGGCTACGCGTGGACGTGACTAACTTTTATTTCTAAAATGTCCAGAAGGGGGCGCAACAGCGAACCCGGAAGTGTTTTGACACTTGTGTTATTTTCAAGATTTAGGGTTAGGTAATGGGGGTTCTACCGATAAGACTCAGGAGCCTCTGAGAGTCCAAAACACAAGTATGAGACATCAAAAATTCCGTAATGGCGACCCGATTCGGAATCTGTTGTCCTCATTGATTTCTGAGCTTCCTAGCGGCAACAGCGCCACCATTTGTCTGCCATTGAAATTGCACAAAAAAATTCAAAAAAAAAAAAACTTTTGCCTACGTACTAAGTAGGCCACTGCGAATCTTTTTCCCTCTTGAGAGTTTTGTCTAAAATGTCCAGAAGGGGGCGCAAAGCGAACCCGGAAGTGTTTTGACACTTGTGTTTTTTTCCAGATTTTTTTTTTTTTTTTTAGGGTTAGGCTTAGTGTATACAAGTCTGCGGGTTAGGTTTAGGGTGAGGGTTTGAGATAGGTAGTAGTTGTAGTACTAAGACTGGTTAGGGTTAGTGTATACAAGTCTGCGGGTTAGGTTCAGGGTGAGGGTTTGAGATAGGTTGTAGTTGTAGTACTAAGACAAGTCTAAGTCCACATCAAGAAGGTTTTTTTTTTTTTTTTTTTTTTGGTTTAGTTTCTTTTTTTTTTTTCTTTTTTTTTGATTTTTTTTTTTTTTTTTTGAATTTTTTTTCTTTTTTTTTCTTTTTTTATTTTTTTTTTATTTTTTATTTTATTTTTTTGCATGTTTCAAGTGATTTGGGATCGACTGGTAATAGTCCCCAGTGCACTTATTTTGGTGTCCCCAAGCTCTGGGACTTAGTAAAATTTACCCCAGACCTTAGGAGTGTCGTAGAGCGACGGGACCAATTCCATTAAATCCGGCATGAAAAAGTGATTCAGAAAATGTGTTGTTTGAAAAAAAAAAATAATAATTGAGCTCTAGGGGCTGAAAAAACGTGTCTCTTTTGATTTGGCGGAGAGTTAGCAGTGTCGGAGAGCTACGAAACCACTTCCATCGGATTCGGGACGCTTCAAACATTTAGAAACAGTCTTGTTTGTGAAGACAGCAATTTTTTTGAATATCTTATTGAATTTTAAAGCTGCAAGGCCGCAAAATAAAGCCTAAAATGTCAACGCTTGACCTTTGGGTCTTCGGAGTGTCTTTGAGCGTCGGGAGTTGGCTCCCTAGACTCACTTTTTCCCGCTGAATACAGCCGTGGTGGTCTCGTGTCTCTACGATGTCGGGAAGTGGGTGTAATAGCCACTTAGCCGCCAGAAAACTTCTGTAAAAAACCGAGACCATTTTCCGACTCAGAACGACGAGGCGGACGCGCTGATATGTGTTTCCCAGCACACGGACTTACGGTTCTCTTAATTGGCTAGGGTTAGGGTTAGTTTTCAACGCGCGATAGCTCTTGAACGATACGTCCGTCAGACAAGTAATTGACGTTGGCGTTTCCAGCTTTCCGAGGCCTACGATCTGATATGTCCGCCATTGTCGTGCGACCCCCGTAGCCCCTAACCCTAACCCTAGATAACCCTAGTTTTACCTGATCGAAAGGCTTATAGGGTTACCGATGCTAAGAATGTGTTTTTGGTTGAAATGCTAAACTTAAAATTGAGTACCAGAAGCGAGCCACATATCATCGCGTTCGTCTTATCGATGGCTACGTGTGGACGTGACTAACTTTTATTTCTGACCTTTGTGGGAGGAGCTATCGCACTTTAAAGGCTAACCCTAGGGTTAGGAACCGTGCGACCGTGTGCGGAGAGACACATATCCAAATGTCCGTCTCGACAAGCTATATAACATACTAAAAGATGGGACCGTGTCGACCTTTGTGGGAGGAGCTATCGCACTTTAAAGGCTAACCCTAGGGTTAGGAACCGTGCGACCGTGTGCGGAGAGACACATATCCAAATGTCCGTCTCGACAAGCTATATAACATACTAAAAGATGGGACCGTGTCGACCTTTGTGGGAGGAGCTATCGCACTTTAAAGGCTAACCCTAGGGTTAGGAACCGTGCGACCGTGTGCGGAGAGACACATATCCAAATGTCCGTCTCGACAAGCTATATAACATACTAAAAGATGGGACCGTGTCGACCTTTGTGGGAGGAGCTATCGCACTTTAAAGGGTTAGGGTTAGGGTTAGGGTTAGGGCAATGGGGGTTCGCAAGATTACCGGTAATCTTACCGATAAGACTCAGGAGCCTCTGAGAGTCCAAAACACAAGTATGAGACATCAAAAATTCCGTAATGGCGACCCGATTCGGAATCTGTTGTCCTCATTGATTTCTGAGCTTCCTAGCGGCAACAGCGCCACCATTTGTCTGCCATTGAAATTGCACAAAAAAATTAAAAAAAAAAAAAACTTTTGCCTACGTACTAAGTAGGCCACTGCGAATCTTTTTCCCTCTTGAGAGTTTTGTCTAAAATGTCCAGAAGGGGGCGCAAAGCGAACCCGGAAGTGTTTTGACACTTGTGTTTTTTTCCAGATTTCTTTTTTTTTTTTTTAGGGTTAGGCTTAGTGTATACAAGTCTGCGGGTTAGGTTTAGGGTGAGGGTTTGAGATAGGTAGTAGTTGTAGTACTAAGACTGGTTAGGGTTAGTGTATACAAGTCTGCGGGTTAGGTTCAGGGTGAGGGTTTGAGATAGGTTGTAGTTGTAGTACTAAGACAAGTCTAAGTCCACATCAAGAAGGTTTTTTTTTTTTTTTTTTTTTGGTTTAGTTTCTTTTCTTTTTTTTTTTTTTTTGATTTTTTTTTTTTTTTTTTTTAATTTTTTTTCTTTTTTTTTCTTTTTTTCTTTTTTTTTTTAATTTTTTTGATGGGACCGTGATGGGACCGTGATGGGACCGTGTCGACCTTTGTGGGAGGAGCTATCGCACTTTAAAGGGTTAGGGTTAGGGTTAGGGTTAGGGCAATGGGGGTTCGCAAGATTACCGGTAATCTTACCGATAAGACCCAGGAGCCTCTGAACGTCCAGGACACAAGTATGAGACATCTAAAATTCCGTAATGGCGACCCGATTCGGAATCTGTTGTCCTCATTGATTTCTGAGCTTCCTAGCGGCAACAGCGCCACCATTTGTCTGCCATTAAAATTGCACAAAAAAATTCAAAAAAAAAAAAACTTTTGCCTACGTACTAAGTAGGCCACTGCGAATCTTTTTCCCTCTTGAGAGTTTTGTCTAAAATGTCCAGAAGGGGGCGCAACAGCGAACCCGGAAGTGTTTTGACACTTGTGTTATTTTCAAGATTTAGGGTTAGGTAATGGGGGTTCTACCGATAAGACTCAGGAGCCTCTGAGAGTCCAAAACACAAGTATGAGACATCAAAAATTCCGTAATGGCGACCCGATTCGGAATCTGTTGTCCTCATTGATTTCTGAGCTTCCTAGCGGCAACAGCGCCACCATTTGTCTGCCATTGAAATTGCACAAAAAAATTCAAAAAAAAAAAAACTTTTGCCTACGTACTAAGTAGGCCACTGCGAATCTTTTTCCCTCTTGAGAGTTTTGTCTAAAATGTCCAGAAGGGGGCGCAAAGCGAACCCGGAAGTGTTTTGACACTTGTGTTTTTTTCCAGATTTTTTTTTTTTTTTTTTAGGGTTAGGCTTAGTGTATACAAGTCTGCGGGTTAGGTTTAGGGTGAGGGTTTGAGATAGGTAGTAGTTGTAGTACTAAGACTGGTTAGGGTTAGTGTATACAAGTCTGCGGGTTAGGTTCAGGGTGAGGGTTTGAGATAGGTTGTAGTTGTAGTACTAAGACAAGTCTAAGTCCACATCAAGAAGGTTTTTTTTTTTTTTTTTTTTGGTTTAGTTTCTTTTTTTTTTTTCTTTTTTTTTGATTTTTTTTTTTTTTTTTTTGAATTTTTTTTCTTTTTTTTCTTTTTTTCTTTTTTTTTTTAATTTTTTTTCTTTTTTTGCATGTTTCAAGTGATTTGGGATCGACTGGTAATAGTCCCCAGTGCACTTATTTTGGTGTCCCCAAGCTCTGGGACTTAGTAAAATTTACCCCAGACCTTAGGAGTGTCGTAGAGCGACGGGACCAATTCCATTAAATCCGGCATGAAAAAGTGATTCAGAAAATGTGTTGTTTGAAAAAAAAAAATAATAATTGAGCTCTAGGGGCTGAAAAAACGTGTCTCTTTTGATTTGGCGGAGAGTTAGCAGTGTCGGAGAGCTACGAAACCACTTCCATCGGATTCGGGACGCTTCAAACATTTAGAAACAGTCTTGTTTGTGAAGACAGCAATTTTTTTGAATATCTTATTGAATTTTAAAGCTGCAAGGCCGCAAAATAAAGCCTAAAATGTCAACGCTTGACCTTTGGGTCTTCGGAGTGTCTTTGAGCGTCGGGAGTTGGCTCCCTAGACTCACTTTTTCCCGCTGAATACAGCCGTGGTGGTCTCGTGTCTCTACGATGTCGGGAAGTGGGTGTAATAGCCACTTAGCCGCCAGAAAACTTCTGTAAAAAACCGAGACCATTTTCCGACTCAGAACGACGAGGCGGACGCGCTGATATGTGTTTCCCAGCACACGGACTTACGGTTCTCTTAATTGGCTAGGGTTAGGGTTAGTTTTCAACGCGCGATAGCTCTTGAACGATACGTCCGTCAGACAAGTAATTGACGTTGGCGTTTCCAGCTTTCCGAGGCCTACGATCTGATATGTCCGCCATTGTCGTGCGACCCCCGTAGCCCCTAACCCTAACCCTAGATAACCCTAGTTTTACCTGATCGAAAGGCTTATAGGGTTACCGATGCTAAGAATGTGTTTTTGGTTGAAATGCTAAACTTAAAATTGAGTACCAGAAGCGAGCCACATATCATCGCGTTCGTCTTATCGATGGCTACGCGTGGACGTGACTAACTTTTATTTCTGACCTTTGTGGGAGGAGCTATCGCACTTTAAAGGCTAACCCTAGGGTTAGGAACCGTGCGACCGTGTGCGGAGAGACACATATCCAAATGTCCGTCTCGACAAGCTATATAACATACTAAAAGATGGGACCGTGTCGACCTTTGTGGGAGGAGCTATCGCACTTTAAAGGCTAACCCTAGGGTTAGGAACCGTGCGACCGTGTGCGGAGAGACACATATCCAAATGTCCGTCTCGACAAGCTATATAACATACTAAAAGATGGGACCGTGTCGACCTTTGTGGGAGGAGCTATCGCACTTTAAAGGCTAACCCTAGGGTTAGGAACCGTGCGACCGTGTGCGGAGAGACACATATCCAAATGTCCGTCTCGACAAGCTATATAACATACTAAAAGATGGGACCGTGTCGACCTTTGTGGGAGGAGCTATCGCACTTTAAAGGGTTAGGGTTAGGGTTAGGGTTAGGGCAATGGGGGTTCGCAAGATTACCGGTAATCTTACCGATAAGACCCAGGAGCCTCTGAACGTCCAGGACACAAGTATGAGACATCTAAAATTCCGTAATGGCGACCCGATTCGGAATCTGTTGTCCTCATTGATTTCTGAGCTTCCTAGCGGCAACAGCGCCACCATTTGTCTGCCATTAAAATTGCACAAAAAAATTCAAAAAAAAAACTTTTGCCTACGTACTAAGTAGGCCACTGCGAATCTTTTTCCCTCTTGAGAGTTTTGTCTAAAATGTCCAGAAGGGGGCGCAACAGCGAACCCGGAAGTGTTTTGACACTTGTGTTATTTTCAAGATTTAGGGTTAGGTAATGGGGGTTCTACCGATAAGACTCAGGAGCCTCTGAGAGTCCAAAACACAAGTATGAGACATCAAAAATTCCGTAATGGCGACCCGATTCGGAATCTGTTGTCCTCATTGATTTCTGAGCTTCCTAGCGGCAACAGCGCCACCATTTGTCTGCCATTGAAATTGCACAAAAAAATTCAAAAAAAAAAAAACTTTTGCCTACGTACTAAGTAGGCCACTGCGAATCTTTTTCCCTCTTGAGAGTTTTGTCTAAAATGTCCAGAAGGGGGCGCAAAGCGAACCCGGAAGTGTTTTGACACTTGTGTTTTTTTCCAGATTTTTTTTTTTTTTTTTTAGGGTTAGGCTTAGTGTATACAAGTCTGCGGGTTAGGTTTAGGGTGAGGGTTTGAGATAGGTAGTAGTTGTAGTACTAAGACTGGTTAGGGTTAGTGTATACAAGTCTGCGGGTTAGGTTCAGGGTGAGGGTTTGAGATAGGTTGTAGTTGTAGTACTAAGACAAGTCTAAGTCCACATCAAGAAGGTTTTTTTTTTTTTTTTTTTTGGTTTAGTTTCTTTTTTTTTTTGATTTTTTTTTGATTTTTTTTTTTTTTTTTTTGAATTTTTTTCTTTTTTTTTCTTTTTTTCTTTTTTTTTTTAATTTTTTTTCTTTTTTTGCATGTTTCAAGTGATTTGGGATCGACTGGTAATAGTCCCCAGTGCACTTATTTTGGTGTCCCCAAGCTCTGGGACTTAGTAAAATTTACCCCAGACCTTAGGAGTGTCGTAGAGCGACGGGACCAATTCCATTAAATCCGGCATGAAAAAGTGATTCAGAAAATGTGTTGTTTGAAAAAAAAAAATAATAATTGAGCTCTAGGGGCTGAAAAAACGTGTCTCTTTTGATTTGGCGGAGAGTTAGCAGTGTCGGAGAGCTACGAAACCACTTCCATCGGATTCGGGACGCTTCAAACATTTAGAAACAGTCTTGTTTGTGAAGACAGCAATTTTTTTGAATATCTTATTGAATTTTAAAGCTGCAAGGCCGCAAAATAAAGCCTAAAATGTCAACGCTTGACCTTTGGGTCTTCGGAGTGTCTTTGAGCGTCGGGAGTTGGCTCCCTAGACTCACTTTTTCCCGCTGAATACAGCCGTGGTGGTCTCGTGTCTCTACGATGTCGGGAAGTGGGTGTAATAGCCACTTAGCCGCCAGAAAACTTCTGTAAAAAACCGAGACCATTTTCCGACTCAGAACGACGAGGCGGACGCGCTGATATGTGTTTCCCAGCACACGGACTTACGGTTCTCTTAATTGGCTAGGGTTAGGGTTAGTTTTCAACGCGCGATAGCTCTTGAACGATACGTCCGTCAGACAAGTAATTGACGTTGGCGTTTCCAGCTTTCCGAGGCCTACGATCTGATATGTCCGCCATTGTCGTGCGACCCCCGTAGCCCCTAACCCTAACCCTAGATAACCCTAGTTTTACCTGATCGAAAGGCTTATAGGGTTACCGATGCTAAGAATGTGTTTTTGGTTGAAATGCTAAACTTAAAATTGAGTACCAGAAGCGAGCCACATATCATCGCGTTCGTCTTATCGATGGCTACGCGTGGACGTGACTAACTTTTATTTCTGACCTTTGTGGGAGGAGCTATCGCACTTTAAAGGCTAACCCTAGGGTTAGGAACCGTGCGACCGTGTGCGGAGAGACACATATCCAAATGTCCGTCTCGACAAGCTATATAACATACTAAAAGATGGGACCGTGTCGACCTTTGTGGGAGGAGCTATCGCACTTTAAAGGCTAACCCTAGGGTTAGGAACCGTGCGACCGTGTGCGGAGAGACACATATCCAAATGTCCGTCTCGACAAGCTATATAACATACTAAAAGATGGGACCGTGTCGACCTTTGTGGGAGGAGCTATCGCACTTTAAAGGCTAACCCTAGGGTTAGGAACCGTGCGACCGTGTGCGGAGAGACACATATCCAAATGTCCGTCTCGACAAGCTATATAACATACTAAAAGATGGGACCGTGTCGACCTTTGTGGGAGGAGCTATCGCACTTTAAAGGGTTAGGGTTAGGGTTAGGGTTAGGGCAATGGGGGTTCGCAAGATTACCGGTAATCTTACCGATAAGACCCAGGAGCCTCTGAACGTCCAGGACACAAGTATGAGACATCTAAAATTCCGTAATGGCGACCCGATTCGGAATCTGTTGTCCTCATTGATTTCTGAGCTTCCTAGCGGCAACAGCGCCACCATTTGTCTGCCATTAAAATTGCACAAAAAAATTCAAAAAAAAAAAACTTTTGCCTACGTACTAAGTAGGCCACTGCGAATCTTTTTCCCTCTTGAGAGTTTTGTCTAAAATGTCCAGAAGGGGGCGCAACAGCGAACCCGGAAGTGTTTTGACACTTGTGTTATTTTCAAGATTTAGGGTTAGGTAATGGGGGTTCTACCGATAAGACTCAGGAGCCTCTGAGAGTCCAAAACACAAGTATGAGACATCAAAAATTCCGTAATGGCGACCCGATTCGGAATCTGTTGTCCTCATTGATTTCTGAGCTTCCTAGCGGCAACAGCGCCACCATTTGTCTGCCATTGAAATTGCACAAAAAAATTCAAAAAAAAAAAAACTTTTGCCTACGTACTAAGTAGGCCACTGCGAATCTTTTTCCCTCTTGAGAGTTTTGTCTAAAATGTCCAGAAGGGGGCGCAAAGCGAACCCGGAAGTGTTTTGACACTTGTGTTTTTTTCCAGATTTTTTTTTTTTTTTTTTAGGGTTAGGCTTAGTGTATACAAGTCTGCGGGTTAGGTTTAGGGTGAGGGTTTGAGATAGGTAGTAGTTGTAGTACTAAGACTGGTTAGGGTTAGTGTATACAAGTCTGCGGGTTAGGTTCAGGGTGAGGGTTTGAGATAGGTTGTAGTTGTAGTACTAAGACAAGTCTAAGTCCACATCAAGAAGGTTTTTTTTTTTTTTTTTTTTGGTTTAGTTTCTTTTTTTTTTTTCTTTTTTTTTGATTTTTTTTTTTTTTTTTTTGAATTTTTTTTCTTTTTTTTTCTTTTTTTCTTTTTTTTTTTAATTTTTTTTCTTTTTTTGCATGTTTCAAGTGATTTGGGATCGACTGGTAATAGTCCCCAGTGCACTTATTTTGGTGTCCCCAAGCTCTGGGACTTAGTAAAATTTACCCCAGACCTTAGGAGTGTCGTAGAGCGACGGGACCAATTCCATTAAATCCGGCATGAAAAAGTGATTCAGAAAATGTGTTGTTTGAAAAAAAAAAATAATAATTGAGCTCTAGGGGCTGAAAAAACGTGTCTCTTTTGATTTGGCGGAGAGTTAGCAGTGTCGGAGAGCTACGAAACCACTTCCATCGGATTCGGGACGCTTCAAACATTTAAAAACAGTCTTGTTTGTGAAGACAGCAATTTTTTTGAATATCTTATTGAATTTTAAAGCTGCAAGGCCGCAAAATAAAGCCTAAAATGTCAACGCTTGACCTTTGGGTCTTCGGAGTGTCTTTGAGCGTCGGGAGTTGGCTCCCTAGACTCACTTTTTCCCGCTGAATACAGCCGTGGTGGTCTCGTGTCTCTACGATGTCGGGAAGTGGGTGTAATAGCCACTTAGCCGCCAGAAAACTTCTGTAAAAAACCGAGACCATTTTCCGACTCAGAACGACGAGGCGGACGCGCTGATATGTGTTTCCCAGCACACGGACTTACGGTTCTCTTAATTGGCTAGGGTTAGGGTTAGTTTTCAACGCGCGATAGCTCTTGAACGATACGTCCGTCAGACAAGTAATTGACGTTGGCGTTTCCAGCTTTCCGAGGCCTACGATCTGATATGTCCGCCATTGTCGTGCGACCCCCGTAGCCCCTAACCCTAACCCTAGATAACCCTAGTTTTACCTGATCGAAAGGCTTATAGGGTTACCGATGCTAAGAATGTGTTTTTGGTTGAAATGCTAAACTTAAAATTGAGTACCAGAAGCGAGCCACATATCATCGCGTTCGTCTTATCGATGGCTACGTGTGGACGTGACTAACTTTTATTTCTGACCTTTGTGGGAGGAGCTATCGCACTTTAAAGGCTAACCCTAGGGTTAGGAACCGTGCGACCGTGTGCGGAGAGACACATATCCAAATGTCCGTCTCGACAAGCTATATAACATACTAAAAGATGGGACCGTGTCGACCTTTGTGGGAGGAGCTATCGCACTTTAAAGGCTAACCCTAGGGTTAGGAACCGTGCGACCGTGTGCGGAGAGACACATATCCAAATGTCCGTCTCGACAAGCTATATAACATACTAAAAGATGGGACCGTGTCGACCTTTGTGGGAGGAGCTATCGCACTTTAAAGGCTAACCCTAGGGTTAGGAACCGTGCGACCGTGTGCGGAGAGACACATATCCAAATGTCCGTCTCGACAAGCTATATAACATACTAAAAGATGGGACCGTGTCGACCTTTGTGGGAGGAGCTATCGCACTTTAAAGGCTAACCCTAGGGTTAGGAACCGTGCGACCGTGTGCGGAGAGACACATATCCAAATGTCCGTCTCGACAAGCTATATAACATACTAAAAGATGGGACCGTGTCGACCTTTGTGGGAGGAGCTATCGCACTTTAAAGGGTTAGGGTTAGGGTTAGGGTTAGGGCAATGGGGGTTCGCAAGATTACCGGTAATCTTACCGATAAGACCCAGGAGCCTCTGAACGTCCAGGACACAAGTATGAGACATCTAAAATTCCGTAATGGCGACCCGATTCGGAATCTGTTGTCCTCATTGATTTCTGAGCTTCCTAGCGGCAACAGCGCCACCATTTGTCTGCCATTAAAATTGCACAAAAAAATTCAAAAAAAAAACTTTTGCCTACGTACTAAGTAGGCCACTGCGAATCTTTTTCCCTCTTGAGAGTTTTGTCTAAAATGTCCAGAAGGGGGCGCAACAGCGAACCCGGAAGTGTTTTGACACTTGTGTTATTTTCAAGATTTAGGGTTAGGTAATGGGGGTTCTACCGATAAGACTCAGGAGCCTCTGAGAGTCCAAAACACAAGTATGAGACATCAAAAATTCCGTAATGGCGACCCGATTCGGAATCTGTTGTCCTCATTGATTTCTGAGCTTCCTAGCGGCAACAGCGCCACCATTTGTCTGCCATTGAAATTGCACAAAAAAATTCAAAAAAAAAAAAACTTTTGCCTACGTACTAAGTAGGCCACTGCGAATCTTTTTCCCTCTTGAGAGTTTTGTCTAAAATGTCCAGAAGGGGGCGCAAAGCGAACCCGGAAGTGTTTTGACACTTGTGTTTTTTTCCAGATTTTTTTTTTTTTTTTTTAGGGTTAGGCTTAGTGTATACAAGTCTGCGGGTTAGGTTTAGGGTGAGGGTTTGAGATAGGTAGTAGTTGTAGTACTAAGACTGGTTAGGGTTAGTGTATACAAGTCTGCGGGTTAGGTTCAGGGTGAGGGTTTGAGATAGGTTGTAGTTGTAGTACTAAGACAAGTCTAAGTCCACATCAAGAAGGTTTTTTTTTTTTTTTTTTTTGGTTTAGTTTCTTTTTTTTTTTTTGAATTTTTTTGATTTTTTTTTTTTTTTTTTGAATTTTTTTTCTTTTTTTTTCTTTTTTTCTTTTTTTTTTTAATTTTTTTTCTTTTTTTGCATGTTTCAAGTGATTTGGGATCGACTGGTAATAGTCCCCAGTGCACTTATTTTGGTGTCCCCAAGCTCTGGGACTTAGTAAAATTTACCCCAGACCTTAGGAGTGTCGTAGAGCGACGGGACCAATTCCATTAAATCCGGCATGAAAAAGTGATTCAGAAAATGTGTTGTTTGAAAAAAAAAAATAATAATTGAGCTCTAGGGGCTGAAAAAACGTGTCTCTTTTGATTTGGCGGAGAGTTAGCAGTGTCGGAGAGCTACGAAACCACTTCCATCGGATTCGGGACGCTTCAAACATTTAGAAACAGTCTTGTTTGTGAAGACAGCAATTTTTTTGAATATCTTATTGAATTTTAAAGCTGCAAGGCCGCAAAATAAAGCCTAAAATGTCAACGCTTGACCTTTGGGTCTTCGGAGTGTCTTTGAGCGTCGGGAGTTGGCTCCCTAGACTCACTTTTTCCCGCTGAATACAGCCGTGGTGGTCTCGTGTCTCTACGATGTCGGGAAGTGGGTGTAATAGCCACTTAGCCGCCAGAAAACTTCTGTAAAAAACCGAGACCATTTTCCGACTCAGAACGACGAGGCGGACGCGCTGATATGTGTTTCCCAGCACACGGACTTACGGTTCTCTTAATTGGCTAGGGTTAGGGTTAGTTTTCAACGCGCGATAGCTCTTGAACGATACGTCCGTCAGACAAGTAATTGACGTTGGCGTTTCCAGCTTTCCGAGGCCTACGATCTGATATGTCCGCCATTGTCGTGCGACCCCCGTAGCCCCTAACCCTAACCCTAGATAACCCTAGTTTTACCTGATCGAAAGGCTTATAGGGTTACCGATGCTAAGAATGTGTTTTTGGTTGAAATGCTAAACTTAAAATTGAGTACCAGAAGCGAGCCACATATCATCGCGTTCGTCTTATCGATGGCTACGCGTGGACGTGACTAACTTTTATTTCTGACCTTTGTGGGAGGAGCTATCGCACTTTAAAGGCTAACCCTAGGGTTAGGAACCGTGCGACCGTGTGCGGAGAGACACATATCCAAATGTCCGTCTCGACAAGCTATATAACATACTAAAAGATGGGACCGTGTCGACCTTTGTGGGAGGAGCTATCGCACTTTAAAGGCTAACCCTAGGGTTAGGAACCGTGCGACCGTGTGCGGAGAGACACATATCCAAATGTCCGTCTCGACAAGCTATATAACATACTAAAAGATGGGACCGTGTCGACCTTTGTGGGAGGAGCTATCGCACTTTAAAGGCTAACCCTAGGGTTAGGAACCGTGCGACCGTGTGCGGAGAGACACATATCCAAATGTCCGTCTCGACAAGCTATATAACATACTAAAAGATGGGACCGTGTCGACCTTTGTGGGAGGAGCTATCGCACTTTAAAGGGTTAGGGTTAGGGTTAGGGTTAGGGCAATGGGGGTTCGCAAGATTACCGGTAATCTTACCGATAAGACCCAGGAGCCTCTGAACGTCCAGGACACAAGTATGAGACATCTAAAATTCCGTAATGGCGACCCGATTCGGAATCTGTTGTCCTCATTGATTTCTGAGCTTCCTAGCGGCAACAGCGCCACCATTTGTCTGCCATTAAAATTGCACAAAAAAATTCAAAAAAAAAAAACTTTTGCCTACGTACTAAGTAGGCCACTGCGAATCTTTTTCCCTCTTGAGAGTTTTGTCTAAAATGTCCAGAAGGGGGCGCAACAGCGAACCCGGAAGTGTTTTGACACTTGTGTTATTTTCAAGATTTAGGGTTAGGTAATGGGGGTTCTACCGATAAGACTCAGGAGCCTCTGAGAGTCCAAAACACAAGTATGAGACATCAAAAATTCCGTAATGGCGACCCGATTCGGAATCTGTTGTCCTCATTGATTTCTGAGCTTCCTAGCGGCAACAGCGCCACCATTTGTCTGCCATTGAAATTGCACAAAAAAATTCAAAAAAAAAAAAACTTTTGCCTACGTACTAAGTAGGCCACTGCGAATCTTTTTCCCTCTTGAGAGTTTTGTCTAAAATGTCCAGAAGGGGGCGCAAAGCGAACCCGGAAGTGTTTTGACACTTGTGTTTTTTTCCAGATTTTTTTTTTTTTTTTTTAGGGTTAGGCTTAGTGTATACAAGTCTGCGGGTTAGGTTTAGGGTGAGGGTTTGAGATAGGTAGTAGTTGTAGTACTAAGACTGGTTAGGGTTAGTGTATACAAGTCTGCGGGTTAGGTTCAGGGTGAGGGTTTGAGATAGGTTGTAGTTGTAGTACTAAGACAAGTCTAAGTCCACATCAAGAAGGTTTTTTTTTTTTTTTTTTTTGGTTTAGTTTCTTTTTTTTTTTTCTTTTTTTTTGATTTTTTTTTTTTTTTTTTTGAATTTTTTTTCTTTTTTTTCTTTTTTTCTTTTTTTTTTTAATTTTTTTTCTTTTTTTGCATGTTTCAAGTGATTTGGGATCGACTGGTAATAGTCCCCAGTGCACTTATTTTGGTGTCCCCAAGCTCTGGGACTTAGTAAAATTTACCCCAGACCTTAGGAGTGTCGTAGAGCGACGGGACCAATTCCATTAAATCCGGCATGAAAAAGTGATTCAGAAAATGTGTTGTTTGAAAAAAAAAAATAATAATTGAGCTCTAGGGGCTGAAAAAACGTGTCTCTTTTGATTTGGCGGAGAGTTAGCAGTGTCGGAGAGCTACGAAACCACTTCCATCGGATTCGGGACGCTTCAAACATTTAGAAACAGTCTTGTTTGTGAAGACAGCAATTTTTTTGAATATCTTATTGAATTTTAAAGCTGCAAGGCCGCAAAATAAAGCCTAAAATGTCAACGCTTGACCTTTGGGTCTTCGGAGTGTCTTTGAGCGTCGGGAGTTGGCTCCCTAGACTCACTTTTTCCCGCTGAATACAGCCGTGGTGGTCTCGTGTCTCTACGATGTCGGGAAGTGGGTGTAATAGCCACTTAGCCGCCAGAAAACTTCTGTAAAAAACCGAGACCATTTTCCGACTCAGAACGACGAGGCGGACGCGCTGATATGTGTTTCCCAGCACACGGACTTACGGTTCTCTTAATTGGCTAGGGTTAGGGTTAGTTTTCAACGCGCGATAGCTCTTGAACGATACGTCCGTCAGACAAGTAATTGACGTTGGCGTTTCCAGCTTTCCGAGGCCTACGATCTGATATGTCCGCCATTGTCGTGCGACCCCCGTAGCCCCTAACCCTAACCCTAGATAACCCTAGTTTTACCTGATCGAAAGGCTTATAGGGTTACCGATGCTAAGAATGTGTTTTTGGTTGAAATGCTAAACTTAAAATTGAGTACCAGAAGCGAGCCACATATCATCGCGTTCGTCTTATCGATGGCTACGCGTGGACGTGACTAACTTTTATTTCTGACCTTTGTGGGAGGAGCTATCGCACTTTAAAGGCTAACCCTAGGGTTAGGAACCGTGCGACCGTGTGCGGAGAGACACATATCCAAATGTCCGTCTCGACAAGCTATATAACATACTAAAAGATGGGACCGTGTCGACCTTTGTGGGAGGAGCTATCGCACTTTAAAGGCTAACCCTAGGGTTAGGAACCGTGCGACCGTGTGCGGAGAGACACATATCCAAATGTCCGTCTCGACAAGCTATATAACATACTAAAAGATGGGACCGTGTCGACCTTTGTGGGAGGAGCTATCGCACTTTAAAGGCTAACCCTAGGGTTAGGAACCGTGCGACCGTGTGCGGAGAGACACATATCCAAATGTCCGTCTCGACAAGCTATATAACATACTAAAAGATGGGACCGTGTCGACCTTTGTGGGAGGAGCTATCGCACTTTAAAGGGTTAGGGTTAGGGTTAGGGTTAGGGCAATGGGGGTTCGCAAGATTACCGGTAATCTTACCGATAAGACCCAGGAGCCTCTGAACGTCCAGGACACAAGTATGAGACATCTAAAATTCCGTAATGGCGACCCGATTCGGAATCTGTTGTCCTCATTGATTTCTGAGCTTCCTAGCGGCAACAGCGCCACCATTTGTCTGCCATTAAAATTGCACAAAAAAATTCAAAAAAAAAACTTTTGCCTACGTACTAAGTAGGCCACTGCGAATCTTTTTCCCTCTTGAGAGTTTTGTCTAAAATGTCCAGAAGGGGGCGCAACAGCGAACCCGGAAGTGTTTTGACACTTGTGTTATTTTCAAGATTTAGGGTTAGGTAATGGGGGTTCTACCGATAAGACTCAGGAGCCTCTGAGAGTCCAAAACACAAGTATGAGACATCAAAAATTCCGTAATGGCGACCCGATTCGGAATCTGTTGTCCTCATTGATTTCTGAGCTTCCTAGCGGCAACAGCGCCACCATTTGTCTGCCATTGAAATTGCACAAAAAAATTCAAAAAAAAAAAAACTTTTGCCTACGTACTAAGTAGGCCACTGCGAATCTTTTTCCCTCTTGAGAGTTTTGTCTAAAATGTCCAGAAGGGGGCGCAAAGCGAACCCGGAAGTGTTTTGACACTTGTGTTTTTTTCCAGATTTTTTTTTTTTTTTTTTAGGGTTAGGCTTAGTGTATACAAGTCTGCGGGTTAGGTTTAGGGTGAGGGTTTGAGATAGGTAGTAGTTGTAGTACTAAGACTGGTTAGGGTTAGTGTATACAAGTCTGCGGGTTAGGTTCAGGGTGAGGGTTTGAGATAGGTTGTAGTTGTAGTACTAAGACAAGTCTAAGTCCACATCAAGAAGGTTTTTTTTTTTTTTTTTTTTGGTTTAGTTTCTTTTTTTTTTTGATTTTTTTTTGATTTTTTTTTTTTTTTTTTTGAATTTTTTTCTTTTTTTTTCTTTTTTTCTTTTTTTTTTTAATTTTTTTTCTTTTTTTGCATGTTTCAAGTGATTTGGGATCGACTGGTAATAGTCCCCAGTGCACTTATTTTGGTGTCCCCAAGCTCTGGGACTTAGTAAAATTTACCCCAGACCTTAGGAGTGTCGTAGAGCGACGGGACCAATTCCATTAAATCCGGCATGAAAAAGTGATTCAGAAAATGTGTTGTTTGAAAAAAAAAAATAATAATTGAGCTCTAGGGGCTGAAAAAACGTGTCTCTTTTGATTTGGCGGAGAGTTAGCAGTGTCGGAGAGCTACGAAACCACTTCCATCGGATTCGGGACGCTTCAAACATTTAGAAACAGTCTTGTTTGTGAAGACAGCAATTTTTTTGAATATCTTATTGAATTTTAAAGCTGCAAGGCCGCAAAATAAAGCCTAAAATGTCAACGCTTGACCTTTGGGTCTTCGGAGTGTCTTTGAGCGTCGGGAGTTGGCTCCCTAGACTCACTTTTTCCCGCTGAATACAGCCGTGGTGGTCTCGTGTCTCTACGATGTCGGGAAGTGGGTGTAATAGCCACTTAGCCGCCAGAAAACTTCTGTAAAAAACCGAGACCATTTTCCGACTCAGAACGACGAGGCGGACGCGCTGATATGTGTTTCCCAGCACACGGACTTACGGTTCTCTTAATTGGCTAGGGTTAGGGTTAGTTTTCAACGCGCGATAGCTCTTGAACGATACGTCCGTCAGACAAGTAATTGACGTTGGCGTTTCCAGCTTTCCGAGGCCTACGATCTGATATGTCCGCCATTGTCGTGCGACCCCCGTAGCCCCTAACCCTAACCCTAGATAACCCTAGTTTTACCTGATCGAAAGGCTTATAGGGTTACCGATGCTAAGAATGTGTTTTTGGTTGAAATGCTAAACTTAAAATTGAGTACCAGAAGCGAGCCACATATCATCGCGTTCGTCTTATCGATGGCTACGCGTGGACGTGACTAACTTTTATTTCTGACCTTTGTGGGAGGAGCTATCGCACTTTAAAGGCTAACCCTAGGGTTAGGAACCGTGCGACCGTGTGCGGAGAGACACATATCCAAATGTCCGTCTCGACAAGCTATATAACATACTAAAAGATGGGACCGTGTCGACCTTTGTGGGAGGAGCTATCGCACTTTAAAGGCTAACCCTAGGGTTAGGAACCGTGCGACCGTGTGCGGAGAGACACATATCCAAATGTCCGTCTCGACAAGCTATATAACATACTAAAAGATGGGACCGTGTCGACCTTTGTGGGAGGAGCTATCGCACTTTAAAGGCTAACCCTAGGGTTAGGAACCGTGCGACCGTGTGCGGAGAGACACATATCCAAATGTCCGTCTCGACAAGCTATATAACATACTAAAAGATGGGACCGTGTCGACCTTTGTGGGAGGAGCTATCGCACTTTAAAGGGTTAGGGTTAGGGTTAGGGTTAGGGCAATGGGGGTTCGCAAGATTACCGGTAATCTTACCGATAAGACCCAGGAGCCTCTGAACGTCCAGGACACAAGTATGAGACATCTAAAATTCCGTAATGGCGACCCGATTCGGAATCTGTTGTCCTCATTGATTTCTGAGCTTCCTAGCGGCAACAGCGCCACCATTTGTCTGCCATTAAAATTGCACAAAAAAATTCAAAAAAAAAAAACTTTTGCCTACGTACTAAGTAGGCCACTGCGAATCTTTTTCCCTCTTGAGAGTTTTGTCTAAAATGTCCAGAAGGGGGCGCAACAGCGAACCCGGAAGTGTTTTGACACTTGTGTTATTTTCAAGATTTAGGGTTAGGTAATGGGGGTTCTACCGATAAGACTCAGGAGCCTCTGAGAGTCCAAAACACAAGTATGAGACATCAAAAATTCCGTAATGGCGACCCGATTCGGAATCTGTTGTCCTCATTGATTTCTGAGCTTCCTAGCGGCAACAGCGCCACCATTTGTCTGCCATTGAAATTGCACAAAAAAATTCAAAAAAAAAAAAACTTTTGCCTACGTACTAAGTAGGCCACTGCGAATCTTTTTCCCTCTTGAGAGTTTTGTCTAAAATGTCCAGAAGGGGGCGCAAAGCGAACCCGGAAGTGTTTTGACACTTGTGTTTTTTTCCAGATTTTTTTTTTTTTTTTTTAGGGTTAGGCTTAGTGTATACAAGTCTGCGGGTTAGGTTTAGGGTGAGGGTTTGAGATAGGTAGTAGTTGTAGTACTAAGACTGGTTAGGGTTAGTGTATACAAGTCTGCGGGTTAGGTTCAGGGTGAGGGTTTGAGATAGGTTGTAGTTGTAGTACTAAGACAAGTCTAAGTCCACATCAAGAAGGTTTTTTTTTTTTTTTTTTTTGGTTTAGTTTCTTTTTTTTTTTTCTTTTTTTTTGATTTTTTTTTTTTTTTTTTTGAATTTTTTTTCTTTTTTTTTCTTTTTTTCTTTTTTTTTTTAATTTTTTTTCTTTTTTTGCATGTTTCAAGTGATTTGGGATCGACTGGTAATAGTCCCCAGTGCACTTATTTTGGTGTCCCCAAGCTCTGGGACTTAGTAAAATTTACCCCAGACCTTAGGAGTGTCGTAGAGCGACGGGACCAATTCCATTAAATCCGGCATGAAAAAGTGATTCAGAAAATGTGTTGTTTGAAAAAAAAAATAATAATTGAGCTCTAGGGGCTGAAAAAACGTGTCTCTTTTGATTTGGCGGAGAGTTAGCAGTGTCGGAGAGCTACGAAACCACTTCCATCGGATTCGGGACGCTTCAAACATTTAAAAACAGTCTTGTTTGTGAAGACAGCAATTTTTTTGAATATCTTATTGAATTTTAAAGCTGCAAGGCCGCAAAATAAAGCCTAAAATGTCAACGCTTGACCTTTGGGTCTTCGGAGTGTCTTTGAGCGTCGGGAGTTGGCTCCCTAGACTCACTTTTTCCCGCTGAATACAGCCGTGGTGGTCTCGTGTCTCTACGATGTCGGGAAGTGGGTGTAATAGCCACTTAGCCGCCAGAAAACTTCTGTAAAAAACCGAGACCATTTTCCGACTCAGAACGACGAGGCGGACGCGCTGATATGTGTTTCCCAGCACACGGACTTACGGTTCTCTTAATTGGCTAGGGTTAGGGTTAGTTTTCAACGCGCGATAGCTCTTGAACGATACGTCCGTCAGACAAGTAATTGACGTTGGCGTTTCCAGCTTTCCGAGGCCTACGATCTGATATGTCCGCCATTGTCGTGCGACCCCCGTAGCCCCTAACCCTAACCCTAGATAACCCTAGTTTTACCTGATCGAAAGGCTTATAGGGTTACCGATGCTAAGAATGTGTTTTTGGTTGAAATGCTAAACTTAAAATTGAGTACCAGAAGCGAGCCACATATCATCGCGTTCGTCTTATCGATGGCTACGTGTGGACGTGACTAACTTTTATTTCTGACCTTTGTGGGAGGAGCTATCGCACTTTAAAGGCTAACCCTAGGGTTAGGAACCGTGCGACCGTGTGCGGAGAGACACATATCCAAATGTCCGTCTCGACAAGCTATATAACATACTAAAAGATGGGACCGTGTCGACCTTTGTGGGAGGAGCTATCGCACTTTAAAGGCTAACCCTAGGGTTAGGAACCGTGCGACCGTGTGCGGAGAGACACATATCCAAATGTCCGTCTCGACAAGCTATATAACATACTAAAAGATGGGACCGTGTCGACCTTTGTGGGAGGAGCTATCGCACTTTAAAGGCTAACCCTAGGGTTAGGAACCGTGCGACCGTGTGCGGAGAGACACATATCCAAATGTCCGTCTCGACAAGCTATATAACATACTAAAAGATGGGACCGTGTCGACCTTTGTGGGAGGAGCTATCGCACTTTAAAGGCTAACCCTAGGGTTAGGAACCGTGCGACCGTGTGCGGAGAGACACATATCCAAATGTCCGTCTCGACAAGCTATATAACATACTAAAAGATGGGACCGTGTCGACCTTTGTGGGAGGAGCTATCGCACTTTAAAGGGTTAGGGTTAGGGTTAGGGTTAGGGCAATGGGGGTTCGCAAGATTACCGGTAATCTTACCGATAAGACCCAGGAGCCTCTGAACGTCCAGGACACAAGTATGAGACATCTAAAATTCCGTAATGGCGACCCGATTCGGAATCTGTTGTCCTCATTGATTTCTGAGCTTCCTAGCGGCAACAGCGCCACCATTTGTCTGCCATTAAAATTGCACAAAAAAATTCAAAAAAAAAACTTTTGCCTACGTACTAAGTAGGCCACTGCGAATCTTTTTCCCTCTTGAGAGTTTTGTCTAAAATGTCCAGAAGGGGGCGCAACAGCGAACCCGGAAGTGTTTTGACACTTGTGTTATTTTCAAGATTTAGGGTTAGGTAATGGGGGTTCTACCGATAAGACTCAGGAGCCTCTGAGAGTCCAAAACACAAGTATGAGACATCAAAAATTCCGTAATGGCGACCCGATTCGGAATCTGTTGTCCTCATTGATTTCTGAGCTTCCTAGCGGCAACAGCGCCACCATTTGTCTGCCATTGAAATTGCACAAAAAAATTCAAAAAAAAAAAAACTTTTGCCTACGTACTAAGTAGGCCACTGCGAATCTTTTTCCCTCTTGAGAGTTTTGTCTAAAATGTCCAGAAGGGGGCGCAAAGCGAACCCGGAAGTGTTTTGACACTTGTGTTTTTTTCCAGATTTTTTTTTTTTTTTTTTAGGGTTAGGCTTAGTGTATACAAGTCTGCGGGTTAGGTTTAGGGTGAGGGTTTGAGATAGGTAGTAGTTGTAGTACTAAGACTGGTTAGGGTTAGTGTATACAAGTCTGCGGGTTAGGTTCAGGGTGAGGGTTTGAGATAGGTTGTAGTTGTAGTACTAAGACAAGTCTAAGTCCACATCAAGAAGGTTTTTTTTTTTTTTTTTTTTGGTTTAGTTTCTTTTTTTTTTTTCTTTTTTTTTGATTTTTTTTTTTTTTTTTTGAATTTTTTTTCTTTTTTTTTCTTTTTTTCTTTTTTTTTTTAATTTTTTTTCTTTTTTTGCATGTTTCAAGTGATTTGGGATCGACTGGTAATAGTCCCCAGTGCACTTATTTTGGTGTCCCCAAGCTCTGGGACTTAGTAAAATTTACCCCAGACCTTAGGAGTGTCGTAGAGCGACGGGACCAATTCCATTAAATCCGGCATGAAAAAGTGATTCAGAAAATGTGTTGTTTGAAAAAAAAAAATAATAATTGAGCTCTAGGGGCTGAAAAAACGTGTCTCTTTTGATTTGGCGGAGAGTTAGCAGTGTCGGAGAGCTACGAAACCACTTCCATCGGATTCGGGACGCTTCAAACATTTAGAAACAGTCTTGTTTGTGAAGACAGCAATTTTTTTGAATATCTTATTGAATTTTAAAGCTGCAAGGCCGCAAAATAAAGCCTAAAATGTCAACGCTTGACCTTTGGGTCTTCGGAGTGTCTTTGAGCGTCGGGAGTTGGCTCCCTAGACTCACTTTTTCCCGCTGAATACAGCCGTGGTGGTCTCGTGTCTCTACGATGTCGGGAAGTGGGTGTAATAGCCACTTAGCCGCCAGAAAACTTCTGTAAAAAACCGAGACCATTTTCCGACTCAGAACGACGAGGCGGACGCGCTGATATGTGTTTCCCAGCACACGGACTTACGGTTCTCTTAATTGGCTAGGGTTAGGGTTAGTTTTCAACGCGCGATAGCTCTTGAACGATACGTCCGTCAGACAAGTAATTGACGTTGGCGTTTCCAGCTTTCCGAGGCCTACGATCTGATATGTCCGCCATTGTCGTGCGACCCCCGTAGCCCCTAACCCTAACCCTAGATAACCCTAGTTTTACCTGATCGAAAGGCTTATAGGGTTACCGATGCTAAGAATGTGTTTTTGGTTGAAATGCTAAACTTAAAATTGAGTACCAGAAGCGAGCCACATATCATCGCGTTCGTCTTATCGATGGCTACGCGTGGACGTGACTAACTTTTATTTCTGACCTTTGTGGGAGGAGCTATCGCACTTTAAAGGCTAACCCTAGGGTTAGGAACCGTGCGACCGTGTGCGGAGAGACACATATCCAAATGTCCGTCTCGACAAGCTATATAACATACTAAAAGATGGGACCGTGTCGACCTTTGTGGGAGGAGCTATCGCACTTTAAAGGCTAACCCTAGGGTTAGGAACCGTGCGACCGTGTGCGGAGAGACACATATCCAAATGTCCGTCTCGACAAGCTATATAACATACTAAAAGATGGGACCGTGTCGACCTTTGTGGGAGGAGCTATCGCACTTTAAAGGCTAACCCTAGGGTTAGGAACCGTGCGACCGTGTGCGGAGAGACACATATCCAAATGTCCGTCTCGACAAGCTATATAACATACTAAAAGATGGGACCGTGTCGACCTTTGTGGGAGGAGCTATCGCACTTTAAAGGGTTAGGGTTAGGGTTAGGGTTAGGGCAATGGGGGTTCGCAAGATTACCGGTAATCTTACCGATAAGACCCAGGAGCCTCTGAACGTCCAGGACACAAGTATGAGACATCTAAAATTCCGTAATGGCGACCCGATTCGGAATCTGTTGTCCTCATTGATTTCTGAGCTTCCTAGCGGCAACAGCGCCACCATTTGTCTGCCATTAAAATTGCACAAAAAAATTCAAAAAAAAAAAACTTTTGCCTACGTACTAAGTAGGCCACTGCGAATCTTTTTCCCTCTTGAGAGTTTTGTCTAAAATGTCCAGAAGGGGGCGCAACAGCGAACCCGGAAGTGTTTTGACACTTGTGTTATTTTCAAGATTTAGGGTTAGGTAATGGGGGTTCTACCGATAAGACTCAGGAGCCTCTGAGAGTCCAAAACACAAGTATGAGACATCAAAAATTCCGTAATGGCGACCCGATTCGGAATCTGTTGTCCTCATTGATTTCTGAGCTTCCTAGCGGCAACAGCGCCACCATTTGTCTGCCATTGAAATTGCACAAAAAAATTCAAAAAAAAAAAAACTTTTGCCTACGTACTAAGTAGGCCACTGCGAATCTTTTTCCCTCTTGAGAGTTTTGTCTAAAATGTCCAGAAGGGGGCGCAAAGCGAACCCGGAAGTGTTTTGACACTTGTGTTTTTTTCCAGATTTTTTTTTTTTTTTTTTAGGGTTAGGCTTAGTGTATACAAGTCTGCGGGTTAGGTTTAGGGTGAGGGTTTGAGATAGGTAGTAGTTGTAGTACTAAGACTGGTTAGGGTTAGTGTATACAAGTCTGCGGGTTAGGTTCAGGGTGAGGGTTTGAGATAGGTTGTAGTTGTAGTACTAAGACAAGTCTAAGTCCACATCAAGAAGGTTTTTTTTTTTTTTTTTTTTGGTTTAGTTTCTTTTTTTTTTTTCTTTTTTTTTGATTTTTTTTTTTTTTTTTTTGATTTTTTTTTCTTTTTTTTTCTTTTTTTCTTTTTTTTTTAATTTTTTTTCTTTTTTTGCATGTTTCAAGTGATTTGGGATCGACTGGTAATAGTCCCCAGTGCACTTATTTTGGTGTCCCCAAGCTCTGGGACTTAGTAAAATTTACCCCAGACCTTAGGAGTGTCGTAGAGCGACGGGACCAATTCCATTAAATCCGGCATGAAAAAGTGATTCAGAAAATGTGTTGTTTGAAAAAAAATAATAATAATTGAGCTCTAGGGGCTGAAAAAACGTGTCTCTTTTGATTTGGCGGAGAGTTAGCAGTGTCGGAGAGCTACGAAACCACTTCCATCGGATTCGGGACGCTTCAAACATTTAAAAACAGTCTTGTTTGTGAAGACAGCAATTTTTTTGAATATCTTATTGAATTTTAAAGCTGCAAGGCCGCAAAATAAAGCCTAAAATGTCAACGCTTGACCTTTGGGTCTTCGGAGTGTCTTTGAGCGTCGGGAGTTGGCTCCCTAGACTCACTTTTTCCCGCTGAATACAGCCGTGGTGGTCTCGTGTCTCTACGATGTCGGGAAGTGGGTGTAATAGCCACTTAGCCGCCAGAAAACTTCTGTAAAAAACCGAGACCATTTTCCGACTCAGAACGACGAGGCGGACGCGCTGATATGTGTTTCCCAGCACACGGACTTACGGTTCTCTTAATTGGCTAGGGTTAGGGTTAGTTTTCAACGCGCGATAGCTCTTGAACGATACGTCCGTCAGACAAGTAATTGACGTTGGCGTTTCCAGCTTTCCGAGGCCTACGATCTGATATGTCCGCCATTGTCGTGCGACCCCCGTAGCCCCTAACCCTAACCCTAGATAACCCTAGTTTTACCTGATCGAAAGGCTTATAGGGTTACCGATGCTAAGAATGTGTTTTTGGTTGAAATGCTAAACTTAAAATTGAGTACCAGAAGCGAGCCACATATCATCGCGTTCGTCTTATCGATGGCTACGTGTGGACGTGACTAACTTTTATTTCTGACCTTTGTGGGAGGAGCTATCGCACTTTAAAGGCTAACCCTAGGGTTAGGAACCGTGCGACCGTGTGCGGAGAGACACATATCCAAATGTCCGTCTCGACAAGCTATATAACATACTAAAAGATGGGACCGTGTCGACCTTTGTGGGAGGAGCTATCGCACTTTAAAGGCTAACCCTAGGGTTAGGAACCGTGCGACCGTGTGCGGAGAGACACATATCCAAATGTCCGTCTCGACAAGCTATATAACATACTAAAAGATGGGACCGTGTCGACCTTTGTGGGAGGAGCTATCGCACTTTAAAGGCTAACCCTAGGGTTAGGAACCGTGCGACCGTGTGCGGAGAGACACATATCCAAATGTCCGTCTCGACAAGCTATATAACATACTAAAAGATGGGACCGTGTCGACCTTTGTGGGAGGAGCTATCGCACTTTAAAGGCTAACCCTAGGGTTAGGAACCGTGCGACCGTGTGCGGAGAGACACATATCCAAATGTCCGTCTCGACAAGCTATATAACATACTAAAAGATGGGACCGTGTCGACCTTTGTGGGAGGAGCTATCGCACTTTAAAGGGTTAGGGTTAGGGTTAGGGTTAGGGCAATGGGGGTTCGCAAGATTACCGGTAATCTTACCGATAAGACCCAGGAGCCTCTGAACGTCCAGGACACAAGTATGAGACATCTAAAATTCCGTAATGGCGACCCGATTCGGAATCTGTTGTCCTCATTGATTTCTGAGCTTCCTAGCGGCAACAGCGCCACCATTTGTCTGCCATTAAAATTGCACAAAAAAATTCAAAAAAAAAAAACTTTTGCCTACGTACTAAGTAGGCCACTGCGAATCTTTTTCCCTCTTGAGAGTTTTGTCTAAAATGTCCAGAAGGGGGCGCAACAGCGAACCCGGAAGTGTTTTGACACTTGTGTTATTTTCAAGATTTAGGGTTAGGTAATGGGGGTTCTACCGATAAGACTCAGGAGCCTCTGAGAGTCCAAAACACAAGTATGAGACATCAAAAATTCCGTAATGGCGACCCGATTCGGAATCTGTTGTCCTCATTGATTTCTGAGCTTCCTAGCGGCAACAGCGCCACCATTTGTCTGCCATTGAAATTGCACAAAAAAATTCAAAAAAAAAAAAACTTTTGCCTACGTACTAAGTAGGCCACTGCGAATCTTTTTCCCTCTTGAGAGTTTTGTCTAAAATGTCCAGAAGGGGGCGCAAAGCGAACCCGGAAGTGTTTTGACACTTGTGTTTTTTTCCAGATTTTTTTTTTTTTTTTTTAGGGTTAGGCTTAGTGTATACAAGTCTGCGGGTTAGGTTTAGGGTGAGGGTTTGAGATAGGTAGTAGTTGTAGTACTAAGACTGGTTAGGGTTAGTGTATACAAGTCTGCGGGTTAGGTTCAGGGTGAGGGTTTGAGATAGGTTGTAGTTGTAGTACTAAGACAAGTCTAAGTCCACATCAAGAAGGTTTTTTTTTTTTTTTTTTTTGGTTTAGTTTCTTTTTTTTTTTCTTTTTTTTTGATTTTTTTTTTTTTTTTTTGAATTTTTTTTCTTTTTTTTTCTTTTTTTCTTTTTTTTTTTAATTTTTTTTCTTTTTTTGCATGTTTCAAGTGATTTGGGATCGACTGGTAATAGTCCCCAGTGCACTTATTTTGGTGTCCCCAAGCTCTGGGACTTAGTAAAATTTACCCCAGACCTTAGGAGTGTCGTAGAGCGACGGGACCAATTCCATTAAATCCGGCATGAAAAAGTGATTCAGAAAATGTGTTGTTTGAAAAAAAAAAATAATAATTGAGCTCTAGGGGCTGAAAAAACGTGTCTCTTTTGATTTGGCGGAGAGTTAGCAGTGTCGGAGAGCTACGAAACCACTTCCATCGGATTCGGGACGCTTCAAACATTTAGAAACAGTCTTGTTTGTGAAGACAGCAATTTTTTTGAATATCTTATTGAATTTTAAAGCTGCAAGGCCGCAAAATAAAGCCTAAAATGTCAACGCTTGACCTTTGGGTCTTCGGAGTGTCTTTGAGCGTCGGGAGTTGGCTCCCTAGACTCACTTTTTCCCGCTGAATACAGCCGTGGTGGTCTCGTGTCTCTACGATGTCGGGAAGTGGGTGTAATAGCCACTTAGCCGCCAGAAAACTTCTGTAAAAAACCGAGACCATTTTCCGACTCAGAACGACGAGGCGGACGCGCTGATATGTGTTTCCCAGCACACGGACTTACGGTTCTCTTAATTGGCTAGGGTTAGGGTTAGTTTTCAACGCGCGATAGCTCTTGAACGATACGTCCGTCAGACAAGTAATTGACGTTGGCGTTTCCAGCTTTCCGAGGCCTACGATCTGATATGTCCGCCATTGTCGTGCGACCCCCGTAGCCCCTAACCCTAACCCTAGATAACCCTAGTTTTACCTGATCGAAAGGCTTATAGGGTTACCGATGCTAAGAATGTGTTTTTGGTTGAAATGCTAAACTTAAAATTGAGTACCAGAAGCGAGCCACATATCATCGCGTTCGTCTTATCGATGGCTACGCGTGGACGTGACTAACTTTTATTTCTGACCTTTGTGGGAGGAGCTATCGCACTTTAAAGGCTAACCCTAGGGTTAGGAACCGTGCGACCGTGTGCGGAGAGACACATATCCAAATGTCCGTCTCGACAAGCTATATAACATACTAAAAGATGGGACCGTGTCGACCTTTGTGGGAGGAGCTATCGCACTTTAAAGGCTAACCCTAGGGTTAGGAACCGTGCGACCGTGTGCGGAGAGACACATATCCAAATGTCCGTCTCGACAAGCTATATAACATACTAAAAGATGGGACCGTGTCGACCTTTGTGGGAGGAGCTATCGCACTTTAAAGGCTAACCCTAGGGTTAGGAACCGTGCGACCGTGTGCGGAGAGACACATATCCAAATGTCCGTCTCGACAAGCTATATAACATACTAAAAGATGGGACCGTGTCGACCTTTGTGGGAGGAGCTATCGCACTTTAAAGGCTAACCCTAGGGTTAGGAACCGTGCGACCGTGTGCGGAGAGACACATATCCAAATGTCCGTCTCGACAAGCTATATAACATACTAAAAGATGGGACCGTGTCGACCTTTGTGGGAGGAGCTATCGCACTTTAAAGGGTTAGGGTTAGGGTTAGGGTTAGGCAATGGGGGTTCGCAAGATTACCGGTAATCTTACCGATAAGACCCAGGAGCCTCTGAACGTCCAGGACACAAGTATGAGACATCTAAAATTCCGTAATGGCGACCCGATTCGGAATCTGTTGTCCTCATTGATTTCTGAGCTTCCTAGCGGCAACAGCGCCACCATTTGTCTGCCATTAAAATTGCACAAAAAAATTCAAAAAAAAAAAAACCTTTGCCTACGTACTAAGTAGGCCACTGCGAATCTTTTTCCCTCTTGAGAGTTTTGTCTAAAATGTCCAGAAGGGGGCGCAACAGCGAACCCGGAAGTGTTTTGACACTTGTGTTATTTTCAAGATTTAGGGTTAGGTAATGGGGGTTCTACCGATAAGACTCAGGAGCCTCTGAGAGTCCAAAACACAAGTATGAGACATCAAAAATTCCGTAATGGCGACCCGATTCGGAATCTGTTGTCCTCATTGATTTCTGAGCTTCCTAGCGGCAACAGCGCCACCATTTGTCTGCCATTGAAATTGCACAAAAAAATTCAAAAAAAAAAAAACTTTTGCCTACGTACTAAGTAGGCCACTGCGAATCTTTTTCCCTCTTGAGAGTTTTGTCTAAAATGTCCAGAAGGGGGCGCAAAGCGAACCCGGAAGTGTTTTGACACTAAGAATGTGTTTTTGGTTGAAATGCTAAACTTAAAATTGAGTACCAGAAGCGAGCCACATATCATCGCGTTCGTCTTATCGATGGCTACGCGTGGACGTGACTAACTTTTATTTCTGACCTTTGTGGGAGGAGCTATCGCACTTTAAAGGCTAACCCTAGGGTTAGGAACCGTGCGACCGTGTGCGGAGAGACACATATCCAAATGTCCGTCTCGACAAGCTATATAACATACTAAAAGATGGGACCGTGTCGACCTTTGTGGGAGGAGCTATCGCACTTTAAAGGCTAACCCTAGGGTTAGGAACCGTGCGACCGTGTGCGGAGAGACACATATCCAAATGTCCGTCTCGACAAGCTATATAACATACTAAAAGATGGGACCGTGTCGACCTTTGTGGGAGGAGCTATCGCACTTTAAAGGCTAACCCTAGGGTTAGGAACCGTGCGACCGTGTGCGGAGAGACACATATCCAAATGTCCGTCTCGACAAGCTATATAACATACTAAAAGATGGGACCGTGTCGACCTTTGTGGGAGGAGCTATCGCACTTTAAAGGGTTAGGGTTAGGGTTAGGGTTAGGCAATGGGGGTTCGCAAGATTACCGGTAATCTTACCGATAAGACCCAGGAGCCTCTGAGAGTCCAAAACACAAGTATGAGACATCAAAAATTCCGTAATGGCGACCCGATTCGGAATCTGTTGTCCTCATTGATTTCTGAGCTTCCTAGCGGCAACAGCGCCACCATTTGTCTGCCATTGAAATTGCACAAAAAAATTCAAAAAAAAAAAAACTTTTGCCTACGTACTAAGTAGGCCACTGCGAATCTTTTTCCCTCTTGAGAGTTTTGTCTAAAATGTCCAGAAGGGGGCGCAAAGCGAACCCGGAAGTGTTTTGACACTTGTGTTTTTTTCCAGATTTTTTTTTTTTTTTTTTAGGGTTAGGCTTAGTGTATACAAGTCTGCGGGTTAGGTTTAGGGTGAGGGTTTGAGATAGGTAGTAGTTGTAGTACTAAGACTGGTTAGGGTTAGTGTATACAAGTCTGCGGGTTAGGTTCAGGGTGAGGGTTTGAGATAGGTTGTAGTTGTAGTACTAAGACAAGTCTAAGTCCACATCAAGAAGGTTTTTTTTTTTTTTTTTTTTGGTTTAGTTTCTTTTTTTTTTTTTTTTTTTTTGATTTTTTTTTTTTTTTTTTTGAATTTTTTTTCTTTTTTTTTCTTTTTTTCTTTTTTTTTTTAATTTTTTTTCTTTTTTTGCATGTTTCAAGTGATTTGGGATCGACTGGTAATAGTCCCCAGTGCACTTATTTTGGTGTCCCCAAGCTCTGGGACTTAGTAAAATTTACCCCAGACCTTAGGAGTGTCGTAGAGCGACGGGACCAATTCCATTAAATCCGGCATGAAAAAGTGATTCAGAAAATGTGTTGTTTGAAAAAAAAAAATAATAATTGAGCTCTAGGGGCTGAAAAAACGTGTCTCTTTTGATTTGGCGGAGAGTTAGCAGTGTCGGAGAGCTACGAAACCACTTCCATCGGATTCGGGACGCTTCAAACATTTAAAAACAGTCTTGTTTGTGAAGACAGCAATTTTTTTGAATATCTTATTGAATTTTAAAGCTGCAAGGCCGCAAAATAAAGCCTAAAATGTCAACGCTTGACCTTTGGGTCTTCGGAGTGTCTTTGAGCGTCGGGAGTTGGCTCCCTAGACTCACTTTTTCCCGCTGAATACAGCCGTGGTGGTCTCGTGTCTCTACGATGTCGGGAAGTGGGTGTAATAGCCACTTAGCCGCCAGAAAACTTCTGTAAAAAACCGAGACCATTTTCCGACTCAGAACGACGAGGCGGACGCGCTGATATGTGTTTCCCAGCACACGGACTTACGGTTCTCTTAATTGGCTAGGGTTAGGGTTAGTTTTCAACGCGCGATAGCTCTTGAACGATACGTCCGTCAGACAAGTAATTGACGTTGGCGTTTCCAGCTTTCCGAGGCCTACGATCTGCTATGTCCGCCATTGTCGTGCGACCCCCGTAGCCCCTAACCCTAACCCTAGATAACCCTAGTTTTACCTGATCGAAAGGCTTATAGGGTTACCGATGCTAAGAATGTGTTTTTGGTTGAAATGCTAAACTTAAAATTGAGTACCAGAAGCGAGCCACATATCATCGCGTTCGTCTTATCGATGGCTACGCGTGGACGTGACTAACTTTTATTTCTGACCTTTGTGGGAGGAGCTATCGCACTTTAAAGGCTAACCCTAGGGTTAGGAACCGTGCGACCGTGTGCGGAGAGACACATATCCAAATGTCCGTCTCGACAAGCTATATAACATACTAAAAGATGGGACCGTGTCGACCTTTGTGGGAGGAGCTATCGCACTTTAAAGGCTAACCCTAGGGTTAGGAACCGTGCGACCGTGTGCGGAGAGACACATATCCAAATGTCCGTCTCGACAAGCTATATAACATACTAAAAGATGGGACCGTGTCGACCTTTGTGGGAGGAGCTATCGCACTTTAAAGGCTAACCCTAGGGTTAGGAACCGTGCGACCGTGTGCGGAGAGACACATATCCAAATGTCCGTCTCGACAAGCTATATAACATACTAAAAGATGGGACCGTGTCGACCTTTGTGGGAGGAGCTATCGCACTTTAAAGGGTTAGGGTTAGGGTTAGGGTTAGGGCAATGGGGGTTCGCAAGATTACCGGTAATCTTACCGATAAGACCCAGGAGCCTCTGAACGTCCAGGACACAAGTATGAGACATCTAAAATTCCGTAATGGCGACCCGATTCGGAATCTGTTGTCCTCATTGATTTCTGAGCTTCCTAGCGGCAACAGCGCCACCATTTGTCTGCCATTAAAATTGCACAAAAAAATTCAAAAAAAAAAAAACTTTTGCCTACGTACTAAGTAGGCCACTGCGAATCTTTTTCCCTCTTGAGAGTTTTGTCTAAAATGTCCAGAAGGGGGCGCAACAGCGAACCCGGAAGTGTTTTGACACTTGTGTTATTTTCAAGATTTAGGGTTAGGTAATGGGGGTTCTACCGATAAGACTCAGGAGCCTCTGAGAGTCCAAAACACAAGTATGAGACATCAAAAATTCCGTAATGGCGACCCGATTCGGAATCTGTTGTCCTCATTGATTTCTGAGCTTCCTAGCGGCAACAGCGCCACCATTTGTCTGCCATTGAAATTGCACAAAAAAATTCAAAAAAAAAAAAACTTTTGCCTACGTACTAAGTAGGCCACTGCGAATCTTTTTCCCTCTTGAGAGTTTTGTCTAAAATGTCCAGAAGGGGGCGCAAAGCGAACCCGGAAGTGTTTTGACACTTGTGTTTTTTTCCAGATTTTTTTTTTTTTTTTTTAGGGTTAGGCTTAGTGTATACAAGTCTGCGGGTTAGGTTTAGGGTGAGGGTTTGAGATAGGTAGTAGTTGTAGTACTAAGACTGGTTAGGGTTAGTGTATACAAGTCTGCGGGTTAGGTTCAGGGTGAGGGTTTGAGATAGGTTGTAGTTGTAGTACTAAGACAAGTCTAAGTCCACATCAAGAAGGTTTTTTTTTTTTTTTTTTTTGGTTTAGTTTCTTTTTTTTTTTCTTTTTTTTTGATTTTTTTTTTTTTTTTTGGAATTTTTTTTCTTTTTTTTTCTTTTTTTCTTTTTTTTTTTAATTTTTTTTCTTTTTTTGCATGTTTCAAGTGATTTGGGATCGACTGGTAATAGTCCCCAGTGCACTTATTTTGGTGTCCCCAAGCTCTGGGACTTAGTAAAATTTACCCCAGACCTTAGGAGTGTCGTAGAGCGACGGGACCAATTCCATTAAATCCGGCATGAAAAAGTGATTCAGAAAATGTGTTGTTTGAAAAAAAAAAATAATAATTGAGCTCTAGGGGCTGAAAAAACGTGTCTCTTTTGATTTGGCGGAGAGTTAGCAGTGTCGGAGAGCTACGAAACCACTTCCATCGGATTCGGGACGCTTCAAACATTTAGAAACAGTCTTGTTTGTGAAGACAGCAATTTTTTTGAATATCTTATTGAATTTTAAAGCTGCAAGGCCGCAAAATAAAGCCTAAAATGTCAACGCTTGACCTTTGGGTCTTCGGAGTGTCTTTGAGCGTCGGGAGTTGGCTCCCTAGACTCACTTTTTCCCGCTGAATACAGCCGTGGTGGTCTCGTGTCTCTACGATGTCGGGAAGTGGGTGTAATAGCCACTTAGCCGCCAGAAAACTTCTGTAAAAAACCGAGACCATTTTCCGACTCAGAACGACGAGGCGGACGCGCTGATATGTGTTTCCCAGCACACGGACTTACGGTTCTCTTAATTGGCTAGGGTTAGGGTTAGTTTTCAACGCGCGATAGCTCTTGAACGATACGTCCGTCAGACAAGTAATTGACGTTGGCGTTTCCAGCTTTCCGAGGCCTACGATCTGATATGTCCGCCATTGTCGTGCGACCCCCGTAGCCCCTAACCCTAACCCTAGATAACCCTAGTTTTACCTGATCGAAAGGCTTATAGGGTTACCGATGCTAAGAATGTGTTTTTGGTTGAAATGCTAAACTTAAAATTGAGTACCAGAAGCGAGCCACATATCATCGCGTTCGTCTTATCGATGGCTACGCGTGGACGTGACTAACTTTTATTTCTGACCTTTGTGGGAGGAGCTATCGCACTTTAAAGGCTAACCCTAGGGTTAGGAACCGTGCGACCGTGTGCGGAGAGACACATATCCAAATGTCCGTCTCGACAAGCTATATAACATACTAAAAGATGGGACCGTGTCGACCTTTGTGGGAGGAGCTATCGCACTTTAAAGGCTAACCCTAGGGTTAGGAACCGTGCGACCGTGTGCGGAGAGACACATATCCAAATGTCCGTCTCGACAAGCTATATAACATACTAAAAGATGGGACCGTGTCGACCTTTGTGGGAGGAGCTATCGCACTTTAAAGGCTAACCCTAGGGTTAGGAACCGTGCGACCGTGTGCGGAGAGACACATATCCAAATGTCCGTCTCGACAAGCTATATAACATACTAAAAGATGGGACCGTGTCGACCTTTGTGGGAGGAGCTATCGCACTTTAAAGGCTAACCCTAGGGTTAGGAACCGTGCGACCGTGTGCGGAGAGACACATATCCAAATGTCCGTCTCGACAAGCTATATAACATACTAAAAGATGGGACCGTGTCGACCTTTGTGGGAGGAGCTATCGCACTTTAAAGGCTAACCCTAGGGTTAGGAACCGTGCGACCGTGTGCGGAGAGACACATATCCAAATGTCCGTCTCGACAAGCTATATAACATACTAAAAGATGGGACCGTGTCGACCTTTGTGGGAGGAGCTATCGCACTTTAAAGGGTTAGGGTTAGGGTTAGGGTTAGGCAATGGGGGTTCGCAAGATTACCGGTAATCTTACCGATAAGACCCAGGAGCCTCTGAACGTCCAGGACACAAGTATGAGACATCTAAAATTCCGTAATGGCGACCCGATTCGGAATCTGTTGTCCTCATTGATTTCTGAGCTTCCTAGCGGCAACAGCGCCACCATTTGTCTGCCATTAAAATTGCACAAAAAAATTAAAAAAAAAAAAACTTTTGCCTACGTACTAAGTAGGCCACTGCGAATCTTTTTCCCTCTTGAGAGTTTTGTCTAAAATGTCCAGAAGGGGGCGCAACAGCGAACCCGGAAGTGTTTTGACACTTGTGTTATTTTCAAGATTTAGGGTTAGGTAATGGGGGTTCTACCGATAAGACTCAGGAGCCTCTGAGAGTCCAAAACACAAGTATGAGACATCAAAAATTCCGTAATGGCGACCCGATTCGGAATCTGTTGTCCTCATTGATTTCTGAGCTTCCTAGCGGCAACAGCGCCACCATTTGTCTGCCATTGAAATTGCACAAAAAAATTCAAAAAAAAAAAAACTTTTGCCTACGTACTAAGTAGGCCACTGCGAATCTTTTTCCCTCTTGAGAGTTTTGTCTAAAATGTCCAGAAGGGGGCGCAAAGCGAACCCGGAAGTGTTTTGACACTTGTGTTTTTTTCCAGATTTTTTTTTTTTTTTTTTAGGGTTAGGCTTAGTGTATACAAGTCTGCGGGTTAGGTTTAGGGTGAGGGTTTGAGATAGGTAGTAGTTGTAGTACTAAGACTGGTTAGGGTTAGTGTATACAAGTCTGCGGGTTAGGTTCAGGGTGAGGGTTTGAGATAGGTTGTAGTTGTAGTACTAAGACAAGTCTAAGTCCACATCAAGAAGGTTTTTTTTTTTTTTTTTTTTGGTTTAGTTTCTTTTTTTTTTTCTTTTTTTTTGATTTTTTTTTTTTTTTTTTGAATTTTTTTTCTTTTTTTTTCTTTTTTTCTTTTTTTTTTTAATTTTTTTTCTTTTTTTGCATGTTTCAAGTGATTTGGGATCGACTGGTAATAGTCCCCAGTGCACTTATTTTGGTGTCCCCAAGCTCTGGGACTTAGTAAAATTTACCCCAGACCTTAGGAGTGTCGTAGAGCGACGGGACCAATTCCATTAAATCCGGCATGAAAAAGTGATTCAGAAAATGTGTTGTTTGAAAAAAAAAAATAATAATTGAGCTCTAGGGGCTGAAAAAACGTGTCTCTTTTGATTTGGCGGAGAGTTAGCAGTGTCGGAGAGCTACGAAACCACTTCCATCGGATTCGGGACGCTTCAAACATTTAGAAACAGTCTTGTTTGTGAAGACAGCAATTTTTTTGAATATCTTATTGAATTTTAAAGCTGCAAGGCCGCAAAATAAAGCCTAAAATGTCAACGCTTGACCTTTGGGTCTTCGGAGTGTCTTTGAGCGTCGGGAGTTGGCTCCCTAGACTCACTTTTTCCCGCTGAATACAGCCGTGGTGGTCTCGTGTCTCTACGATGTCGGGAAGTGGGTGTAATAGCCACTTAGCCGCCAGAAAACTTCTGTAAAAAACCGAGACCATTTTCCGACTCAGAACGACGAGGCGGACGCGCTGATATGTGTTTCCCAGCACACGGACTTACGGTTCTCTTAATTGGCTAGGGTTAGGGTTAGTTTTCAACGCGCGATAGCTCTTGAACGATACGTCCGTCAGACAAGTAATTGACGTTGGCGTTTCCAGCTTTCCGAGGCCTACGATCTGATATGTCCGCCATTGTCGTGCGACCCCCGTAGCCCCTAACCCTAACCCTAGATAACCCTAGTTTTACCTGATCGAAAGGCTTATAGGGTTACCGATGCTAAGAATGTGTTTTTGGTTGAAATGCTAAACTTAAAATTGAGTACCAGAAGCGAGCCACATATCATCGCGTTCGTCTTATCGATGGCTACGCGTGGACGTGACTAACTTTTATTTCTGACCTTTGTGGGAGGAGCTATCGCACTTTAAAGGCTAACCCTAGGGTTAGGAACCGTGCGACCGTGTGCGGAGAGACACATATCCAAATGTCCGTCTCGACAAGCTATATAACATACTAAAAGATGGGACCGTGTCGACCTTTGTGGGAGGAGCTATCGCACTTTAAAGGCTAACCCTAGGGTTAGGAACCGTGCGACCGTGTGCGGAGAGACACATATCCAAATGTCCGTCTCGACAAGCTATATAACATACTAAAAGATGGGACCGTGTCGACCTTTGTGGGAGGAGCTATCGCACTTTAAAGGCTAACCCTAGGGTTAGGAACCGTGCGACCGTGTGCGGAGAGACACATATCCAAATGTCCGTCTCGACAAGCTATATAACATACTAAAAGATGGGACCGTGTCGACCTTTGTGGGAGGAGCTATCGCACTTTAAAGGCTAACCCTAGGGTTAGGAACCGTGCGACCGTGTGCGGAGAGACACATATCCAAATGTCCGTCTCGACAAGCTATATAACATACTAAAAGATGGGACCGTGTCGACCTTTGTGGGAGGAGCTATCGCACTTTAAAGGCTAACCCTAGGGTTAGGAACCGTGCGACCGTGTGCGGAGAGACACATATCCAAATGTCCGTCTCGACAAGCTATATAACATACTAAAAGATGGGACCGTGTCGACCTTTGTGGGAGGAGCTATCGCACTTTAAAGGGTTAGGGTTAGGGTTAGGGTTAGGCAATGGGGGTTCGCAAGATTACCGGTAATCTTACCGATAAGACCCAGGAGCCTCTGAACGTCCAGGACACAAGTATGAGACATCTAAAATTCCGTAATGGCGACCCGATTCGGAATCTGTTGTCCTCATTGATTTCTGAGCTTCCTAGCGGCAACAGCGCCACCATTTGTCTGCCATTAAAATTGCACAAAAAAATTAAAAAAAAAAAAACTTTTGCCTACGTACTAAGTAGGCCACTGCGAATCTTTTTCCCTCTTGAGAGTTTTGTCTAAAATGTCCAGAAGGGGGCGCAACAGCGAACCCGGAAGTGTTTTGACACTTGTGTTATTTTCAAGATTTAGGGTTAGGTAATGGGGGTTCTACCGATAAGACTCAGGAGCCTCTGAGAGTCCAAAACACAAGTATGAGACATCAAAAATTCCGTAATGGCGACCCGATTCGGAATCTGTTGTCCTCATTGATTTCTGAGCTTCCTAGCGGCAACAGCGCCACCATTTGTCTGCCATTGAAATTGCACAAAAAAATTCAAAAAAAAAAAAACTTTTGCCTACGTACTAAGTAGGCCACTGCGAATCTTTTTCCCTCTTGAGAGTTTTGTCTAAAATGTCCAGAAGGGGGCGCAAAGCGAACCCGGAAGTGTTTTGACACTTGTGTTTTTTTCCAGATTTTTTTTTTTTTTTTTTAGGGTTAGGCTTAGTGTATACAAGTCTGCGGGTTAGGTTTAGGGTGAGGGTTTGAGATAGGTAGTAGTTGTAGTACTAAGACTGGTTAGGGTTAGTGTATACAAGTCTGCGGGTTAGGTTCAGGGTGAGGGTTTGAGATAGGTTGTAGTTGTAGTACTAAGACAAGTCTAAGTCCACATCAAGAAGGTTTTTTTTTTTTTTTTTTTTGGTTTAGTTTCTTTTTTTTTTTCTTTTTTTTTGATTTTTTTTTTTTTTTTTTGAATTTTTTTTCTTTTTTTTTCTTTTTTTCTTTTTTTTTTTAATTTTTTTTCTTTTTTTGCATGTTTCAAGTGATTTGGGATCGACTGGTAATAGTCCCCAGTGCACTTATTTTGGTGTCCCCAAGCTCTGGGACTTAGTAAAATTTACCCCAGACCTTAGGAGTGTCGTAGAGCGACGGGACCAATTCCATTAAATCCGGCATGAAAAAGTGATTCAGAAAATGTGTTGTTTGAAAAAAAAAAATAATAATTGAGCTCTAGGGGCTGAAAAAACGTGTCTCTTTTGATTTGGCGGAGAGTTAGCAGTGTCGGAGAGCTACGAAACCACTTCCATCGGATTCGGGACGCTTCAAACATTTAGAAACAGTCTTGTTTGTGAAGACAGCAATTTTTTTGAATATCTTATTGAATTTTAAAGCTGCAAGGCCGCAAAATAAAGCCTAAAATGTCAACGCTTGACCTTTGGGTCTTCGGAGTGTCTTTGAGCGTCGGGAGTTGGCTCCCTAGACTCACTTTTTCCCGCTGAATACAGCCGTGGTGGTCTCGTGTCTCTACGATGTCGGGAAGTGGGTGTAATAGCCACTTAGCCGCCAGAAAACTTCTGTAAAAAACCGAGACCATTTTCCGACTCAGAACGACGAGGCGGACGCGCTGATATGTGTTTCCCAGCACACGGACTTACGGTTCTCTTAATTGGCTAGGGTTAGGGTTAGTTTTCAACGCGCGATAGCTCTTGAACGATACGTCCGTCAGACAAGTAATTGACGTTGGCGTTTCCAGCTTTCCGAGGCCTACGATCTGATATGTCCGCCATTGTCGTGCGACCCCCGTAGCCCCTAACCCTAACCCTAGATAACCCTAGTTTTACCTGATCGAAAGGCTTATAGGGTTACCGATGCTAAGAATGTGTTTTTGGTTGAAATGCTAAACTTAAAATTGAGTACCAGAAGCGAGCCACATATCATCGCGTTCGTCTTATCGATGGCTACGCGTGGACGTGACTAACTTTTATTTCTGACCTTTGTGGGAGGAGCTATCGCACTTTAAAGGCTAACCCTAGGGTTAGGAACCGTGCGACCGTGTGCGGAGAGACACATATCCAAATGTCCGTCTCGACAAGCTATATAACATACTAAAAGATGGGACCGTGTCGACCTTTGTGGGAGGAGCTATCGCACTTTAAAGGCTAACCCTAGGGTTAGGAACCGTGCGACCGTGTGCGGAGAGACACATATCCAAATGTCCGTCTCGACAAGCTATATAACATACTAAAAGATGGGACCGTGTCGACCTTTGTGGGAGGAGCTATCGCACTTTAAAGGCTAACCCTAGGGTTAGGAACCGTGCGACCGTGTGCGGAGAGACACATATCCAAATGTCCGTCTCGACAAGCTATATAACATACTAAAAGATGGGACCGTGTCGACCTTTGTGGGAGGAGCTATCGCACTTTAAAGGGTTAGGGTTAGGGTTAGGGTTAGGCAATGGGGGTTCGCAAGATTACCGGTAATCTTACCGATAAGACCCAGGAGCCTCTGAACGTCCAGGACACAAGTATGAGACATCTAAAATTCCGTAATGGCGACCCGATTCGGAATCTGTTGTCCTCATTGATTTCTGAGCTTCCTAGCGGCAACAGCGCCACCATTTGTCTGCCATTAAAATTGCACAAAAAAATTAAAAAAAAAAAAACTTTTGCCTACGTACTAAGTAGGCCACTGCGAATCTTTTTCCCTCTTGAGAGTTTTGTCTAAAATGTCCAGAAGGGGGCGCAACAGCGAACCCGGAAGTGTTTTGACACTTGTGTTATTTTCAAGATTTAGGGTTAGGTAATGGGGGTTCTACCGATAAGACTCAGGAGCCTCTGAGAGTCCAAAACACAAGTATGAGACATCAAAAATTCCGTAATGGCGACCCGATTCGGAATCTGTTGTCCTCATTGATTTCTGAGCTTCCTAGCGGCAACAGCGCCACCATTTGTCTGCCATTGAAATTGCACAAAAAAATTCAAAAAAAAAAAAACTTTTGCCTACGTACTAAGTAGGCCACTGCGAATCTTTTTCCCTCTTGAGAGTTTTGTCTAAAATGTCCAGAAGGGGGCGCAAAGCGAACCCGGAAGTGTTTTGACACTAAGAATGTGTTTTTGGTTGAAATGCTAAACTTAAAATTGAGTACCAGAAGCGAGCCACATATCATCGCGTTCGTCTTATCGATGGCTACGCGTGGACGTGACTAACTTTTATTTCTGACCTTTGTGGGAGGAGCTATCGCACTTTAAAGGCTAACCCTAGGGTTAGGAACCGTGCGACCGTGTGCGGAGAGACACATATCCAAATGTCCGTCTCGACAAGCTATATAACATACTAAAAGATGGGACCGTGTCGACCTTTGTGGGAGGAGCTATCGCACTTTAAAGGCTAACCCTAGGGTTAGGAACCGTGCGACCGTGTGCGGAGAGACACATATCCAAATGTCCGTCTCGACAAGCTATATAACATACTAAAAGATGGGACCGTGTCGACCTTTGTGGGAGGAGCTATCGCACTTTAAAGGCTAACCCTAGGGTTAGGAACCGTGCGACCGTGTGCGGAGAGACACATATCCAAATGTCCGTCTCGACAAGCTATATAACATACTAAAAGATGGGACCGTGTCGACCTTTGTGGGAGGAGCTATCGCACTTTAAAGGGTTAGGGTTAGGGTTAGGGTTAGGCAATGGGGGTTCGCAAGATTACCGGTAATCTTACCGATAAGACCCAGGAGCCTCTGAACGTCCAGGACACAAGTATGAGACATCTAAAATTCCGTAATGGCGACCCGATTCGGAATCTGTTGTCCTCATTGATTTCTGAGCTTCCTAGCGGCAACAGCGCCACCATTTGTCTGCCATTAAAATTGCACAAAAAAATTAAAAAAAAAAAAACTTTTGCCTACGTACTAAGTAGGCCACTGCGAATCTTTTTCCCTCTTGAGAGTTTTGTCTAAAATGTCCAGAAGGGGGCGCAACAGCGAACCCGGAAGTGTTTTGACACTTGTGTTATTTTCAAGATTTAGGGTTAGGTAATGGGGGTTCTACCGATAAGACTCAGGAGCCTCTGAGAGTCCAAAACACAAGTATGAGACATCAAAAATTCCGTAATGGCGACCCGATTCGGAATCTGTTGTCCTCATTGATTTCTGAGCTTCCTAGCGGCAACAGCGCCACCATTTGTCTGCCATTGAAATTGCACAAAAAAATTCAAAAAAAAAAAAACTTTTGCCTACGTACTAAGTAGGCCACTGCGAATCTTTTTCCCTCTTGAGAGTTTTGTCTAAAATGTCCAGAAGGGGGCGCAAAGCGAACCCGGAAGTGTTTTGACACTAAGAATGTGTTTTTGGTTGAAATGCTAAACTTAAAATTGAGTACCAGAAGCGAGCCACATATCATCGCGTTCGTCTTATCGATGGCTACGCGTGGACGTGACTAACTTTTATTTCTGACCTTTGTGGGAGGAGCTATCGCACTTTAAAGGCTAACCCTAGGGTTAGGAACCGTGCGACCGTGTGCGGAGAGACACATATCCAAATGTCCGTCTCGACAAGCTATATAACATACTAAAAGATGGGACCGTGTCGACCTTTGTGGGAGGAGCTATCGCACTTTAAAGGCTAACCCTAGGGTTAGGAACCGTGCGACCGTGTGCGGAGAGACACATATCCAAATGTCCGTCTCGACAAGCTATATAACATACTAAAAGATGGGACCGTGTCGACCTTTGTGGGAGGAGCTATCGCACTTTAAAGGCTAACCCTAGGGTTAGGAACCGTGCGACCGTGTGCGGAGAGACACATATCCAAATGTCCGTCTCGACAAGCTATATAACATACTAAAAGATGGGACCGTGTCGACCTTTGTGGGAGGAGCTATCGCACTTTAAAGGGTTAGGGTTAGGGTTAGGGTTAGGCAATGGGGGTTCGCAAGATTACCGGTAATCTTACCGATAAGACCCAGGAGCCTCTGAACGTCCAGGACACAAGTATGAGACATCTAAAATTCCGTAATGGCGACCCGATTCGGAATCTGTTGTCCTCATTGATTTCTGAGCTTCCTAGCGGCAACAGCGCCACCATTTGTCTGCCATTAAAATTGCACAAAAAAATTCAAAAAAAAAAAAACTTTTGCCTACGTACTAAGTAGGCCACTGCGAATCTTTTTCCCTCTTGAGAGTTTTGTCTAAAATGTCCAGAAGGGGGCGCAACAGCGAACCCGGAAGTGTTTTGACACTTGTGTTATTTTCAAGATTTAGGGTTAGGTAATGGGGGTTCTACCGATAAGACTCAGGAGCCTCTGAGAGTCCAAAACACAAGTATGAGACATCAAAAATTCCGTAATGGCGACCCGATTCGGAATCTGTTGTCCTCATTGATTTCTGAGCTTCCTAGCGGCAACAGCGCCACCATTTGTCTGCCATTGAAATTGCACAAAAAAATTCAAAAAAAAAAAAACTTTTGCCTACGTACTAAGTAGGCCACTGCGAATCTTTTTCCCTCTTGAGAGTTTTGTCTAAAATGTCCAGAAGGGGGCGCAAAGCGAACCCGGAAGTGTTTTGACACTAAGAATGTGTTTTTGGTTGAAATGCTAAACTTAAAATTGAGTACCAGAAGCGAGCCACATATCATCGCGTTCGTCTTATCGATGGCTACGCGTGGACGTGACTAACTTTTATTTCTGACCTTTGTGGGAGGAGCTATCGCACTTTAAAGGCTAACCCTAGGGTTAGGAACCGTGCGACCGTGTGCGGAGAGACACATATCCAAATGTCCGTCTCGACAAGCTATATAACATACTAAAAGATGGGACCGTGTCGACCTTTGTGGGAGGAGCTATCGCACTTTAAAGGCTAACCCTAGGGTTAGGAACCGTGCGACCGTGTGCGGAGAGACACATATCCAAATGTCCGTCTCGACAAGCTATATAACATACTAAAAGATGGGACCGTGTCGACCTTTGTGGGAGGAGCTATCGCACTTTAAAGGCTAACCCTAGGGTTAGGAACCGTGCGACCGTGTGCGGAGAGACACATATCCAAATGTCCGTCTCGACAAGCTATATAACATACTAAAAGATGGGACCGTGTCGACCTTTGTGGGAGGAGCTATCGCACTTTAAAGGGTTAGGGTTAGGGTTAGGGTTAGGGCAATGGGGGTTCGCAAGATTACCGGTAATCTTACCGATAAGACCCAGGAGCCTCTGAACGTCCAGGACACAAGTATGAGACATCTAAAATTCCGTAATGGCGACCCGATTCGGAATCTGTTGTCCTCATTGATTTCTGAGCTTCCTAGCGGCAACAGCGCCACCATTTGTCTGCCATTAAAATTGCACAAAAAAATTCAAAAAAAAAAAAACTTTTGCCTACGTACTAAGTAGGCCACTGCGAATCTTTTTCCCTCTTGAGAGTTTTGTCTAAAATGTCCAGAAGGGGGCGCAACAGCGAACCCGGAAGTGTTTTGACACTTGTGTTATTTTCAAGATTTAGGGTTAGGTAATGGGGGTTCTACCGATAAGACTCAGGAGCCTCTGAGAGTCCAAAACACAAGTATGAGACATCAAAAATTCCGTAATGGCGACCCGATTCGGAATCTGTTGTCCTCATTGATTTCTGAGCTTCCTAGCGGCAACAGCGCCACCATTTGTCTGCCATTGAAATTGCACAAAAAAATTCAAAAAAAAAAAAACTTTTGCCTACGTACTAAGTAGGCCACTGCGAATCTTTTTCCCTCTTGAGAGTTTTGTCTAAAATGTCCAGAAGGGGGCGCAAAGCGAACCCGGAAGTGTTTTGACACTTGTGTTTTTTTCCAGATTTTTTTTTTTTTTTTTAGGGTTAGGCTTAGTGTATACAAGTCTGCGGGTTAGGTTTAGGGTGAGGGTTTGAGATAGGTAGTAGTTGTAGTACTAAGACTGGTTAGGGTTAGTGTATACAAGTCTGCGGGTTAGGTTCAGGGTGAGGGTTTGAGATAGGTTGTAGTTGTAGTACTAAGACAAGTCTAAGTCCACATCAAGAAGGTTTTTTTCTTTTTTTTTCTTTTTTTCTTTTTTTTTTTTAATTTTTTTTCTTTTTTTGCATGTTTCAAGTGATTTGGGATCGACTGGTAATAGTCCCCAGTGCACTTATTTTGGTGTCCCCAAGCTCTGGGACTTAGTAAAATTTACCTCAGACCTTAGGAGTGTCGTAGAGCGACGGGACCAATTCCATTAAATCCGGCATGAAAAAGTGATTCAGAAAATGTGTTGTTTGAAAAAAAAATAAAATAATTGAGCTCTAGGGGCTGAAAAAACGTGTCTCTTTTGATTTGGCGGAGAGTTAGCAGTGTCGGAGAGCTACGAAACCACTTCCATCGGATTCGGGACGCTTCAAACATTTAGAAACAGTCTTGTTTGTGAAGACAGCAATTTTTTTGAATATCTTATTGAATTTTAAAGCTGCAAGGCCGCAAAATAAAGCCTAAAATGTCAACGCTTGACCTTTGGGTCTTCGGAGTGTCTTTGAGCGTCGGGAGTTGGCTCCCTAGACTCACTTTTTCCCGCTGAATACAGCCGTGGTGGTCTCGTGTCTCTACGATGTCGGGAAGTGGGTGTAATAGCCACTTAGCCGCCAGAAAACTTCTGTAAAAAACCGAGACCATTTTCCGACTCAGAACGACGAGGCGGACGCGCTGATATGTGTTTCCCAGCACACGGACTTACGGTTCTCTTAATTGGCTAGGGTTAGGGTTAGTTTTCAACGCGCGATAGCTCTTGAACGATACGTCCGTCAGACAAGTAATTGACGTTGGCGTTTCCAGCTTTCCGAGGCCTACGATCTGATATGTCCGCCATTGTCGTGCGACCCCCGTAGCCCCTAACCCTAACCCTAGATAACCCTAGTTTTACCTGATCGAAAGGCTTATAGGGTTACCGATGCTAAGAATGTGTTTTTGGTTGAAATGCTAAACTTAAAATTGAGTACCAGAAGCGAGCCACATATCATCGCGTTCGTCTTATCGATGGCTACGCGTGGACGTGACTAACTTTTATTTCTGACCTTTGTGGGAGGAGCTATCGCACTTTAAAGGCTAACCCTAGGGTTAGGAACCGTGCGACCGTGTGCGGAGAGACACATATCCAAATGTCCGTCTCGACAAGCTATATAACATACTAAAAGATGGGACCGTGTCGACCTTTGTGGGAGGAGCTATCGCACTTTAAAGGCTAACCCTAGGGTTAGGAACCGTGCGACCGTGTGCGGAGAGACACATATCCAAATGTCCGTCTCGACAAGCTATATAACATACTAAAAGATGGGACCGTGTCGACCTTTGTGGGAGGAGCTATCGCACTTTAAAGGCTAACCCTAGGGTTAGGAACCGTGCGACCGTGTGCGGAGAGACACATATCCAAATGTCCGTCTCGACAAGCTATATAACATACTAAAAGATGGGACCGTGTCGACCTTTGTGGGAGGAGCTATCGCACTTTAAAGGGTTAGGGTTAGGGTTAGGGTTAGGCAATGGGGGTTCGCAAGATTACCGGTAATCTTACCGATAAGACCCAGGAGCCTCTGAACGTCCAGGACACAAGTATGAGACATCTAAAATTCCGTAATGGCGACCCGATTCGGAATCTGTTGTCCTCATTGATTTCTGAGCTTCCTAGCGGCAACAGCGCCACCATTTGTCTGCCATTAAAATTGCACAAAAAAATTCAAAAAAAAAAAAACTTTTGCCTACGTACTAAGTAGGCCACTGCGAATCTTTTTCCCTCTTGAGAGTTTTGTCTAAAATGTCCAGAAGGGGGCGCAACAGCGAACCCGGAAGTGTTTTGACACTTGTGTTATTTTCAAGATTTAGGGTTAGGTAATGGGGGTTCTACCGATAAGACTCAGGAGCCTCTGAGAGTCCAAAACACAAGTATGAGACATCAAAAATTCCGTAATGGCGACCCGATTCGGAATCTGTTGTCCTCATTGATTTCTGAGCTTCCTAGCGGCAACAGCGCCACCATTTGTCTGCCATTGAAATTGCACAAAAAAATTCAAAAAAAAAAAAACTTTTGCCTACGTACTAAGTAGGCCACTGCGAATCTTTTTCCCTCTTGAGAGTTTTGTCTAAAATGTCCAGAAGGGGGCGCAAAGCGAACCCGGAAGTGTTTTGACACTAAGAATGTGTTTTTGGTTGAAATGCTAAACTTAAAATTGAGTACCAGAAGCGAGCCACATATCATCGCGTTCGTCTTATCGATGGCTACGCGTGGACGTGACTAACTTTTATTTCTGACCTTTGTGGGAGGAGCTATCGCACTTTAAAGGCTAACCCTAGGGTTAGGAACCGTGCGACCGTGTGCGGAGAGACACATATCCAAATGTCCGTCTCGACAAGCTATATAACATACTAAAAGATGGGACCGTGTCGACCTTTGTGGGAGGAGCTATCGCACTTTAAAGGCTAACCCTAGGGTTAGGAACCGTGCGACCGTGTGCGGAGAGACACATATCCAAATGTCCGTCTCGACAAGCTATATAACATACTAAAAGATGGGACCGTGTCGACCTTTGTGGGAGGAGCTATCGCACTTTAAAGGCTAACCCTAGGGTTAGGAACCGTGCGACCGTGTGCGGAGAGACACATATCCAAATGTCCGTCTCGACAAGCTATATAACATACTAAAAGATGGGACCGTGTCGACCTTTGTGGGAGGAGCTATCGCACTTTAAAGGGTTAGGGTTAGGGTTAGGGTTAGGCAATGGGGGTTCGCAAGATTACCGGTAATCTTACCGATAAGACCCAGGAGCCTCTGAACGTCCAGGACACAAGTATGAGACATCTAAAATTCCGTAATGGCGACCCGATTCGGAATCTGTTGTCCTCATTGATTTCTGAGCTTCCTAGCGGCAACAGCGCCACCATTTGTCTGCCATTAAAATTGCACAAAAAAATTCAAAAAAAAAAAAACTTTTGCCTACGTACTAAGTAGGCCACTGCGAATCTTTTTCCCTCTTGAGAGTTTTGTCTAAAATGTCCAGAAGGGGGCGCAACAGCGAACCCGGAAGTGTTTTGACACTTGTGTTATTTATATAATAATATACTTTAATAATATACTTTAATAATATACTTGAATAATATACTTTAATAATATACTTAATAATATAGTATAATAATATACTTTAATAATATACTTAATAATATACTTAATAATATAGTTTAAAAATATACTTTAATAATATACTTTAATAATATAGTTGAATAATATAGTTGAATAATATAGTTGAATAATATACTTTAATAATATACTTAATAATATACTTAATAATATAGTTTAATAATATACTTTAATAATATACTTTAATAATATACTTAATAATATACTTAATAATATAGTTTAATAATATAGTTTAATAATATACTTTAATAATATAGTTGAATAATATAGTTTAATAATATAGTTTAATAATATACTTTAATAATATAGTTTAATAATATAGTTTAATAATATAGTTGAATAATATAGTTTAATAATATACTTTAATAATATACTTTAATAATATACTTTAATAATATAGTTGAATAATATACTTTAATAATATACTTAATAATATACTTAATAATATACTTTAATAATATACTTTAATAATATACTTAATAATATACTTAATAATATAGTTTAATAATATAGTTTAATAATATACTTTAATAATATAGTTGAATAATATAGTTTAATAATATAGTTTAATAATATAGTTTAATAATATAGTTGAATAATATAGTTTAATAATATAGTTGAATAATATAGTTTAATAATATAGTTTAATAATATAGTTTAATAATTTTGTTGAATAATATAGTTTAATAATATAGTTGAATAATATAGTTTAATAATATAGTTTAATAATATACTTTAATAATATACTTTAATAATATAGTTTAATAATATACTTTAATAATATAGTTTAATAATATACTTAATAATATAGTTTAATAATATAGTTTAATAATATAGTTTAATAATATAGTTTAATAATATACTTTAATAATATAGTTGAATAATATAGTTTAATAATATACTTTAATAATATAGTTTAATAATATAGTTTAATAATATACTTAATAATATAGTTTAATAATATAGTTTAATAATATACTTAATAATATACTTAATAATATAGTTTAATAATATAGTTTAATAATATACTTTAATAATATACTTAATAATATAGTTTAATAATATACTTTAATAATATACTTTAATAATATACTTTAATAATATACTTTAATAATATACTTTAATAATATAGTTTAATAATATAGTTTAATAATATAGTTTAATAATATACTTAATAATATACTTTAATAATATACTTTAATAATATACTTTAAAAATATACTTTAATAATATAGTTTATTAATATACTTTATTAATATACTTTAATAATATAGTTTAATAATATACTTTAATAATATACTTTAATAATATACTTTAATAATATACTTAATAATATACTTTAATAATATACTTTAATAATATACTTTAAAAATATACTTTAATAATATAGTTTAATAATATACTTTAATAATATACTTAATAATATACTTTAATAATATACTTAATAATATACTTTAATAATATACTTTAATAATATACTTAATAATATACTTAATAATATAGTTTAATAATATACTTTAATAATATAGTTTAATAATATAGTTTAATAATATAGTTTAATAATATACTTTAATAATATACTTTAATAATATACTTTAATAATATACTTTATACTATAGTTTAATAATATAGTTTAATAATATAGTTTAATAATATAGTTTAATAATATACTTTAATAATATACTTAATAATATACTTTAATAATATACTTTAATAATATACTTTAATAATATACTTTAATAATATAGTTTAATAATATAGTTTAATAATATAGTTTAATAATATAGTTTAATAATATACTTTAATAATATACTTTAATAATATACTTTAATAATATACTTAATAATATAGTTTAATAATATAGTTTAATAATATAGTTTAATAATATAGTTTAATAATATACTTTAATAATATACTTTAATAATATACTTTAATAATATACTTAATAATATAGTTTAATAATATACTTTAATAATATACTTTAATAATATAGTTTAATAATATAGTTTAATAATATAGTTTAATAATATACTTTAATAATATACTTTAATAATATACTTTAATAATATACTTTATACTATAGTTTAATAATATAGTTTAATAATATAGTTTAATAATATAGTTTAATAATATACTTTAATAATATACTTTAATAATATACTTAATAATATACTTTAATAATATACTTTAATAATATACTTTAATAATATAGTTGAATAATATACTTTAATAATATACTTTAATAATATACTTAATAATATAGTTTAATAATATAGTTTAATAATATACTTAATAATATACTTAATAATATAGTTTAATAATATAGTTTAATAATATACTTAATAATATAGTTTAATAATATACTTTAATAATATACTTTAATAATATACTTTAATAATATACTTTAATAATATACTTTAATAATATAGTTTAATAATATACTTAATAATATACTTTAATAATATACTTTAATAATATACTTTAAAAATATACTTTAATAATATACTTTATTAATATACTTTAATAATATAGTTTAATAATATACTTAATAATATACTTTAATAATATAGTTTAATAATATACTTAATAATATAGTTTAATAATATACTTTAATAATATACTTGAATAATATACTTTAATAATATACTTTAATAATATACTTGAATAATATACTTGAATAATATACTTTAATAATATACTTTAATAATATACTTAATAATATAGTTTAATAATATACTTTAATAATATACTTAATAATATACTTAATAATATAGTTTAAAAATATACTTTAATAATATACTTTAATAAGTATATATTTTTTTTTAAAAGTACTTTGTCCGTGTAGGAGCTAGTTAAAACGCTCAAGATCAAATCTGTTTAATAAGCATAGGCCAGGGGCTAAACCTGTGTGTGGTCCCCTGAGCTTTATTTCGGTCATTGGTGGTTCAGAGCTTAAAGATACAACTGATTATAATTATATATATATATATATATATATATAGAGATATATAATATATAATATATACTTACGGCGTATCGGTGCGTACTTTTTGTAAATCTTTGTTAGGCAGTAGTTAGCGTAGACAGTTTAGGTAGATTGACTTTGTGTACATTTCATTTCATTCATTGGTTAGAGTTAGGTAAGAGTGTTGTGCGATACTTTAGAATAGGGCTAGATAGTTTTGATGGTTTCTTTGAGTTGCCCCATATAGCCTGTCTTTTCGTTTGTATTCCAGTTGTACATCTTTATTGTTTATTATTATGATACCTTATCCTTATAACGTGAATAAATAACAATTATCATGCCAGCCGTGTTGCATCCTCTTCTTATACCCCTAGACCTAAAAAGGGGAATGTAACACCCATGTTTTTTTAAATTTTGGAAAAAAAAGTTAGCCTCGTTTCTCATCATTTTGGACCATGGGCTATAGCCCATATCGTACGGCATACTATAGCGCGCCGTTTTTCATCATTTTTGATGATTTGACAATATTGAAAAAATGAAAAAAACGATGGGTTATATTGAAGCGTGCACCTACACACGCACAGGCGCACATGCGTATGCACACCTGGACCTGTAAATGAACAACACAAAAACTAAGGCACTGGTGTCGGACTTCTGGTTTACCGGAACGGGGTTCAACTCCCTGCAGTGCCCTGCTCAATGTGTTGTATTTACCGGAAAGGATGGGAAACATTAGCAAATTGCGGAGTGTTAGAAAAAAAAGGATGGGTTATTTTTTATAATAAAACCTTTTTTCCGCAATTTCCAATTTCCGCAATTTCCGCAATTTCCAATTTCCGCAATTTCCAATTTCCGCAATTTCCGCAATTGCCAATTTCCGCAATTTCCAAAATTTCCAAAATTTCCGCAATTTCCGCAATTTCCAATTTCCGCAATTTCCAATTTCCGCAATTTCCACAATTGCCAATTTCCGCAATTTCCACAATTTCCACAATTTCCAAAATTTCCAATTTCCGCAATTTCCAATTTCCGCAATTTCCGCAATTTCCAATTTCCGCAATTTCCAATTTCCAATTTCCGCAATTTCCAATTTCCGCAATTTCCGCAATTCCCAAAATTTCCACAATTTCCGCAATTTCCAATTTCCGCAATTTCCAATTTCCGCAATTTCCGCAATTGCCAATTTCCGCAATTTCCAAAATTTCCACAATTTCCGCAATTTCCGCAATTTCCAATTTCCGCAATTTCCAATTTCCGCAATTTCCACAATTTCCAATTTCCGCAATTTCCACAATTTCCAATTTCCGCAATTTCCGCAATTGCCAATTTCCGCAATTTCCACAATTTCCAATTTCCGCAATTTCCAATTTCCGCAATTTCCGCAATTTCCAATTTCCGCAATTTCCAATTTCCGCAATTTCCGCAATTCCCAAAATTTCCACAATTTCCGCAATTTCCGCAATTTCCGCAATTTCCAATTTCCGCAATTTCCGCAATTGCCAATTTCCGCAATTTCCAAAATTTCCACAATTTCCGCAATTTCCGCAATTTCCAATTTCCGCAATTTCCAATTTCCGCAATTTCCACAATTGCCAATTTCCGCAATTTCCGCAATTGCCAATTTCCGCAATTTCCACAATTTCGAATTTCCGCAATTTCCAATTTCCGCAATTTCCGCAATTTCCAATTTCCGCAATTTCCGCAATTCCCAAAATTTCCACAATTTCCGCAATTTCCACAATTTCCAATTTCCGCAATTTCCAATATCCGCAATTTCCGCAATTTCCAATTTCCGCAATTTCCAATTTTCGCAATTGCTAATTTCCACAATTTCCGCAATTTCCGCAATTTCCAATTTCCGCAATTTCCAATTTCCGCAATTTCCACAATTGCCAATTTCCGCAATTTCCGCAATTTCCAATTTCCGCAATTTCCGCAATTTCCAATTTCCACAATTTCCAATTTCCGCAATTTCCAATATCCGCAATTTCCGCAATTTCCAATTTCCGCAATTTCCACAATTGCCAATTTCCGCAATTTCCGCAATTTCCAATTTCCGCAATTTCCGCAATTTCCAATTTCCACAATTTCCAATTTCCGCAATTTCCAATATCCGCAATTTCCGCAATTTCCAATTTCCGCAATTTCCAATTTTCGCAATTGCTAATTTCCGCAATTTCCAAAATTTCCACAATTTCCGCAATTTCCACAATTTCCAATTTCCGCAATTTCCAATTTCCGTAATTTCCGCAATTTCCAATTTCCGCAATTTCCAATTTCCGCAATTTCCGCAATTCCCAAAATTTCCACAATTTCCGCAATTTCCGCAATTTCCGCAATTTCCAATTTCCGCAATTTCCGCAATTTCCAATTTCCGCAATTTCCAATTTTCGCAATTGCTAATTTCCACAATTTCCGCAATTTCCGCAATTTCCAATTTCCGCAATTTCCAATTTCCGCAATTTCCACAATTGCCAATTTCCGCAATTTCCGCAATTTCCAATTTCCGCAATTTCCGCAATTTCCAATTTCCACAATTTCCAATTTCCGCAATTTCCAATATCCGCAATTTCCGCAATTTCCAATTTCCGCAATTTCCACAATTGCCAATTTCCGCAATTTCCGCAATTTCCAATTTCCGCAATTTCCGCAATTTCCAATTTCCACAATTTCCAATTTCCGCAATTTCCAATATCCGCAATTTCCGCAATTTCCAATTTCCGCAATTTCCAATTTTCGCAATTGCTAATTTCCGCAATTTCCAAAATTTCCACAATTTCCGCAATTTCCGCAATTTCCAATTTCCGCAATTTCCAATTTCCGCAATTTCCACAATTGCCAATTTCCGCAATTTCCGCAATTTCCGCAATTTCCAATTTCCGCAATTTCCGCAATTCCCAAAATTTCCACAATTTCCGCAATTTCCACAATTTCCAATTTCCGCAATTTCCAATATCCGCAATTTCTGCAATTTCCAATTTCCGCAATTTCCAATTTTCGCAATTGCTAATTTCCGCAATTTCCAAAATTTCCACAATTTCCGCAATTTCCGCAATTTCCAATTTCCGCAATTTCCAATTTCCGCAATTTCCACAATTGCCAATTTCCGCAATTTCCACAATTGCCAATTTCCGCAATTTCCACAATTTCCGCAATTTCCACAATTTCCAAAATTTCTAATTTCCGCAATTTCCAATTTCCGCAATTTCCAATTTCCGCCATTTCCAATTTCCAATTTCCGCAATTTCCAATTTCCGCAATTTCCAATTTCCGCAATTTCCGCAATTGCCAATTTCCGCAATTTCCAAAATTTCCACAATTTCCGCAATTTCCGCAATTTCCAATTTCCGCAATTTCCAATTTCCGCAATTTCCACAATTTCCAATTTCCGCAATTTCCACAATTTCCAATTTCCGCAATTTCCGCAATTGCCAATTTCCGCAATTTCCACAATTTCCAATTTCCGCAATTTCCAATTTCCGCAATTTCCAATTTCCGCAATTTCCACAATTTCCAATTTCCGCAATTTCCGCAATTGCCAATTTCCGCAATTTCCACAATTTCCAATTTCCGCAATTTCCAATTTCCGCAATTTCCAATTTCCGCAATTTCCGCAATTTCCAATTTCCGCAATTTCCAATTTCCGCAATTTCCACAATTGCCAATTTCCGCAATTTCCACAATTGCCAATTTCCGCAATTTCCACAATTTCCGCAATTTCCACAATTTCCAAAATTTCTAATTTCCGCAATTTCCAATTTCCGCAATTTCCAATTTCCGCCATTTCCAATTTCCAATTTCCGCAATTTCCAATTTCCGCAATTTCCAATTTCCGCAATTTCCGCAATTGCCAATTTCCGCAATTTCCAAAATTTCCACAATTTCCGCAATTTCCGCAATTTCCAATTTCCGCAATTTCCAATTTCCGCAATTTCCACAATTTCCAATTTCCGCAATTTCCACAATTTCCAATTTCCGCAATTTCCGCAATTGCCAATTTCCGCAATTTCCACAATTTCCAATTTCCGCAATTTCCAATTTCCGCAATTTCCGCAATTTCCAATTTCCGCAATTTCCAATTTGCGCAATTTCCGCAATTCCCAAAATTTTCACAATTTCCGCAATTTCCGCAACCTCCGCAATTTCCAATTTCCGCAATTTCCAATTTCCAATTGTGGAAATTGCGGAAATTGCGGAAATTGGCAATTGTGGAAATTGCGGAAATTGGCAATTGCGGAAATTGCGGAAATTGGAAATTGAGGAAATTGCGGAAATTGGCAATTGTGGAAATTGCGGAAATTGGAAATTGCGGAAATTGGAAATTGCGGACATTGCGGAAATTGTGGAAATTTTGGAAATTGCGGAAATTGGCAATTGCGGAAATTGCCGAAATTGGAAATTGCGGAAATTGCGGAAATTGCGGAAATTGTGGAAATTTTGGGAATTGCGGAAATTGCGGAAATTGGAAATTGCGGAAATTGCGGAAATTGCGGAAATTGTGGAAATTTTGGGAATTGCGGAAATTGCGGAAATTGGAAATTGCGGAAATTGGAAATTGCGGAAATTGCGGAAATTGCGGAAATTGGAAATTGTGGAAATTGCGGAATTTGGCAATTGCGGAAATTGCGGAAATTGGAAATTGCGGAAATTGCGGAAATTGTGGAAATTTTGGAAATTGCAGAAATTGGCAATTGCGGAAATTGCGGATAATTGCGGAAATTGGAAATTGCGGAAATTGCGGAAATTGTGGAAATTTTGGGAATTGCGGAAATTGCGGAAATTAGAAATTGCGGAAATTGGAAATTGGAAATTGCGGAAATTGGACATTGCGGAAATTGCGAAAATTGGAAATTGCGGAAATTGGAAATTTTGGAAATTGTGGAAATTGCGGAAATTGTGGAAATTGCGGAAATTGGAAATTATGTGTATATTGCGGAAATTGGCAATTGCGGAAATTGCGGAAATTGGAAATTGCGGAAATTGCGGAAATTGGAAATTGCGGAAATTGGAAATTGTGGAAATTGCGGAAATTGGCAATTGCGGAAATTGCGGAAATTGGAAATTGTGGAAATTGCGGAAATTGCGGAAATTGCGAAAATTGGCAATTGCGGAAATTGCGGAAATTGCGGAAATTGTGGAAATTGCGGAAATTGGCAATTGTGGTAATTGCGGAAATTGGAAATTGCGGAAATTGGAAATTGCGGAAATTGCGGAAATTGCGGAAATTGCGGAAATTGCGGAAATTGGAAATTGCGGAAATTGGAAATTGCGGAAATTGGAAATTGCGGAAATTGCGGAAATTGCGGAAATTGCGGAAATTACGGAAATTGCGGAAATTGCGGAAATTGGAAATTGCGGAAATTGCAGAAATTGGCAATTGCGGAAATTGCGGAAATTGGAAATTGCGGAAATTGCGGAAATTGGAAATTGTGGAAATTGCGGAAATTGGAAATTGTGGAAATTGCGGAAATTGGCAATTGCGGAAATTACGGAAATTGGAAATTTTGGAAATTGCGGAAATTGGAAATTTCCGCAATTGGAAATTGCGAAAATTGGAAATTGCGGAAATTGGAAATTGCGGAAATTGCGGAAATTGTGGAAATAATTTGCCTGCAAAATAATTTGCCTGCTAAATAATTTGCCAAAATAATTTGCCAAAAAGTATTTTGTAAAAAGTATTTTGTAAAAAGTATTTTTAAAAGTATTTTGTAAAAAGTATTTTGTAAAATAATTTGCCTGCAAAATAATTTGCCTGCAAAATATTTTGCCCCCCAAAATAATTTGCCCCCCAAAATAATTTGCCAAAATAATTTGCCAAAATAATTTGCCAAAAAATAATTTGCCAAAAAATAATTTGCCAAAAAATAATTTGCCAAAATAATTTGCCAAAAAGTATTTTGTAAAAAGTATTTTGTAAAAAGTATTTTGTAAAAAGTATTTTGTAAAAAGTATTTTGTAAAATAATTTGCCTGCAAAATAATTTGCCTGCAAAATAATTTGCCTGCAAAATAATTTGCCAAAACCCTAATAATTTGCCTAAAAAAATAATTTGCCTGCAAAATAATTTGCCAAAATAATTTGCCAAAATAATTTGCCAAAAAGTATTTTGCAAAAAGTATTTTGTAAAAAGTATTTTGTAAAAAGTATTTTGTAAAAAGTATTTTGTAAAAAGTATTTTGCCTGCAAAATAATTTGCCTGCAAAATAATTTGCCCCCCAAAATAATTTGCCAAAATAATTTGCCAAAAAGTATTTTGCAAAAAGTATTTTGTAAAAAGTATTTTGTATTTTGTAAAAAGTATTTTGTAAAAAGTATTTTGTAAAATAATATGCCTGCAAAATAATTTGCCTGCAAAATAATTTGCCTGCAAAATAATTTGCCTGCAAAATAATTTGCCTGCTAAATAATTTGCCAAGATAATTTGCCTGCAAAATAATTTGCCTGCAAAATAATTTGCCTGCAAAATAATTTGCCAAGATAATTTGCCTGCAAAATAATTTGCCTGCTAAATAATTTGCCTGCAAAATAATTTGCCAAAGCCTGCTAAATAATTTGCCTGCAAAATAATTTGCCTGCAAAATAATTTGCCAAAATAATTTGCCAAAACCCTAATAATTTGCCTGCAAAATAATTTGCCTGCTAAATAATTTGCCTGCTAAATAATTTGCCTGCTAAATAATTTGCCTGCAAAATATTTTGCCTGCTAAATAATTTGCCTGCAAAATAATTTGCCTGCAAAATAATTTGCCTGCAAAATAATTTGCCAAAACCCTAATAATTTGCCTAAAAAAATAATTTGCCTGCAAAATAATTTGCCTGCAAAATAATTTGCCCCCCAAAATAATTTGCCAAAATAATTTGCCAAAATAATTTGCCAAAATAATTTGCCAAAAAGTATTTTGCAAAAAGTATTTTGTAAAAAGTATTTTGTAAAAAGTATTTTGTAAAAAGTATTTTGTAAAAAGTATTTAATAATTTGCCTGCTAAATAATTTGCCTGCTAAATAATTTGCCTGCAAAATAATTTGCCTGCAAAATAATTTGCCTGCTAAATAATTTGCCTGCTAAATAATTTGCCAAAAAATAATTTGCCAAAAAATAATTTGCCAAAATAATTTGCCAAAAAGTATTTTGTAAAAAGTATTTTGTAAAAAGTATTTTGTAAAAAGTATATTTTAAAAAGTATTTTGTAAAATAATTTGCCTGCAAAATAATTTGCCAAAACCCTAATAATTTGCCTAAAAAAATAATTTGCCTGCAAAATAATTTGCCTGCAAAATAATTTGCCTGCAAAATAATTTGCCCCCCAAAATAATTTGCCAAAATAATTTGCCAAAAAGTATTTTGCAAAAAGTATTTTGTAAAAAGTATTTTGTAAAAAGTATTTTGTAAAAAGTATTTTGTAAAATAATTTGCCTGCAAAATAATTTGCCTGCAAAATAATTTGCCTGCAAAATAATTTGCCTGCAAAATAATTTGCCAAGATAATTTGCCTGCAAAATAATTTGCCAAGATAATTTGCCTGCAAAATAATTTGCCTGCAAAATAATTTGCCTGCAAAATAATTTGCCAAGATAATTTGCCTGCAAAATAATTTGCCTGCAAAATAATTTGCCAAAACCCTAATAATTTGCCTGCAAAATAATTTGCCTGCAAAATAATTTGCCTGCAAAATAATTTGCCAAAACCCTAATAATTTGCCTAAAAAAATAATTTGCCAAAACCCTAATAATTTGCCTGCAAAATAATTTGCCTGCCAAATAATTTGCCTGCAAAATAATTTTCCTGCAAAATAATTTGCCAAAATAATTTGCCTGCAAAATAATTTGCCAAGATAATTTGCCTGCAAAATAATTTGCCTGCAAAATAATTTGCCTGCAAAATAATTTGCCTGCAAAATAATTTGCCTGCTAAATAATTTGCCTGCTAAATAATTTGCCTGCAAAATAATTTGCCTGCAAAATAATTTGCCTGCTAAATAATTTGCCTGCTAAATAATTTGCCAAAAAATAATTTGCCAAAATAATTTGCCAAAAAGTATTTTGTAAAAAGTATTTTGTAAAAAGATTTTGTAAAAAGTATTTTGTAAAAAGTATTTTGTAAAATAATTTGCCTGCAAAATAATTTGCCTGCAAAATAATTTGCCAAAACCCTAATAATTTGCCTAAAAAAATAATTTGCCTGCAAAATAATTTGCCTGCAAAATAATTTGCCTCCAAAATAATTTGCCTGCAAAATAATTTGCCTGCAAAATAATTTGCCTGCAAAATAATTTGCCTGCAAAATAATTTGCCAAAACCCTAATAATTTGCCTGCAAAATAATTTGCCTGCAAAATAATTTGCCTGCAAAATAATTTGCCAAAACCCTAATAATTTGCCTAAAAAAATAATTTGCCAAAACCCTAATAATTTGCCTGCAAAATAATTTGCCTGCCAAATAATTTGCCTGCAAAATAATTTGCCTGCAAAATAATTTGCCAAAATAATTTGCCTGCAAAATAATTTGCCAAGATAATTTGCCTGCAAAATAATTTGCCTGCAAAATAATTTGCCTGCAAAATAATTTGCCTGCAAAATAATTTGCCAAAGCCTGCTAAATAATTTGCCTGCAAAATAATTTGCCAAAATAATTTGCCAAAACCCTAATAATTTGCCTGCAAAATAATTTGCCTGCAAAATAATTTGCCTGCAAAATATTTTGCCTGCAAAATATTTTGCCTGCTAAATAATTTGCCTGCAAAATAATTTGCCTGCAAAATAATTTGCCTGCTAAATAATTTGCCTGCAAAATAATTTGCCAAAACCCTAATAATTTGCCTAAAAAAATAATTTGCCTGCTATATAATTTGCCAAAAAATAATTTGCCTGCAAAATAATTTGCCTGCAAAATAATTTGCCTGCAAAATAATTTGCCAAAAAATAATTTGCCAAAATAATTTGCCAAAAAGTATTTTGTAAAAAGTATTTTGTAAAAAGTATTTTGTAAAAAGTATTTTGTAAAATAATTTGCCTGCAAAATAATTTGCCTGCAAAATAATTTGCCTGCTAAATAATTTGCCAAAATAATTTGCCAAAAAGTATTTTGTAAAAAGTATTTTGTAAAAAGTATTTTTAAAAGTATTTTGTAAAAAGTATTTTGTAAAATAATTTGCCTGCAAAATAATTTGCCTGCAAAATATTTTGCCCCCCAAAATAATTTGCCCCCCAAAATAATTTGCCAAAATAATTTGCCAAAATAATTTGCCTGCTAAATAATTTGCCAAAAAATAATTTGCCAAAAAATAATTTGCCAAAATAATTTGCCAAAAAGTATTTTGTAAAAAGTATTTTGTAAAAAGTATTTTGTAAAAAGTATTTTGTAAAAAGTATTTTGTAAAAAGTATTTTGTAAAAAGTATTTTGTAAAATAATTTGCCTGCAAAATAATTTGCCTGCAAAATAATTTGCCTGCAAAATAATTTGCCAAAACCCTAATAATTTGCCTAAAAAAATAATTTGCCTGCAAAATAATTTGCCAAAATAATTTGCCAAAATAATTTGCCAAAAAGTATTTTGCAAAAAGTATTTTGTAAAAAGTATTTTGTAAAAAGTATTTTGTAAAAAGTATTTTGTAAAAAGTATTTTGTAAAAAGTATTTTGTAAAAAGTATTTTGTAAAAAGTATTTTGTAAAAAGTATTTTGTAAAAAGTATTTTTATTCTGCAAAATAATTTGCCTGCAAAATAATTTGCCCCCCAAAATAATTTGCCAAAATAATTTGCCAACAAGTATTTTGCAAAAAGTATTTTGTAAAAAGTATTTTGTAAAAAGTATTTTGTAAAAAGTATTTTGTAAAAAGTATTTTGTAAAAAGTATTTTGTAAAAAGTATTTTGTAAAAAGTATTTTGCAAAATAATTTGCCTGCAAAATAATTTGCCTGCAAAATAATTTGCCAAAATAATTTGCCTGCAAAATAATTTGCCTGCAAAATAATTTGCCTGCTAAATAATTTGCCAAAAAATAATTTGCCAAAAAATAATTTGCCAAAATAATTTGCCAAAAAGTATTTTGTAAAAAGTATTTTGTAAAATAATTTGCCTGCAAAATAATTTGCCTGCAAAATAATTTGCCAAAACCCTAATAATTTGCCTAAAAAAATAATTTGCCTGCAAAATAATTTGCCTGCAAAATAATTTGCCCCCCAAAATAATTTGCCAAAATAATTTGCCAAAATAATTTGCCAAAAAGTATTTTGCAAAAAGTATTTTGTAAAAAGTATTTTGTAAAAAGTATTTTGTAAAAAGTATTTTGTAAAAAGTATTTTGTAAAAAGTATTTAATAATTTGCCTGCAAAATAATTTGCCTGCAAAATAATTTGCCTGCAAAATAATTTGCCTGCTAAATAATTTGCCAAAAAATAATTTGCCAAAAAATAATTTGCCAAAAAATAATTTGCCAAAAAATAATTTGCCAAAATAATTTGCCAAAAAGTATTTTGTAAAAAGTATTTTGTAAAAAGTATTTTGTAAAAAGTATTTTGTAAAAAGTATATTTTAAAAAGTATTTTGTAAAATAATTTGCCTGCAAAATAATTTGCCAAAACCCTAATAATTTGCCTAAAAAAATAATTTGCCTGCAAAATAATTTGCCTGCAAAATAATTTGCCTGCAAAATAATTTGCCCCCCAAAATAATTTGCCAAAATAATTTGCCAAAAAGTATTTTGCAAAAAGTATTTTGTAAAAAGTATTTTGTAAAAAGTATTTTGTAAAAAGTATTTTGTAAAATAATTTGCCTGCAAAATAATTTGCCTGCAAAATAATTTGCCTGCAAAATAATTTGCCTGCAAAATAATTTGCCAAGATAATTTGCCTGCAAAATAATTTGCCAAGATAATTTGCCTGCAAAATAATTTGCCTGCAAAATAATTTGCCTGCAAAATAATTTGCCAAGATAATTTGCCTGCAAAATAATTTGCCTGCAAAATAATTTGCCTGCAAAATAATTTGCCTGCAAAATAATTTGCCTGCTAAATAATTTGCCTGCAAAATAATTTGCCTGCAAAATAATTTGCCTGCTAAATAATTTGCCTGCTAAATAATTTGCCAAAAAATAATTTGCCAAAAAATAATTTACCAAAATAATTTGCCAAAAAGTATTTTGTAAAAAGTATTTTGTAAAAAGATTTTGTAAAAAGTATTTTGTAAAAAGTATTTTGTAAAATAATTTGCCTGCAAAATAATTTGCCTGCATGCCAAAACCCTAATAATTTGCCTAAAAAAATAATTTGCCTGCAAAATAATTTGCCTGCAAAATAATTTGCCTGCAAAATAATTTGCCTGCAAAATAATTTGCCTGCAAAATAATTTGCCTGCAAAATAATTTGCCTGCAAAATAATTTGCCAAAACCCTAATAATTTGCCTAAAAAAATAATTTGCCAAAACCCTAATAATTTGCCTGCAAAATAATTTGCCTGCCAAATAATTTGCCTGCAAAATAATTTGCCTGCAAAATAATTTGCCAAAATAATTTGCCTGCAAAATAATTTGCCAAGATAATTTGCCTGCAAAATAATTTGCCTGCAAAATAATTTGCCTGCAAAATAATTTGCCTGCAAAATAATTTGCCTGCTAAATAATTTGCCTGCTAAATAATTTGCCTGCAAAATAATTTGCCTGCAAAATAATTTGCCAAAAAATAATTTGCCAAAATAATTTGCCAAAAAGTATTTTGTAAAAAGTATTTTGTAAAAAGATTTTGTAAAAAGTATTTTGTAAAAAGTATTTTGTAAAATAATTTGCCTGCAAAATAATTTGCCTGCAAAATAATTTGCCAAAACCCTAATAATTTGCCTAAAAAAATAATTTGCCTGCAAAATAATTTGCCTGCAAAATAATTTGCCTCCAAAATAATTTGCCTGCAAAATAATTTGCCTGCAAAATAATTTGCCTGCAAAATAATTTGCCTGCAAAATAATTTGCCAAAACCCTAATAATTTGCCTGCAAAATAATTTGCCTGCAAAATAATTTGCCTGCCAAATAATTTGCCTGCAAAATAATTTGCCTGCAAAATAATTTGCCTGCCAAATAATTTGCCTGCAAAATAATTTGCCTGCAAAATAATTTGCCAAAATAATTTGCCTGCAAAATAATTTGCCAAGATAATTTGCCTGCAAAATAATTTGCCTGCAAAATAATTTGCCTGCAAAATAATTTGCCTGCAAAATAATTTGCCTGCAAAATAATTTGCCTGCAAAATAATTTGCCAAAGCCTGCTAAATAATTTGCCTGCAAAATAATTTGCCAAAATAATTTGCCAAAACCCTAATAATTTGCCTGCAAAATAATTTGCCTGCAAAATAATTTGCCTGCAAAATAATTTGCCAAAATAATTTGCCAAAACCCTAATAATTTGCCTGCAAAATAATTTGCCTGCAAAATAATTTGCCTGCGAAATAATTTGCCAAAACCCTAATAATTTGCCTAAAAAAATAATTTGCCAAAACCCTAATAATTTGCCTGCAAAATAATTTGCCTGCAAAATAATTTGCCTGCAAAATAATTTGCCTGCAAAATATTTTGCCTGCTAAATAATTTGCCTGCAAAATAATTTGCCTGCAAAATAATTTGCCTGCAAAATAATTTGCCTGCTAAATAATTTGCCTGCAAAATAATTTGCCAAAACCCTAATAATTTGCCTAAAAAAATAATTTGCCTGCTAAATAATTTGCCAAAAAATAATTTGCCTGCAAAATAATTTGCCTGCAAAATAATTTGCCAAAAAATAATTTGCCAAAATAATTTGCCAAAAAGTATTTTGTAAAAAGTATTTTGTAAAAGTATTTTGTAAAAAGTATTTTGTAAAATAATTTGCCTGCAAAATAATTTGCCTGCAAAATAATTTGCCTGCTAAATAATTTGCCAAAATAATTTGCCAAAAAGTATTTTGTAAAAAGTATTTTGTAAAAAGTATTTTGTAAAAAGTATTTTTAAAAGTATTTTGTAAAAAGTATTTTGTAAAAAGTATTTTGTAAAATAATTTGCCTGCAAAATAATTTGCCTGCAAAATATTTTGCCCCCCAAAATAATTTGCCCCCCAAAATAATTTGCCAAAATAATTTGCCAAAATAATTTGCCTGCTAAATAATTTGCCAAAAAATAATTTGCCAAAATAATTTGCCTGCAAAATAATTTGCCAAGATAATTTGCCTGCAAAATAATTTGCCTGCAAAATAATTTGCCTGCAAAATAATTTGCCTGCAAAATAATTTGCCAAAGCCTGCTAAATAATTTGCCTGCAAAATAATTTGCCAAAATAATTTGCCAAAACCCTAATAATTTGCCTGCAAAATAATTTGCCTGCAAAATAATTTGCCTGCAAAATATTTTGCCTGCAAAATATTTTGCCTGCTAAATAATTTGCCTGCAAAATAATTTGCCTGCAAAATAATTTGCCTGCTAAATAATTTGCCAAAAAATAATTTGCCAAAATAATTTGCCAAAAAGTATTTTGTAAAAAGTATTTTGTAAAAAGTATTTTGTAAAAAGTATTTTGTAAAATAATTTGCCTGCAAAATAATTTGCCTGCAAAATAATTTGCCTGCTAAATAATTTGCCAAAATAATTTGCCAAAAAGTATTTTGTAAAAAGTATTTTGTAAAAAGTATTTTTAAAAGTATTTTGTAAAAAGTATTTTGTAAAATAATTTGCCTGCAAAATAATTTGCCTGCAAAATATTTTGCCCCCCAAAATAATTTGCCCCCCAAAATAATTTGCCAAAATAATTTGCCAAAATAATTTGCCTGCTAAATAATTTGCCAAAAAATAATTTGCCAAAAAATAATTTGCCAAAATAATTTGCCAAAAAGTATTTTGTAAAAAGTATTTTGTAAAAAGTATTTTGTAAAAAGTATTTTGTAAAAAGTATTTTGTAAAAAGTATTTTGTAAAATAATTTGCCTGCAAAATAATTTGCCTGCAAAATAATTTGCCTGCAAAATAATTTGCCAAAACCCTAATAATTTGCCTAAAAAAATAATTTGCCTGCAAAATAATTTGCCAAAATAATTTGCCAAAATAATTTGCCAAAAAGTATTTTGCAAAAAGTATTTTGTAAAAAGTATTTTGTAAAAAGTATTTTGTAAAAAGTATTTTGTAAAAAGTATTTTGTAAAAAGTATTTTGTAAAAAGTATTTTGTAAAAAGTATTTTTATTCTGCAAAATAATTTGCCTGCAAAATAATTTGCCCCCCAAAATAATTTGCCAAAATAATTTGCCAACAAGTATTTTGCAAAAAGTATTTTGTAAAAAGTATTTTGTAAAAAGTATTTTGTAAAAAGTATTTTGTAAAAAGTATTTTGTAAAAAGTATTTTGCAAAATAATTTGCCTGCAAAATAATTTGCCTGCAAAATAATTTGCCAAAATAATTTGCCTGCAAAATAATTTGCCTGCAAAATAATTTGCCTGCTAAATAATTTGCCAAAAAATAATTTGCCAAAAAATAATTTGCCAAAATAATTTGCCAAAAAGTATTTTGTAAAAAGTATTTTGTAAAATAATTTGCCTGCAAAATAATTTGCCTGCAAAATAATTTGCCAAAACCCTAATAATTTGCCTAAAAAAATAATTTGCCTGCAAAATAATTTGCCTGCAAAATAATTTGCCCCCCAAAATAATTTGCCAAAATAATTTGCCAAAATAATTTGCCAAAAAGTATTTTGCAAAAAGTATTTTGTAAAAAGTATTTTGTAAAAAGTATTTTGTAAAAAGTATTTTGTAAAAAGTATTTAATAATTTGCCTGCTAAATAATTTGCCTGCAAAATAATTTGCCTGCAAAATAATTTGCCTGCAAAATAATTTGCCTGCTAAATAATTTGCCAAAAAATAATTTGCCCAAAAATAATTTGCCAAAAAATAATTTGCCAAAATAATTTGCCAAAAAGTATTTTGTAAAAAGTATTTTGTAAAAAGTATTTTGTAAAAAGTATTTTGTAAAAAGTATATTTTAAAAAGTATTTTGTAAAATAATTTGCCTGCAAAATAATTTGCCAAAACCCTAATAATTTGCCTAAAAAAATAATTTGCCTGCAAAATAATTTGCCTGCAAAATAATTTGCCTGCAAAATAATTTGCCCCCCAAAATAATTTGCCAAAATAATTTGCCAAAAAGTATTTTGCAAAAAGTATTTTGTAAAAAGTATTTTGTAAAAAGTATTTTGTAAAAAGTATTTTGTAAAAAGTATTTTGTAAAATAATTTGCCTGCAAAATAATTTGCCTGCAAAATAATTTGCCTGCAAAATAATTTGCCTGCAAAATAATTTGCCAAGATAATTTGCCTGCAAAATAATTTGCCAAGATAATTTGCCTGCAAAATAATTTGCCTGCAAAATAATTTGCCTGCAAAATAATTTGCCAAGATAATTTGCCTGCAAAATAATTTGCCTGCAAAATAATTTGCCTGCAAAATAATTTGCCTGCAAAATAATTTGCCTGCTAAATAATTTGCCTGCTAAATAATTTGCCTGCAAAATAATTTGCCTGCAAAATAATTTGCCTGCTAAATAATTTGCCTGCTAAATAATTTGCCAAAAAATAATTTGCCAAAAAATAATTTACCAAAATAATTTGCCAAAAAGTATTTTGTAAAAAGTATTTTGTAAAAAGATTTTGTAAAAAGTATTTTGTAAAAAGTATTTTGTAAAATAATTTGCCTGCAAAATAATTTGCCTGCATGCCAAAACCCTAATAATTTGCCTAAAAAAATAATTTGCCTGCAAAATAATTTGCCTGCAAAATAATTTGCCTGCAAAATAATTTGCCTGCAAAATAATTTGCCTGCAAAATAATTTGCCTGCAAAATAATTTGCCAAAACCCTAATAATTTGCCTAAAAAAATAATTTGCCAAAACCCTAATAATTTGCCTGCAAAATAATTTGCCTGCCAAATAATTTGCCTGCAAAATAATTTGCCTGCAAAATAATTTGCCAAAATAATTTGCCTGCAAAATAATTTGCCAAGATAATTTGCCTGCAAAATAATTTGCCTGCAAAATAATTTGCCTGCAAAATAATTTGCCTGCAAAATAATTTGCCTGCTAAATAATTTGCCTGCTAAATAATTTGCCTGCAAAATAATTTGCCTGCAAAATAATTTGCCAAAAAATAATTTGCCAAAATAATTTGCCAAAAAGTATTTTGTAAAAAGTATTTTGTAAAAAGATTTTGTAAAAAGTATTTTGTAAAAAGTATTTTGTAAAATAATTTGCCTGCAAAATAATTTGCCTGCAAAATAATTTGCCAAAACCCTAATAATTTGCCTAAAAAAATAATTTGCCTGCAAAATAATTTGCCTGCAAAATAATTTGCCTCCAAAATAATTTGCCTGCAAAATAATTTGCCTGCAAAATAATTTGCCTGCAAAATAATTTGCCTGCAAAATAATTTGCCAAAACCCTAATAATTTGCCTGCAAAATAATTTGCCTGCCAAATAATTTGCCTGCCAAATAATTTGCCTGCAAAATAATTTGCCTGCAAAATAATTTGCCTGCCAAATAATTTGCCTGCAAAATAATTTGCCTGCAAAATAATTTGCCAAAATAATTTGCCTGCAAAATAATTTGCCAAGATAATTTGCCTGCAAAATAATTTGCCTGCAAAATAATTTGCCTGCAAAATAATTTGCCTGCAAAATAATTTGCCTGCAAAATAATTTGCCTGCAAAATAATTTGCCAAAGCCTGCTAAATAATTTGCCTGCAAAATAATTTGCCAAAATAATTTGCCAAAACCCTAATAATTTGCCTGCAAAATAATTTGCCTGCAAAATAATTTGCCTGCAAAATAATTTGCCAAAATAATTTGCCAAAACCCTAATAATTTGCCTGCAAAATAATTTGCCTGCAAAATAATTTGCCTGCGAAATAATTTGCCAAAACCCTAATAATTTGCCTAAAAAAATAATTTGCCAAAACCCTAATAATTTGCCTGCAAAATAATTTGCCTGCAAAATAATTTGCCTGCAAAATAATTTGCCTGCAAAATATTTTGCCTGCTAAATAATTTGCCTGCAAAATAATTTGCCTGCAAAATAATTTGCCTGCAAAATAATTTGCCTGCTAAATAATTTGCCTGCAAAATAATTTGCCAAAACCCTAATAATTTGCCTAAAAAAATAATTTGCCTGCTAAATAATTTGCCAAAAAATAATTTGCCTGCAAAATAATTTGCCAAAAAATAATTTGCCAAAAAATAATTTGCCAAAATAATTTGCCAAAAAGTATTTTGTAAAAAGTATTTTGTAAAAAGTATTTTGTAAAAAGTATTTTGTAAAATAATTTGCCTGCAAAATAATTTGCCTGCTAAATAATTTGCCAAAATAATTTGCCAAAAAGTATTTTGTAAAAAGTATTTTGTAAAAAGTATTTTTAAAAGTATTTTGTAAAAAGTATTTTGTAAAATAATTTGCCTGCAAAATAATTTGCCTGCAAAATATTTTGCCCCCCAAAATAATTTGCCCCCCAAAATAATTTGCCAAAATAATTTGCCAAAATAATTTGCCTGCTAAATAATTTGCCAAAAAATAATTTGCCAAAAAATAATTTGCCAAAATAATTTGCCAAAAAGTATTTTGTAAAAAGTATTTTGTAAAAAGTATTTTGTAAAAAGTATTTTGTAAAAAGTATTTTGTAAAAAGTATTTTGTAAAAAGTATTTTGTAAAAAGTATTTTGTAAAAAGTATTTTGTAAAAAGTATTTTGTAAAATAATTTGCCTGCAAAATAATTTGCCTGCAAAATAATTTGCCAAAACCCTAATAATTTGCCTAAAAAAATAATTTGCCTGCAAAATAATTTGCCAAAATAATTTGCCAAAATAATTTGCCAAAAAGTATTTTGCAAAAAGTATTTTGTAAAAAGTATTTTGTAAAAAGTATTTTGTAAAAAGTATTTTGTAAAAAGTATTTTGCCTGCAAAATAATTTGCCTGCAAAATAATTTGCCCCCCAAAATAATTTGCCAAAATAATTTGCCAAAAAGTATTTTGCAAAAAGTATTTTGTAAAAAGTATTTTGTAAAAAGTATTTTGTAAAAAGTATTTTGTAAAATAATATGCCTGCAAAATAATTTGCCTGCAAAATAATTTGCCTGCAAAATAATTTGCCTGCAAAATAATTTGCCTGCAAAATAATTTGCCAAGATAATTTGCCTGCAAAATAATTTGCCTGCTAAATAATTTGCCTGCTAAATAATTTGCCAAAAAATAATTTGCCAAAATAATTTGCCAAAAAGTATTTTGTAAAATAATTTGCCTGCAAAATAATTTGCCTGCAAAATAATTTGCCAAAACCCTAATAATTTGCCTAAAAAAATAATTTGCCTGCAAAATAATTTGCCTGCAAAATAATTTGCCTCCAAAATAATTTGCCTGCAAAATAATTTGCCTGCAAAATAATTTGCCTGCAAAATAATTTGCCTGCAAAATAATTTGCCTGCTAAATAATTTGCCTGCTAAATAATTTGCCTGCAAAATAATTTGCCTGCAAAATAATTTGCCAAAAAATAATTTGCCAAAATAATTTGCCAAAAAGTATTTTGTAAAAAGTATTTTGTAAAAAGATTTTGTAAAAAGTATTTTGTAAAAAGTATTTTGTAAAATAATTTGCCTGCAAAATAATTTGCCTGCAAAATAATTTGCCAAAACCCTAATAATTTGCCTAAAAAAATAATTTGCCTGCAAAATAATTTGCCTGCAAAATAATTTGCCTCCAAAATAATTTGCCTGCAAAATAATTTGCCTGCAAAATAATTTGCCTGCAAAATAATTTGCCTGCAAAATAATTTGCCAAAACCCTAATAATTTGCCTGCAAAATAATTTGCCTGCAAAATAATTTGCCTGCCAAATAATTTGCCTGCAAAATAATTTGCCTGCAAAATAATTTGCCTGCCAAATAATTTGCCTGCAAAATAATTTGCCTGCAAAATAATTTGCCAAAATAATTTGCCTGCAAAATAATTTGCCAAGATAATTTGCCTGCAAAATAATTTGCCTGCAAAATAATTTGCCTGCAAAATAATTTGCCTGCAAAATAATTTGCCTGCAAAATAATTTGCCTGCAAAATAATTTGCCAAAGCCTGCTAAATAATTTGCCTGCAAAATAATTTGCCAAAATAATTTGCCAAAACCCTAATAATTTGCCTGCAAAATAATTTGCCTGCAAAATAATTTGCCTGCAAAATAATTTGCCAAAATAATTTGCCAAAACCCTAATAATTTGCCTGCAAAATAATTTGCCTGCAAAATAATTTGCCTGCGAAATAATTTGCCAAAACCCTAATAATTTGCCTAAAAAAATAATTTGCCAAAACCCTAATAATTTGCCTGCAAAATAATTTGCCTGCAAAATAATTTGCCTGCAAAATAATTTGCCTGCAAAATATTTTGCCTGCTAAATAATTTGCCTGCAAAATAATTTGCCTGCAAAATAATTTGCCTGCAAAATAATTTGCCTGCTAAATAATTTGCCTGCAAAATAATTTGCCAAAACCCTAATAATTTGCCTAAAAAAATAATTTGCCTGCTAAATAATTTGCCAAAAAATAATTTGCCTGCAAAATAATTTGCCTGCAAAATAATTTGCCAAAAAATAATTTGCCAAAATAATTTGCCAAAAAGTATTTTGTAAAAAGTATTTTGTAAAAGTATTTTGTAAAAAGTATTTTGTAAAATAATTTGCCTGCAAAATAATTTGCCTGCAAAATAATTTGCCTGCTAAATAATTTGCCAAAATAATTTGCCAAAAAGTATTTTGTAAAAAGTATTTTGTAAAAAGTATTTTGTAAAAAGTATTTTTAAAAGTATTTTGTAAAAAGTATTTTGTAAAAAGTATTTTGTAAAATAATTTGCCTGCAAAATAATTTGCCTGCAAAATATTTTGCCCCCCAAAATAATTTGCCCCCCAAAATAATTTGCCAAAATAATTTGCCAAAATAATTTGCCTGCTAAATAATTTGCCAAAAAATAATTTGCCAAAATAATTTGCCTGCAAAATAATTTGCCAAGATAATTTGCCTGCAAAATAATTTGCCTGCAAAATAATTTGCCTGCAAAATAATTTGCCTGCAAAATAATTTGCCAAAGCCTGCTAAATAATTTGCCTGCAAAATAATTTGCCAAAATAATTTGCCAAAACCCTAATAATTTGCCTGCAAAATAATTTGCCTGCAAAATAATTTGCCTGCAAAATATTTTGCCTGCAAAATATTTTGCCTGCTAAATAATTTGCCTGCAAAATAATTTGCCTGCAAAATAATTTGCCTGCTAAATAATTTGCCAAAAAATAATTTGCCAAAATAATTTGCCAAAAAGTATTTTGTAAAAAGTATTTTGTAAAAAGTATTTTGTAAAAAGTATTTTGTAAAATAATTTGCCTGCAAAATAATTTGCCTGCAAAATAATTTGCCTGCTAAATAATTTGCCAAAATAATTTGCCAAAAAGTATTTTGTAAAAAGTATTTTGTAAAAAGTATTTTTAAAAGTATTTTGTAAAAAGTATTTTGTAAAATAATTTGCCTGCAAAATAATTTGCCTGCAAAATATTTTGCCCCCCAAAATAATTTGCCCCCCAAAATAATTTGCCAAAATAATTTGCCAAAATAATTTGCCTGCTAAATAATTTGCCAAAAAATAATTTGCCAAAAAATAATTTGCCAAAATAATTTGCCAAAAAGTATTTTGTAAAAAGTATTTTGTAAAAAGTATTTTGTAAAAAGTATTTTGTAAAAAGTATTTTGTAAAAAGTATTTTGTAAAATAATTTGCCTGCAAAATAATTTGCCTGCAAAATAATTTGCCTGCAAAATAATTTGCCAAAACCCTAATAATTTGCCTAAAAAAATAATTTGCCTGCAAAATAATTTGCCAAAATAATTTGCCAAAATAATTTGCCAAAAAGTATTTTGCAAAAAGTATTTTGTAAAAAGTATTTTGTAAAAAGTATTTTGTAAAAAGTATTTTGTAAAAAGTATTTTGTAAAAAGTATTTTGTAAAAAGTATTTTGTAAAAAGTATTTTTATTCTGCAAAATAATTTGCCTGCAAAATAATTTGCCCCCCAAAATAATTTGCCAAAATAATTTGCCAACAAGTATTTTGCAAAAAGTATTTTGTAAAAAGTATTTTGTAAAAAGTATTTTGTAAAAAGTATTTTGTAAAAAGTATTTTGTAAAAAGTATTTTGCAAAATAATTTGCCTGCAAAATAATTTGCCTGCAAAATAATTTGCCAAAATAATTTGCCTGCAAAATAATTTGCCTGCAAAATAATTTGCCTGCTAAATAATTTGCCAAAAAATAATTTGCCAAAAAATAATTTGCCAAAATAATTTGCCAAAAAGTATTTTGTAAAAAGTATTTTGTAAAATAATTTGCCTGCAAAATAATTTGCCTGCAAAATAATTTGCCAAAACCCTAATAATTTGCCTAAAAAAATAATTTGCCTGCAAAATAATTTGCCTGCAAAATAATTTGCCCCCCAAAATAATTTGCCAAAATAATTTGCCAAAATAATTTGCCAAAAAGTATTTTGCAAAAAGTATTTTGTAAAAAGTATTTTGTAAAAAGTATTTTGTAAAAAGTATTTTGTAAAAAGTATTTAATAATTTGCCTGCTAAATAATTTGCCTGCAAAATAATTTGCCTGCAAAATAATTTGCCTGCAAAATAATTTGCCTGCTAAATAATTTGCCAAAAAATAATTTGCCCAAAAATAATTTGCCAAAAAATAATTTGCCAAAATAATTTGCCAAAAAGTATTTTGTAAAAAGTATTTTGTAAAAAGTATTTTGTAAAAAGTATTTTGTAAAAAGTATATTTTAAAAAGTATTTTGTAAAATAATTTGCCTGCAAAATAATTTGCCAAAACCCTAATAATTTGCCTAAAAAAATAATTTGCCTGCAAAATAATTTGCCTGCAAAATAATTTGCCTGCAAAATAATTTGCCCCCCAAAATAATTTGCCAAAATAATTTGCCAAAAAGTATTTTGCAAAAAGTATTTTGTAAAAAGTATTTTGTAAAAAGTATTTTGTAAAAAGTATTTTGTAAAAAGTATTTTGTAAAAAGTATTTTGTAAAATAATTTGCCTGCAAAATAATTTGCCTGCAAAATAATTTGCCTGCAAAATAATTTGCCTGCAAAATAATTTGCCAAGATAATTTGCCTGCAAAATAATTTGCCAAGATAATTTGCCTGCAAAATAATTTGCCTGCAAAATAATTTGCCTGCAAAATAATTTGCCAAGATAATTTGCCTGCAAAATAATTTGCCTGCAAAATAATTTGCCTGCAAAATAATTTGCCTGCAAAATAATTTGCCTGCTAAATAATTTGCCTGCTAAATAATTTGCCTGCAAAATAATTTGCCTGCAAAATAATTTGCCTGCTAAATAATTTGCCTGCTAAATAATTTGCCAAAAAATAATTTGCCAAAAAATAATTTACCAAAATAATTTGCCAAAAAGTATTTTGTAAAAAGTATTTTGTAAAAAGATTTTGTAAAAAGTATTTTGTAAAAAGTATTTTGTAAAATAATTTGCCTGCAAAATAATTTGCCTGCATGCCAAAACCCTAATAATTTGCCTAAAAAAATAATTTGCCTGCAAAATAATTTGCCTGCAAAATAATTTGCCTGCAAAATAATTTGCCTGCAAAATAATTTGCCTGCAAAATAATTTGCCTGCAAAATAATTTGCCAAAACCCTAATAATTTGCCTAAAAAAATAATTTGCCAAAACCCTAATAATTTGCCTGCAAAATAATTTGCCTGCCAAATAATTTGCCTGCAAAATAATTTGCCTGCAAAATAATTTGCCAAAATAATTTGCCTGCAAAATAATTTGCCAAGATAATTTGCCTGCAAAATAATTTGCCTGCAAAATAATTTGCCTGCAAAATAATTTGCCTGCAAAATAATTTGCCTGCTAAATAATTTGCCTGCTAAATAATTTGCCTGCAAAATAATTTGCCTGCAAAATAATTTGCCAAAAAATAATTTGCCAAAATAATTTGCCAAAAAGTATTTTGTAAAAAGTATTTTGTAAAAAGATTTTGTAAAAAGTATTTTGTAAAAAGTATTTTGTAAAATAATTTGCCTGCAAAATAATTTGCCTGCAAAATAATTTGCCAAAACCCTAATAATTTGCCTAAAAAAATAATTTGCCTGCAAAATAATTTGCCTGCAAAATAATTTGCCTCCAAAATAATTTGCCTGCAAAATAATTTGCCTGCAAAATAATTTGCCTGCAAAATAATTTGCCTGCAAAATAATTTGCCAAAACCCTAATAATTTGCCTGCAAAATAATTTGCCTGCCAAATAATTTGCCTGCCAAATAATTTGCCTGCAAAATAATTTGCCTGCAAAATAATTTGCCTGCCAAATAATTTGCCTGCAAAATAATTTGCCTGCAAAATAATTTGCCAAAATAATTTGCCTGCAAAATAATTTGCCAAGATAATTTGCCTGCAAAATAATTTGCCTGCAAAATAATTTGCCTGCAAAATAATTTGCCTGCAAAATAATTTGCCTGCAAAATAATTTGCCTGCAAAATAATTTGCCAAAGCCTGCTAAATAATTTGCCTGCAAAATAATTTGCCAAAATAATTTGCCAAAACCCTAATAATTTGCCTGCAAAATAATTTGCCTGCAAAATAATTTGCCTGCAAAATAATTTGCCAAAATAATTTGCCAAAACCCTAATAATTTGCCTGCAAAATAATTTGCCTGCAAAATAATTTGCCTGCGAAATAATTTGCCAAAACCCTAATAATTTGCCTAAAAAAATAATTTGCCAAAACCCTAATAATTTGCCTGCAAAATAATTTGCCTGCAAAATAATTTGCCTGCAAAATAATTTGCCTGCAAAATATTTTGCCTGCTAAATAATTTGCCTGCAAAATAATTTGCCTGCAAAATAATTTGCCTGCAAAATAATTTGCCTGCTAAATAATTTGCCTGCAAAATAATTTGCCAAAACCCTAATAATTTGCCTAAAAAAATAATTTGCCTGCTAAATAATTTGCCAAAAAATAATTTGCCTGCAAAATAATTTGCCAAAAAATAATTTGCCAAAAAATAATTTGCCAAAATAATTTGCCAAAAAGTATTTTGTAAAAAGTATTTTGTAAAAAGTATTTTGTAAAAAGTATTTTGTAAAATAATTTGCCTGCAAAATAATTTGCCTGCTAAATAATTTGCCAAAATAATTTGCCAAAAAGTATTTTGTAAAAAGTATTTTGTAAAAAGTATTTTTAAAAGTATTTTGTAAAAAGTATTTTGTAAAATAATTTGCCTGCAAAATAATTTGCCTGCAAAATATTTTGCCCCCCAAAATAATTTGCCCCCCAAAATAATTTGCCAAAATAATTTGCCAAAATAATTTGCCTGCTAAATAATTTGCCAAAAAATAATTTGCCAAAAAATAATTTGCCAAAATAATTTGCCAAAAAGTATTTTGTAAAAAGTATTTTGTAAAAAGTATTTTGTAAAAAGTATTTTGTAAAAAGTATTTTGTAAAAAGTATTTTGTAAAAAGTATTTTGTAAAAAGTATTTTGTAAAAAGTATTTTGTAAAAAGTATTTTGTAAAATAATTTGCCTGCAAAATAATTTGCCTGCAAAATAATTTGCCAAAACCCTAATAATTTGCCTAAAAAAATAATTTGCCTGCAAAATAATTTGCCAAAATAATTTGCCAAAATAATTTGCCAAAAAGTATTTTGCAAAAAGTATTTTGTAAAAAGTATTTTGTAAAAAGTATTTTGTAAAAAGTATTTTGTAAAAAGTATTTTGCCTGCAAAATAATTTGCCTGCAAAATAATTTGCCCCCCAAAATAATTTGCCAAAATAATTTGCCAAAAAGTATTTTGCAAAAAGTATTTTGTAAAAAGTATTTTGTAAAAAGTATTTTGTAAAAAGTATTTTGTAAAATAATATGCCTGCAAAATAATTTGCCTGCAAAATAATTTGCCTGCAAAATAATTTGCCTGCAAAATAATTTGCCTGCAAAATAATTTGCCAAGATAATTTGCCTGCAAAATAATTTGCCTGCTAAATAATTTGCCTGCTAAATAATTTGCCAAAAAATAATTTGCCAAAATAATTTGCCAAAAAGTATTTTGTAAAATAATTTGCCTGCAAAATAATTTGCCTGCAAAATAATTTGCCAAAACCCTAATAATTTGCCTAAAAAAATAATTTGCCTGCAAAATAATTTGCCTGCAAAATAATTTGCCTCCAAAATAATTTGCCTGCAAAATAATTTGCCTGCAAAATAATTTGCCTGCAAAATAATTTGCCTGCAAAATAATTTGCCTGCAAAATAATTTGCCTGCAAAATAATTTGCCAAAATAATTTGCCTGCAAAATAATTTGCCAAGATAATTTGCCTGCAAAATAATTTGCTTGCAAAATAATTTGCCTGCAAAATAATTTGCCTGCAAAATAATTTGCCAAAGCCTGCTAAATAATTTGCCTGCAAAATAATTTGCCAAAATAATTTGCCAAAACCCTAATAATTTGCCTGCAAAATAATTTGCCTGCAAAATAATTTGCCTGCAAAATAATTTGCCAAAATAATTTGCCAAAACCCTAATAATTTGCCTGCAAAATAATTTGCCTGCAAAATAATTTGCCTGCGAAATAATTTGCCAAAACCCTAATAATTTGCCTAAAAAAATAATTTGCCAAAACCCTAATAATTTGCCTGCAAAATAATTTGCCTGCAAAATAATTTGCCTGCAAAATAATTTGCCTGCAAAATATTTTGCCTGCTAAATAATTTGCCTGCAAAATAATTTGCCTGCAAAATAATTTGCCTGCTAAATAATTTGCCTGCAAAATAATTTGCCAAAACCCTAATAATTTGCCTAAAAAAATAATTTGCCTGCTAAATAATTTGCCAAAAAATAATTTGCCTGCAAAATAATTTGCCTGCAAAATAATTTGCCAAAAAATAATTTGCCAAAATAATTTGCCAAAAAGTATTTTGTAAAAAGTATTTTGTAAAAAGTATTTTGTAAAAAGTATTTTGTAAAAAGTATTTTGTAAAATAATTTGCCTGCAAAATAATTTGCCTGCAAAATAATTTGCCTGCAAAATAATTTGCCTGCTAAATAATTTGCCAAAATAATTTGCCAAAAAGTATTTTGTAAAAAGTATTTTTAAAAGTATTTTGTAAAAAGTATTTTGTAAAATAATTTGCCTGCAAAATAATTTGCCTGCAAAATATTTTGCCCCCCAAAATAATTTGCCCCCCAAAATAATTTGCCAAAATAATTTGCCAAAATAATTTGCCTGCTAAATAATTTGCCAAAAAATAATTTGCAAAAAGTATTTTGTAAAAAGTATTTTGTAAAAAGTATTTTGTAAAAAGTATTTTGTAAAAAGTATTTTGTAAAAAGTATTTTGTAAAAAGTATTTTGTAAAAAGTATTTTGTAAAAAGTATTTTGTAAAATAATTTGCCTGCAAAATAATTTGCCTGCAAAATAATTTGCCAAAACCCTAATAATTTGCCTAAAAAAATAATTTGCCTGCAAAATAATTTGCCAAAATAATTTGCCAAAATAATTTGCCAAAAAGTATTTTGCAAAAAGTATTTTGTAAAAAGTATTTTGTAAAAATTATTTTGTAAAAAGTATTTTGCCTGCAAAATAATTTGCCTGCAAAATAATTTGCCCCCCAAAATAATTTGCCAAAATAATTTGCCAAAAAGTATTTTGCAAAAAGTATTTTGTAAAAAGTATTTTGTAAAAAGTATTTTGTAAAAAGTATTTTGTAAAATAATATGCCTGCAAAATAATTTGCCTGCAAAATAATTTGCCAAGATAATTTGCCTGCAAAATAATTTGCCTGCTAAATAATTTGCCTGCTAAATAATTTGCCAAAAAATAATTTGCCAAAATAATTTGCCAAAAAGTATTTTGTAAAAAGTATTTTGTAAAAAGATTTTGTAAAAAGTATTTTGTAAAAAGTATTTTGTAAAATAATTTGCCTGCAAAATAATTTGCCTGCAAAATAATTTGCCAAAACCCTAATAATTTGCCTAAAAAAATAATTTGCCTGCAAAATAATTTGCCTGCAAAATAATTTGCCTCCAAAATAATTTGCCTGCAAAATAATTTGCCTGCAAAATAATTTGCCTGCAAAATAATTTGCCTGCAAAATAATTTGCCAAAACCCTAATAATTTGCCTGCAAAATAATTTGCCTGCAAAATAATTTGCCTGCAAAATAATTTGCCAAAACCCTAATAATTTGCCTAAAAAAATAATTTGCCAAAACCCTAATAATTTGCCTGCAAAATAATTTGCCTGCCAAATAATTTGCCTGCAAAATAATTTGCCTGCAAAATAATTTGCCAAAATAATTTGCCTGCAAAATAATTTGCCAAGATAATTTGCCTGCAAAATAATTTGCCTGCAAAATAATTTGCCTGCAAAATAATTTGCCTGCAAAATAATTTGCCAAAGCCTGCTAAATAATTTGCCTGCAAAATAATTTGCCAAAATAATTTGCCAAAACCCTAATAATTTGCCTGCAAAATAATTTGCCTGCAAAATAATTTGCCTGCAAAATAATTTGCCAAAATAATTTGCCAAAACCCTAATAATTTGCCTGCAAAATAATTTGCCTGCAAAATAATTTGCCTGCGAAATAATTTGCCAAAACCCTAATAATTTGCCTAAAAAAATAATTTGCCAAAACCCTAATAATTTGCCTGCAAAATAATTTGCCTGCAAAATAATTTGCCTGCAAAATAATTTGCCTGCAAAATATTTTGCCTACTAAATAATTTGCCTGCAAAATAATTTGCCTGCAAAATAATTTGCCTGCTAAATAATTTGCCTGCAAAATAATTTGCCAAAACCCTAATAATTTGCCTAAAAAAATAATTTGCCTGCTAAATAATTTGCCAAAAAATAATTTGCCTGCAAAATAATTTGCCTGCAAAATAATTTGCCAAAAAATAATTTGCCAAAATAATTTGCCAAAAAGTATTTTGTAAAAAGTATTTTGTAAAAAGTATTTTGTAAAAAGTATTTTGTAAAAAGTATTTTGTAAAAAGTATTTTGTAAAAAGTATTTTGTAAAATAATTTGCCTGCAAAATAATTTGCCTGCAAAATAATTTGCCTGCTAAATAATTTGCCAAAATAATTTGCCAAAAAGTATTTTGTAAAAAGTATTTTGTAAAAAGTATTTTGTAAAAAGTATTTTTAAAAGTATTTTGTAAAATAATTTGCCTGCAAAATAATTTGCCAAAACCCTAATAATTTGCCTAAAAAAATAATTTGCCTGCAAAATAATTTGCCAAAATAATTTGCCAAAATAATTTGCCAAAAAGTATTTTGCAAAAAGCATTTTGTAAAAAGTATTTTGTAAAAAGTATTTTGTAAAATAATATGCCTGCAAAATAATTTGCCTGCAAAATAATTTGCCAGCAAAATAATTTGCCTGCAAAATAATTTGCCTGCAAAATAATTTGCCAAGATAATTTGCCTGCAAAATAATTTGCCTGCTAAATAATTTGCCTGCAAAATAATTTGCCAAAGCCTGCTAAATAATTTGCCTGCAAAATAATTTGCCAAAATAATTTGCCAAAACCCTAATAATTTGCCTGCAAAATAATTTGCCTGCTAAATAATTTGCCTGCTAAATAATTTGCCTGCAAAATATTTTGCCTGCTAAATAATTTGCCTGCAAAATAATTTGCCTGCAAAATAATTTGCCTGCAAAATAATTTGCCAAAACCCTAATAATTTGCCTAAAAAAATAATTTGCCAAAACCCTAATAATATGCCTGCAAAATAATTTGCCTGCTAAATAATTTGCCTGCAAAATAATTTGCCTGCAAAATATTTTGCCTGCTAAATAATTTGCCTGCAAAATAATTTGCCTGCAAAATAATTTGCCTGCTAAATAATTTGCCTGCAAAATAATTTGCCAAAACCCTAATAATTTGCCTAAAAAAATAATTTGCCTGCTAAATAATTTGCCTGCAAAATAATTTGCCTGCAAAATAATTTGCCAAGATAATTTGCCAAGATAATTTGCCTGCAAAATAATTTGCCAAAACCCTAATAATATGCCTGCAAAATAATTTGCCTGCTAAATAATTTGCCTGCAAAATAATTTGCCTGCAAAATATTTTGCCTGCTAAATAATTTGCCTGCAAAATAATTTGCCTGCAAAATAATTTGCCTGCTAAATAATTTGCCTGCAAAATAATTTGCCAAAACCCTAATAATTTGCCTAAAAAAATAATTTGCCTGCTAAATAATTTGCCTGCAAAATAATTTGCCAAGATAATTTGCCAAGATAATTTGCCTGCAAAATAATTTGCCAAAACCCTAATAATTTGCCTAAAAAAATAATTTGCCTGCAAAATAATTTGCCTGCAAAATAATTTGCCTGCAAAATAATTTGCCTTTAAAACGGCGCGCTATAGTATGCCGTACGATATGGGCTATAGCCCATGGTCCAAAATGATGAGAAACGAGGCTAACTTTTTTTTGCAAAATTTCAAAAAACATGGGCTATAACCCATCGTTTTTGTCATTTCGTCATTTTTTTCAAATCCTCAAAAATGATGAAAAACGGCGCGCTATAGTATGCCGTACGATATGGGCTATAGCCCATGGTCCAAAATGATGAGAAACGAGGCTAACTTTTTTTTTCAAAATTTCTAAAAACATGGGCTATAACCCATCGTTTTTGTCATTTCGTCATTTTTTTCAAATCCTCAAAAATGATGAAAAACGGCGCGCTATAGTATGCCGTACGATATGGGCTTTTATGGCTATTTTATATAGTTTAATAATAATATTAAACATTTAATAATAATATAGCTATTAAACTATATTATTAAACTATATTATTAAACTATATTATTAAACTATATTATTAAACTATATTATTAAAGTATATTATTAAAGTATATTATTAAGTATATTATTAAAGTATATTATTAAACTATATTATTAAACTATATTATTAAACTATATTATTAAACTATAGTATAAAGTATATTATTAAAGTATATTATTAAAGTATATTATTAAAGTATATTATTAAACTATATTATTAAACTATATTATTAAAGTATATTATTAAACTATATTATTAAGTATATTATTAAGTATATTATTAAAGTATATTATTAAAGTATATTATTAAGTATATTATTAAAGTATATTATTAAAGTATATTATTAAGTATATTATTAAACTATATTATTAAAGTATATTAATAAAGTATATTAATAAACTATATTATTAAAGTATATTTTTAAAGTATATTATTAAAGTATATTATTAAAGTATATTATTAAGTATATTATTAAACTATATTATTAAACTATATTATTAAAGTATATTATTAAAGTATATTATTAAAGTATATTATTAAAGTATATTATTAAAGTATATTATTAAACTATATTATTAAGTATATTATTAAAGTATATTATTAAAGTATATTATTAAACTATATTATTAAGTATATTATTAAGTATATTATTAAACTATATTATTAAACTATATTATTAAGTATATTATTAAAGTATATTATTAAAGTATATTATTAAAGTATATTATTAAACTATATTATTCAACTATATTATTAAAGTATATTATTAAAGTATATTATTAAAGTATATTATTAAACTATATTATTAAACTATATTATTAAACTATATTATTAAGTATATTATTAAAGTATATTATTAAAGTATATTATTAAACTATATTATTAAAGTATATTATTAAAGTATATTATTAAAGTATATTATTAAACTATATTATTAAACTATATTATTAAACTATATTATTAAAGTATATTATTAAACTATATTATTAAACTATATTATTCAACTATATTATTAAAGTATATTATTAAACTATATTATTAAACTATATTATTAAGTATATTATTAAGTATATTATTAAAGTATATTATTAAAGTATATTATTAAACTATATTATTAAGTATATTATTAAGTATATTATTAAAGTATATTATTCAACTATATTATTAAAGTATATTATTAAAGTATATTATTAAAGTATATTATTAAACTATATTATTCAACTATATTATTAAACTATATTATTAAACTTTATTATTAAAGTATATTATTAAACTATATTATTAAACTATATTATTCAACTATATTATTAAAGTATATTATTAAACTATATTATTAAACTATATTATTAAGTATATTATTAAGTATATTATTAAAGTATATTATTAAAGTATATTATTAAACTATATTATTAAGTATATTATTAAGTATATTATTAAAGTATATTATTCAACTATATTATTCAACTATATTATTAAAGTATATTATTAAAGTATATTTTTAAACTATATTATTAAGTATATTATTAAGTATATTATTAAAGTATATTATTAAACTATATTATTAAGTATATTATTAAAGTATATTATTAAAGTATATTATTCAAGTATATTATTAAAGTATATTATTAAAGTATATTATTAAAGTATATTATTAAAGTATATTATTCAAGTATATTATTAAAGTATATTATTAAACTATATTATTAAGTATATTATTAAACTATATTATTAAAGTATATTATTAAGTATATTATTAAAGTATATTATTAAAGTATATTATTAAAGTATATTATTAAACTATATTATTAAACTATATTATTAAACTATATTATTAAAGTATATTATTAAAGTATATTATTAAAGTATATTATTAAAGTATATTATTAAGTATATTATTAAAGTATATTATTAAACTATATTATTAAACTATATTATTAAACTATATTATTAAACTATAGTATAAAGTATATTATTAAAGTATATTATTAAAGTATATTATTAAAGTATATTATTAAACTATATTATTAAACTATATTATTAAACTATATTATTAAAGTATATTATTAAACTATATTATTAAGTATATTATTAAGTATATTATTAAAGTATATTATTAAAGTATATTATTAAGTATATTATTAAAGTATATTATTAAAGTATATTATTAAGTATATTATTAAACTATATTATTAAAGTATATTAATAAAGTATATTAATAAACTATATTATTAAAGTATATTTTTAAAGTATATTATTAAAGTATATTATTAAAGTATATTATTAAGTATATTATTAAAGTATATTATTAAACTATATTATTAAAGTATATTATTAAAGTATATTATTAAAGTATATTATTAAAGTATATTATTAAACTATATTATTAAGTATATTATTAAAGTATATTATTAAACTATATTATTAAACTATATTATTAAGTATATTATTAAGTATATTATTAAACTATATTATTAAACTATATTATTAAGTATATTATTAAACTATATTATTAAAGTATATTATTAAACTATATTATTAAACTATATTATTCAACTATATTATTAAAGTATATTATTAAAGTATATTATTAAAGTATATTATTAAAGTATATTATTAAACTATATTATTAAACTATATTATTAAACTATATTATTAAGTATATTATTAAACTATATTATTAAAGTATATTATTAAACTATATTATTAAAGTATATTATTAAAGTATATTATTAAAGTATATTATTAAACTATATTATTCAACTATATTATTAAACTATATTATTAAACTATATTATTAAAGTATATTATTAAACTATATTATTAAACTATATTATTCAACTATATTATTAAAGTATATTATTAAACTATATTATTAAACTATATTATTAAGTATATTATTAAGTATATTATTAAAGTATATTATTAAAGTATATTATTAAAGTATATTATTAAGTATATTATTAAGTATATTATTAAAGTATATTATTCAACTATATTATTAAAGTATATTATTAAAGTATATTATTAAAGTATATTATTAAACTATATTATTCAACTATATTATTAAACTATATTATTAAACTATATTATTAAAGTATATTATTAAACTATATTATTAAACTATATTATTCAACTATATTATTAAAGTATATTATTAAAGTATATTATTAAACTATATTATTAAGTATATTATTAAGTATATTATTAAAGTATATTATTAAAGTATATTATTAAAGTATATTATTAAAGTATATTATTAAACTATATTATTAAGTATATTATTAAGTATATTATTAAAGTATATTATTCAACTATATTATTCAACTATATTATTAAAGTATATTATTAAAGTATATTTTTAAACTATATTATTAAGTATATTATTAAGTATATTATTAAAGTATATTATTAAACTATATTATTAAGTATATTATTAAGTATATTATTAAAGTATATTATTCAACTATATTATTAAAGTATATTATTAAAGTATATTATTAAAGTATATTATTAAACTATATTATTCAACTATATTATTAAACTATATTATTAAACTATATTATTAAAGTATATTATTAAACTATATTATTAAACTATATTATTCAACTATATTATTAAAGTATATTATTAAAGTATATTATTAAACTATATTATTAAGTATATTATTAAGTATATTATTAAAGTATATTATTAAAGTATATTATTAAAGTATATTATTAAAGTATATTATTAAACTATATTATTAAGTATATTATTAAGTATATTATTAAAGTATATTATTCAACTATATTATTCAACTATATTATTAAAGTATATTATTAAAGTATATTTTTAAACTATATTATTAAGTATATTATTAAGTATATTATTAAAGTATATTATTAAACTATATTATTAAGTATATTATTAAAGTATATTATTAAAGTATATTATTCAAGTATATTATTAAAGTATATTATTAAAGTATATTATTAAAGTATATTATTCAAGTATATTATTAAAGTATATTATTAAACTATATTATTAAGTATATTATTAAACTATATTATTAAAGTATATTATTAAGTATATTATTAAAGTATATTTTTAAAGTATATTATTAAAGTATATTATTAAAGTATATTTTTAAAGTATATTATTAAAGTATATTATTAAAGTATATTATTAAGTATATTATTAAACTATATTATTAAACTATATTATTAAAGTATATTATTAAAGTATATTATTAAAGTATATTATTAAAGTATATTATTAAACTATATTATTAAGTATATTATTAAACTATATTATTAAACTATATTATTAAACTATATTATTAAGTATATTATTAAGTATATTATTAAACTATATTATTAAACTATATTATTAAGTATATTATTAAAGTATATTATTAAAGTATATTATTCAACTATATTATTAAAGTATATTATTAAAGTATATTATTAAAGTATATTATTAAGTATATTATTAAAGTATATTATTAAAGTATATTATTAAACTATATTATTAAACTATAGTATAAAGTATATTATTAAAGTATATTATTAAAGTATATTATTAAAGTATATTATTAAACTATATTATTAAACTATATTATTAAGTATATTATTAAAGTATATTATTAAAGTATATTATTAAGTATATTATTAAAGTATATTATTAAAGTATATTATTAAACTATATTATTAAACTATAGTATAAAGTATATTATTAAAGTATATTATTAAACTATATTATTAAGTATATTATTAAAGTATATTATTAAAGTATATTATTAAACTATATTATTAAACTATAGTATAAAGTATATTATTAAAGTATATTATTAAAGTATATTATTAAAGTATATTATTAAACTATATTATTAAACTATATTATTAAAGTATATTATTAAAGTATATTATTAAACTATATTATTAAACTATATTATTAAGTATATTATTAAAGTATATTATTAAAGTATATTATTAAACTATATTATTAAGTATATTATTAAAGTATATTATTAAAGTATATTATTAAGTATATTATTAAACTATATTATTAAAGTATATTAATAAAGTATATTAATAAACTATATTATTAAAGTATATTTTTAAAGTATATTATTAAAGTATATTATTAAAGTATATTATTAAGTATATTATTAAACTATATTATTAAAGTATATTATTAAAGTATATTATTAAAGTATATTATTAAAGTATATTATTAAACTATATTATTAAGTATATTATTAAAGTATATTATTAAAGTATATTATTAAAGTATATTATTAAACTATATTATTAAACTATATTATTAAACTATATTATTAAACTATATTATTAAACTATATTATTAAACTATATTATTAAGTATATTATTAAAGTATATTATTAAAGTATATTATTAAACTATATTATTAAGTATATTATTAAAGTATATTATTAAAGTATATTATTAAGTATATTATTAAACTATATTATTAAAGTATATTAATAAAGTATATTAATAAACTATATTATTAAAGTATATTTTTAAAGTATATTATTAAAGTATATTATTAAAGTATATTATTAAGTATATTATTAAACTATATTATTAAACTATATTATTAAAGTATATTATTAAAGTATATTATTAAAGTATATTATTAAAGTATATTATTAAAGTATATTATTAAAGTATATTATTAAACTATATTATTAAGTATATTATTAAACTATATTATTAAACTATATTATTAAACTATATTATTAAGTATATTATTAAGTATATTATTAAACTATATTATTAAACTATATTATTAAGTATATTATTAAACTATATTATTAAACTATATTATTAAAGTATATTATTAAACTATATTATTCAACTATATTATTAAACTATATTATTAAACTATATTATTAAACTATATTATTAAACTATATTATTAAACTATATTATTAAACTATATTATTAAGTATATTATTAAACTATATTATTAAAGTATATTATTAAACTATATTATTAAAGTATATTATTAAAGTATATTATTAAACTATATTATTAAACTATATTATTCAACTATATTATTAAACTATATTATTCAACAAAATTATTAAACTATATTATTAAACTATATTATTAAACTATATTATTCAACTATATTATTAAACTATATTATTCAACTATATTATTAAACTATATTATTAAACTATATTATTAAACTATATTATTCAACTATATTATTAAACTATATTATTAAGTATATTATTAAGTATATTATTAAAGTATATTATTAAACTATATTATTAAGTATATTATTAAGTATATTATTAAAGTATATTATTCAACTATATTATTAAAGTATATTATTAAAGTATATTATTAAAGTATATTATTAAACTATATTATTCAACTATATTATTAAACTATATTATTAAACTATATTATTAAAGTATATTATTAAACTATATTATTAAACTATATTATTCAACTATATTATTAAAGTATATTATTAAAGTATATTATTAAACTATATTATTAAGTATATTATTAAGTATATTATTAAAGTATATTATTAAAGTATATTATTAAACTATATTATTAAGTATATTATTAAGTATATTATTAAAGTATATTATTCAACTATATTATTCAACTATATTATTCAACTATATTATTAAAGTATATTATTAAAGTATATTTTTAAACTATATTATTAAGTATATTATTAAGTATATTATTAAAGTATATTATTATACTATATTATTAAGTATATTATTAAAGTATATTATTCAAGTATATTATTAAAGTATATTATTAAAGTATATTATTAAAGTATATTATTAAAGTATATTATTCAAGTATATTATTAAAGTATATTATTAAACTATATTATTATGTATATTATTAAACTATATTATTAAAGTATATTATTAAGTATATTATTAAACTATATTATTAAAGTATATTAATAAACTATATTATTAAAGTATATTTTTAAAGAATATTATTAAAGTATATTATTAAAGTATATTATTAAAGTATATTATTAAGTATATTATTAAACTATATTATTAAACTATATTATTAAAGTATATTATTAAGTATATTATTAAACTATATTATTAAAGTATATTATTAAAGTATATTATTAAAGTATATTATTAAAGTATATTATTAAAGTATATTATTAAGTATATTATTAAGTATATTATTAAACTATATTATTAAAGTATATTATTAAGTATATTATTAAACTATATTATTAAAGTATATTATTAAACTATATTATTAAAGTATATTATTAAAGTATATTATTAAGTATATTATTAAAGTATATTATTAAACTATATTATTAAACTATATTATTAAACTATATTATTAAACTATAGTATAAAGTATATTATTAAAGTATATTATTAAAGTATATTATTAAACTATATTATTAAACTATATTATTAAACTATATTATTAAAGTATATTATTAAACTATATTATTAAGTATATTATTAAGTATATTATTAAAGTATATTATTAAAGTATATTATTAAGTATATTATTAAAGTATATTATTAAAGTATATTATTAAGTATATTATTAAACTATATTATTAAAGTATATTAATAAAGTATATTAATAAACTATATTATTAAAGTATATTTTTAAAGTATATTATTAAAGTATATTATTAAAGTATATTATTAAGTATATTATTAAACTATATTATTAAACTATATTATTAAAGTATATTATTAAAGTATATTATTAAAGTATATTATTAAAGTATATTATTAAAGTATATTATTAAACTATATTATTAAGTATATTATTAAAGTATATTATTAAAGTATATTATTAAACTATATTATTAAGTATATTATTAAGTATATTATTAAACTATATTATTAAACTATATTATTAAGTATATTATTAAAGTATATTATTAAAGTATATTATTAAAGTATATTATTAAACTATATTATTCAACTATATTATTAAAGTATATTATTAAAGTATATTATTAAAGTATATTATTAAACTATATTATTAAACTATATTATTAAACTATATTATTAAGTATATTATTAAAGTATATTATTAAAGTATATTATTAAACTATATTATTAAAGTATATTATTAAAGTATATTATTAAAGTATATTATTAAACTATATTATTAAACTATATTATTAAACTATATTATTAAAGTATATTATTAAACTATATTATTAAACTATATTATTCAACTATATTATTAAAGTATATTATTAAACTATATTATTAAACTATATTATTAAGTATATTATTAAGTATATTATTAAAGTATATTATTAAAGTATATTATTAAACTATATTATTAAGTATATTATTAAGTATATTATTAAAGTATATTATTCAACTATATTATTAAAGTATATTATTAAAGTATATTATTAAAGTATATTATTAAACTATATTATTCAACTATATTATTAAACTATATTATTAAACTTTATTATTAAAGTATATTATTAAACTATATTATTAAACTATATTATTCAACTATATTATTAAAGTATATTATTAAACTATATTATTAAACTATATTATTAAGTATATTATTAAGTATATTATTAAAGTATATTATTAAAGTATATTATTAAACTATATTATTAAGTATATTATTAAGTATATTATTAAAGTATATTATTCAACTATATTATTCAACTATATTATTAAAGTATATTATTAAAGTATATTTTTAAACTATATTATTAAGTATATTATTAAGTATATTATTAAAGTATATTATTAAACTATATTATTAAGTATATTATTAAAGTATATTATTAAAGTATATTATTCAAGTATATTATTAAAGTATATTATTAAAGTATATTATTAAAGTATATTATTAAAGTATATTATTCAAGTATATTATTAAAGTATATTATTAAACTATATTATTAAGTATATTATTAAACTATATTATTAAAGTATATTATTAAGTATATTATTAAAGTATATTATTAAAGTATATTATTAAAGTATATTATTAAACTATATTATTAAACTATATTATTAAACTATATTATTAAACTATATTATTAAAGTATATTATTAAAGTATATTATTAAAGTATATTATTAAAGTATATTATTAAGTATATTATTAAAGTATATTATTAAACTATATTATTAAACTATATTATTAAACTATATTATTAAACTATAGTATAAAGTATATTATTAAAGTATATTATTAAAGTATATTATTAAAGTATATTATTAAACTATATTATTAAACTATATTATTAAACTATATTATTAAAGTATATTATTAAACTATATTATTAAGTATATTATTAAGTATATTATTAAAGTATATTATTAAAGTATATTATTAAGTATATTATTAAAGTATATTATTAAAGTATATTATTAAGTATATTATTAAACTATATTATTAAAGTATATTAATAAAGTATATTAATAAACTATATTATTAAAGTATATTTTTAAAGTATATTATTAAAGTATATTATTAAAGTATATTATTAAGTATATTATTAAAGTATATTATTAAACTATATTATTAAAGTATATTATTAAAGTATATTATTAAAGTATATTATTAAAGTATATTATTAAACTATATTATTAAGTATATTATTAAAGTATATTATTAAACTATATTATTAAACTATATTATTAAGTATATTATTAAGTATATTATTAAACTATATTATTAAACTATATTATTAAGTATATTATTAAACTATATTATTAAAGTATATTATTAAACTATATTATTAAACTATATTATTCAACTATATTATTAAAGTATATTATTAAAGTATATTATTAAAGTATATTATTAAAGTATATTATTAAACTATATTATTAAACTATATTATTAAACTATATTATTAAGTATATTATTAAACTATATTATTAAAGTATATTATTAAACTATATTATTAAAGTATATTATTAAAGTATATTATTAAAGTATATTATTAAACTATATTATTCAACTATATTATTAAACTATATTATTAAACTATATTATTAAAGTATATTATTAAACTATATTATTAAACTATATTATTCAACTATATTATTAAAGTATATTATTAAACTATATTATTAAACTATATTATTAAGTATATTATTAAGTATATTATTAAAGTATATTATTAAAGTATATTATTAAAGTATATTATTAAGTATATTATTAAGTATATTATTAAAGTATATTATTCAACTATATTATTAAAGTATATTATTAAAGTATATTATTAAAGTATATTATTAAACTATATTATTCAACTATATTATTAAACTATATTATTAAACTATATTATTAAAGTATATTATTAAACTATATTATTAAACTATATTATTCAACTATATTATTAAAGTATATTATTAAAGTATATTATTAAACTATATTATTAAGTATATTATTAAGTATATTATTAAAGTATATTATTAAAGTATATTATTAAAGTATATTATTAAAGTATATTATTAAACTATATTATTAAGTATATTATTAAGTATATTATTAAAGTATATTATTCAACTATATTATTCAACTATATTATTAAAGTATATTATTAAAGTATATTTTTAAACTATATTATTAAGTATATTATTAAGTATATTATTAAAGTATATTATTAAACTATATTATTAAGTATATTATTAAAGTATATTATTAAAGTATATTATTCAAGTATATTATTAAAGTATATTATTAAAGTATATTATTAAAGTATATTATTCAAGTATATTATTAAAGTATATTATTAAACTATATTATTAAGTATATTATTAAACTATATTATTAAAGTATATTATTAAGTATATTATTAAAGTATATTTTTAAAGTATATTATTAAAGTATATTATTAAAGTATATTTTTAAAGTATATTATTAAAGTATATTATTAAAGTATATTATTAAGTATATTATTAAACTATATTATTAAACTATATTATTAAAGTATATTATTAAAGTATATTATTAAAGTATATTATTAAAGTATATTATTAAACTATATTATTAAGTATATTATTAAACTATATTATTAAACTATATTATTAAACTATATTATTAAGTATATTATTAAGTATATTATTAAACTATATTATTAAACTATATTATTAAGTATATTATTAAAGTATATTATTAAAGTATATTATTCAACTATATTATTAAAGTATATTATTAAAGTATATTATTAAAGTATATTATTAAGTATATTATTAAAGTATATTATTAAAGTATATTATTAAACTATATTATTAAACTATAGTATAAAGTATATTATTAAAGTATATTATTAAAGTATATTATTAAAGTATATTATTAAACTATATTATTAAACTATATTATTAAGTATATTATTAAAGTATATTATTAAAGTATATTATTAAGTATATTATTAAAGTATATTATTAAAGTATATTATTAAACTATATTATTAAACTATAGTATAAAGTATATTATTAAAGTATATTATTAAACTATATTATTAAGTATATTATTAAAGTATATTATTAAAGTATATTATTAAACTATATTATTAAACTATAGTATAAAGTATATTATTAAAGTATATTATTAAAGTATATTATTAAAGTATATTATTAAACTATATTATTAAACTATATTATTAAAGTATATTATTAAAGTATATTATTAAACTATATTATTAAACTATATTATTAAGTATATTATTAAAGTATATTATTAAAGTATATTATTAAACTATATTATTAAGTATATTATTAAAGTATATTATTAAAGTATATTATTAAGTATATTATTAAACTATATTATTAAAGTATATTAATAAAGTATATTAATAAACTATATTATTAAAGTATATTTTTAAAGTATATTATTAAAGTATATTATTAAAGTATATTATTAAGTATATTATTAAACTATATTATTAAAGTATATTATTAAAGTATATTATTAAAGTATATTATTAAAGTATATTATTAAACTATATTATTAAGTATATTATTAAAGTATATTATTAAAGTATATTATTAAACTATATTATTAAACTATATTATTAAACTATATTATTAAACTATATTATTAAACTATATTATTAAACTATATTATTAAACTATATTATTAAGTATATTATTAAAGTATATTATTAAAGTATATTATTAAACTATATTATTAAGTATATTATTAAAGTATATTATTAAAGTATATTATTAAGTATATTATTAAACTATATTATTAAAGTATATTAATAAAGTATATTAATAAACTATATTATTAAAGTATATTTTTAAAGTATATTATTAAAGTATATTATTAAAGTATATTATTAAGTATATTATTAAACTATATTATTAAACTATATTATTAAAGTATATTATTAAAGTATATTATTAAAGTATATTATTAAAGTATATTATTAAAGTATATTATTAAAGTATATTATTAAACTATATTATTAAGTATATTATTAAAGTATATTATTAAACTATATTATTAAACTATATTATTAAGTATATTATTAAGTATATTATTAAACTATATTATTAAACTATATTATTAAGTATATTATTAAACTATATTATTAAACTATATTATTAAAGTATATTATTAAACTATATTATTCAACTATATTATTAAACTATATTATTAAACTATATTATTAAACTATATTATTAAACTATATTATTAAACTATATTATTAAACTATATTATTAAGTATATTATTAAACTATATTATTAAAGTATATTATTAAACTATATTATTAAAGTATATTATTAAAGTATATTATTAAACTATATTATTAAACTATATTATTCAACTATATTATTAAACTATATTATTCAACAAAATTATTAAACTATATTATTAAACTATATTATTCAACTATATTATTCAACTATATTATTAAACTATATTATTCAACTATATTATTAAACTATATTATTAAACTATATTATTAAACTATATTATTCAACTATATTATTAAACTATATTATTAAGTATATTATTAAGTATATTATTAAAGTATATTATTAAACTATATTATTAAGTATATTATTAAGTATATTATTAAAGTACATTATTCAACTATATTATTAAAGTATATTATTAAAGTATATTATTAAAGTATATTATTAAACTATATTATTCAACTATATTATTAAACTATATTATTAAACTATATTATTAAAGTATATTATTAAACTATATTATTAAACTATATTATTCAACTATATTATTAAAGTATATTATTAAAGTATATTATTAAACTATATTATTAAGTATATTATTAAGTATATTATTAAAGTATATTATTAAAGTATATTATTAAACTATATTATTAAGTATATTATTAAGTATATTATTAAAGTATATTATTCAACTATATTATTCAACTATATTATTCAACTATATTATTAAAGTATATTATTAAAGTATATTTTTAAACTATATTATTAAGTATATTATTAAGTATATTATTAAAGTATATTATTATACTATATTATTAAGTATATTATTAAAGTATATTATTCAAGTATATTATTAAAGTATATTATTAAAGTATATTATTAAAGTATATTATTAAAGTATATTATTCAAGTATATTATTAAAGTATATTATTAAACTATATTATTATGTATATTATTAAACTATATTATTAAAGTATATTATTAAGTATATTATTAAACTATATTATTAAAGTATATTAATAAACTATATTATTAAAGTATATTTTTAAAGAATATTATTAAAGTATATTATTAAAGTATATTATTAAAGTATATTATTAAGTATATTATTAAACTATATTATTAAACTATATTATTAAAGTATATTATTAAAGTATATTATTAAAGTATATTATTAAAGTATATTATTAAACTATATTATTAAGTATATTATTAAACTATATTATTAAACTATATTATTAAACTATATTATTAAGTATATTATTAAGTATATTATTAAACTATATTATTAAACTATATTATTAAGTATATTATTAAAGTATATTATTAAAGTATATTATTAAAGTATATTATTAAACTATATTATTCAACTATATTATTAAAGTATATTATTAAAGTATATTATTAAGTATATTTTTAAACTATATTATTAAAGTATATTATTAAACTATATTATTAAAGTATATTATTAAAGTATATTATTAAAGTATATTATTAAAGTATATTATTAAACTATATTATTAAACTATATTATTAAGTATATTATTAAGTATATTATTAAACTATATTATTAAACTATATTATTAAGTATATTATTAAACTATATTATTAAAGTATATTATTAAAGTATATTTTTAATGTATATTATTAAAGTATATTATTAAAGTATATTATTAAGTATATTATTAAACTATATTATTAAAGTATATTATTAAACTATATTATTAAAGTATATTATTAAAGTATATTATTAAAGTATATTATTAAAGTATATTATTAAACTATATTATTAAACTATATTATTAAACTATATTATTAAACTATATTATTAAACTATATTATTAAACTATATTATTAAGTATATTATTAAAGTATATTATTAAAGTATATTATTAAACTATATTATTAAACTATATTATTAAACTATATTATTAAACTATATTATTAAACTATATTATTAAACTATATTATTAAACTATATTATTAAAGTATATTATTAAAGTATATTATTAAAGTATATTATTAAAGTATATTATTAAGTATATTATTAAAGTATATTATTCAACTATATTATTCAACTATATTATTAAAGTATATTATTAAAGTATATTTTTAAACTATATTATTAAGTATATTATTAAGTATATTATTAAAGTATATTATTAAACTATATTATTAAGTATATTATTAAAGTATATTATTCAAGTATATTATTAAAGTATATTATTAAAGTATATTATTAAAGTATATTATTAAAGTATATTATTCAAGTATATTATTAAACTATATTATTAAACTATATTATTAAGTATATTATTAAACTATATTATTAAACTATATTATTAAGTATATTATTAAACTATATTATTAAAGTATATTAATAAACTATATTATTAAAGTATATTTTTAAAGTATATTATTAAAGTATATTATTAAAGTATATTATTAAGTATATTATTAAACTATATTATTAAACTATATTATTAAAGTATATTATTAAAGTATATTATTAAAGTATATTATTAAAGTATATTATTAAACTATATTATTAAGTATATTATTAAAGTATATTATTAAACTATATTATTAAGTATATTATTAAGTATATTATTAAACTATATTATTAAACTATATTATTAAGTATATTATTAAAGTATATTATTAAAGTATATTATTAAAGTATATTATTCAACTATATTATTAAAGTATATTATTAAAGTATATTATTAAACTATATTATTAAACTATATTAATAAACTATATTATTAAACTATATTATTAAAGTATATTATTAAGTATATTATTAAAGTATATTATTAAAGTATATTATTAAAGTATATTATTAAAGTATATTATTAAAGTATATTATTAAAGTATATTATTAAAGTATATTATTAAAGTATATTATTAAGTATATTATTAAGTATATTATTAACTCATCGAATGCGCAAAGCGTTTTTAAACGTTTTATTATAGCCAAGCGCAAGAAGCGCATAACGTTTTTATACGTTTTATGGGCCAAAAAACGTTTTTTTATTGATTACTATTGTTCAACTATATTTGCGCCCGGACAACTCATAATGTAACACCGATCGGCTCTAAAAAGAGTTAAAACCCCCCCCTGCTGAAAAGAGGTGTTGGTCTGAGAAGCGTCTGGCACCGCCTATTGGTTGGTCTATGCGAGGACGTACGACGTAATGGATACGGCCGTCCGGCATAGACCAACGCAGATGTCAGGGGATCTAAAATGGATGGGACAATGCTCTTGTTTGTGTGAATACACTCGATTCCCCCTCCCCTCCTGTTTCTACATGGTTTCTCCCGAGGGAGAATGGTGGGGGGGGGGGTCTCTTCCTCTTGGATCGCATTGGCAGTTCCCCCCCCACTCCCGAGTCCCCACTGCTTTCAACTGCAAGGCTTGCGCTCTCATTCTCGGAACAAGATACAACGCGATTTGCTCTCTGCCCGTATATAAACCTGCAACGACCGGCATTTGATTTCATAACGTAACGTTTGCCAGACACATGTGGAGTTAGTCATGGACAGATTGCACATCATTATCGAGGGCCCGCCATGATACGTTGGTCGCTGATCGCAAGCCGTACTGCTGCTGCTGCTGCGCTGCTGCGCTGCTCGCAATCCAACCATCCAATCCATCCCCCTTTCTCGTTACAACAGGCTATTATAAACTCACCGTCGAGCAGCCTGCCCTGCACCTAATGTGATAAAATGAACGGCAGGACAAAATCGGATCGATTATTATCTGTCTATCAGCAACATACGGGTGTTTGTCTTGCAACGACAGGTGGTGCTTTCTCGTTTTTTTTCTTCCAAATACGTTGACGTGCTGCTTCTGCTGCCGCATCCATCTCGTTGAGTCGTTGTTTTTCTTGTTTTTTTTCCCAAACATGTCCAGACACAATCCGATCCAGTCTCGCGTCTCACCTTATAGATACGCGAGACTGGATCGATGAGGTTAGTGGTATGTCTGGACATGTTTGGAGCGGCACACGACAATCGACAATAATGTTGATTATGCAAGATCATTTCCTCAAAGCCTAGTTGCCCCCCCCCCCCCCCCCCGTTACTGCGATTGTTTGTAGCTCGAATCACAGAATGAGTTCAATGAGCGTAGGGAGAGGGCACATATGGGGCTACGATTGAAGAAAGTTTCCAAGTCCGTTTTATGATCAGATAATGTGCATCAAGACTCTCTGCTTTCATAAGAAAAAAACTAATACTGTAATTGCGAATGCAATGAGCACTTACTATGAGACCTAGCAGATCACGTCTGTCTGTCTGTCTGTCTGTCTGTGTGTGTGTGTGTGTGTGTGTGTGTGTCTGTCTGTCCCGCTTACTGTATATGTGGACCTGGCCCTTTTGTGCCCATATATGGAGCTGAGTGATTTGTGAGTCATGGTGACATGAGTGTGATGGCGTGGTCCTGCTTTGGGGACTCCTTATATGGTTATGGCTGAGTCATGGTGACATGAGTGTGATGGCGTCTTTTGTGACCATATATGGAGCTGGCGTGGTCCAAGCACTAACTATGACACCCTGCAGATCATGTCTGTAATTTATTCTAATTGTTATTGCAATTTACGATCTGCGTTCGCCTTCCGCGTTCGCGCGTCTTACTCGTAATAATAAAAATCACACCCCTGTGAAGTGAGCAGTGCAATGTTGTGAAGTGAGCAGTGCAACATTGCACTGCTCACTTCACTGGGGTGTGATTTCTATTATTATTACAGTATTAGTATTTTTCTTATGAAAGCAGAGAGTATTCTGTTTCATACGGTATATAGTATGTACATGTCGCTATAGGCCTTATTTTGTGAATATTTAGTTGTTAGGTCCATGCTCTCTAAAATTATCTTTTTCAGAGAACTTTAGAGATGGCATGGGCCTGAATAACTATTATTCACAAAATAAGGCCTATAGCGACATGTACATACTATATACCGTATGAAACAGTCGACTCTCTGCTTTCATAAGAAAAATACTAATACTGTAATAATAATAAAAATCACACCCCTGTGAAGTGAGCAGTGCAATTGCACTGCTCACTTCACAGGGGTGTGATTTTTCTGGGTGGTATTTTTCTTATGAAAGCAGAGAGTCTACTGTTTCATACGGTATATAGTATGTACATGTCGCTATAGGCCTTATTTTGTGAATAATAGTTCTTCGGGTCCATGCCTTCTCTAAAGTTCTCTGGTGGGCGCAAGCTGCATTCAATAGCCAATTAGTGACAAACTGTATATGTGTACAATGTGTACTGTTTTCCTCCTAAAAGTAGACATTCAGGGCTTTCATTCGGTATATGGTTTGTATAGGATATTATTTGTGCTCAATTTTATATCGGTCTTTTGAACTAAAAAAACTGAACTGAAATGTCTGTCAACTTCAGGCCTCCATATCTCTGTTGTTTTTTTTCACAAGCAGCGTGCAGGCAAAAGCAGGTGTTAGAAAAAGGTCAATATCTCCAGAATGGAAGATGGTAGAATCATAATTTTTTTTTTAAATTGAAGTGGACAAGTTGGGCTTTCTTTTTATTTATGCGATTGTGATTCTCGCTATAAGAGGCCCCTCGCTGTGGGCCCCCCAAAAAGCTCAAAAAGCCCATGTTAAGCCTTCAGCACCAGTAAGCCAGGGTCCGCTAGAATCTGTAGCAGTCTATGTGTTAAACTATATTATTAAAGTATATTATTAAGTATATTATTAAACTATATTATTAAAGTATATTATTAAACTATATTATTAAAGTATATTATTAAAGTATATTATTAAAGTATATTATTAAAGTATATTATTAAAGTATATTATTAAACTATATTATTAAGTATATTATTAAGTATATTATTAAACTATATTATTAAACTATATTATTAAGTATATTATTAAACTATATTATTAAAGTATATTATTAAACTATATTATTCAACTATATTATTAAAGTATATTATTAAAGTATATTATTAAACTATATTATTAAACTATATTATTAAAGTATATTATTAAGTATATTATTAAACTATATTATTAAAGTATATTATTAAACTATATTATTAAAGTATATTATTAAAGTATATTATTAAAGTATATTATTAAACTATATTATTAAACTATATTATTAAACTATATTATTAAACTATATTATTAAACTATATTATTAAGTATATTATTAAAGTATATTATTAAACTATATTATTAAACTATATTATTAAACTATATTATTAAAGTATATTATTAAACTATATTATTAAGTATATTATTAAAGTATATTATTAAACTATATTATTAAACTATATTATTAAACTATATTATTAAACTATATTATTAAACTATAGTATAAAGTATATTATTAAAGTATATTATTAAAGTATATTATTAAAGTATATTATTAAACTATATTATTAAAGTATATTATTAAAGTATATTATTAAACTATATTATTAAGTATATTATTAAAGTATATTATTAAAGTATATTATTAAAGTATATTATTAAAGTATATTATTAAAGTATATTATTCAAGTATATTATTAAAGTATATTATTAAACTATATTATTAAGTATATTATTAAACTATATTATTAAAGTATATTATTAAGTATATTATTAAACTATATTATTAAAGTATATTAATAAACTATATTATTAAAGTATATTTTTAAAGTATATTATTAAAGTATATTATTAAACTATATTATTAAGTATATTATTAAACTATATTATTAAAGTATATTATTAAAGTATATTATTAAAGTATATTATTAAAGTATATTATTAAACTATATTATTAAGTATATTATTAAACTATATTATTAAAGTATATTATTAAAGTATATTATTAAAGTATATTATTAAAGTATATTATTAAAGTATATTATTAAAGTATATTATTAAAGTATATTATTAAGTATATTATTAAAGTATATTATTACCTATATTATTAAACTATATTATTAAGTATATTATTAAGTATATTATTAAACTATATTATTAAACTATATTATTAAGTATATTATTAAAGTATATTATTAAAGTATATTATTAAAGTATATTATTAAAGTATATTATTAAACTATATTATTAAAGTATATTATTAAAGTATATTATTAAGTATATTATTAAAGTATATTATTAAAGTATATTATTAAAGTATATTATTAAAGTATATTATTAAAGTATATTATTAAACTATATTATTAAACTATATTATTAAGTATATTATTAAGTATATTATTAAACTATATTATTAAGTATATTATTAAACTATATTATTAAAGTATATTATTAAAGTATATTATTAAAGTATATTATTCAACTATATTATTAAAGTATATTATTAAAGTATATTATTAAACTATATTATTAAACTATATTATTAAGTATATTATTAAACTATATTATTAAAGTATATTATTAAACTATATTATTAAACTATATTATTAAAGTATATTATTAAAGTATATTATTAAAGTATATTATTAAAGTATATTATTAAAGTATATTATTAAACTATATTATTAAACTATATTATTAAACTATATTATTAAACTATATTATTAAGTATATTATTAAAGTATATTATTAAACTATATTATTAAACTATATTATTAAACTATATTATTAAAGTATATTATTAAACTATATTATTAAAGTATATTATTAAACTATATTATTAAAGTATATTATTAAAGTATATTATTAAATTATATTATTAAGTATATTATTAAAGTATATTATTAAACTATATTATTAAACTATATTATTAAACTATATTATTAAACTATATTATTAAACTATAGTATAAAGTATATTATTAAAGTATATTATTAAGGTATATTATTAAACTATATTATTAAACTATATTATTAAACTATATTATTAAAGTATATTATTAAACTATATTATTAAACTATATTATTAAACTATATTATTAAGTATATTATTAAAGTATATTATTAAAGTATATTATTAAAGTATATTATTAAGTATATTATTAAAGTATATTATTAAAGTATATTATTAAGTATATTATTAAACTATATTATTAAAGTATATTAATAAAGTATATTAATAAACTATATTATTAAAGTATATTTTAAAGTATATTATTAAAGTATATTATTAAAGTATATTATTAAGTATATTATTAAACTATATTATTAAAGTATATTATTAAAGTATATTATTAAAGTATATTATTAAAGTATATTATTAAACTATATTATTAAACTATATTATTAAGTATATTATTAAAGTATATTATTAAACTATATTATTAAACTATATTATTAAGTATATTATTAAGTATATTATTAAACTATATTATTAAACTATATTATTAAGTATATTATTAAAGTATATTATTAAAGTATATTATTAAAGTATATTATTAAACTATATTATTCAACTATATTATTAAAGTATATTATTAAAGTATATTATTAAAGTATATTATTAAAGTATATTATTAAACTATATTATTAAACTATATTATTAAGTATATTATTAAACTATATTATTAAAGTATATTATTAAAGTATATTATTAAAGTATATTATTAAAGTATATTATTAAACTATATTATTCAACTATATTATTAAAGTATATTATTAAACTATATTATTAAAGTATATTATTAAACTATATTATTAAACTATATTATTAAACTATATTATTAAAGTATATTATTAAAGTATATTATTAAACTATATTATTAAGTATATTATTAAGTATATTATTAAAGTATATTATTAAACTATATTATTAAACTATATTATTAAGTATATTATTAAAGTATATTATTCAACTATATTATTAAAGTATATTATTAAAGTATATTATTAAAGTATATTATTAAAGTATATTATTCAACTATATTATTAAACTATATTATTAAACTATATTATTAAAGTATATTATTAAACTATATTATTAAACTATATTATTCAACTATATTATTAAATATATTATTAAAGTATATTATTAAACTATATTATTAAGTATATTATTAAGTATATTATTAAAGTATATTATTAAACTATATTATTAAACTATATTATTAAGTATATTATTAAGTATATTATTAAAGTATATTATTCAACTATATTATTCAACTATATTATTCAACTATATTATTAAAGTATATTATTAAAGTATATTTTTAAACTATATTATTAAGTATATTATTAAGTATATTATTAAAGTATATTATTAAACTATATTATTAAGTATATTATTAAAGTATATTATTAAAGTATATTATTAAAGTATATTATTAAAGTATATTATTAAAGTATATTATTAAAGTATATTATTCAAGTATATTATTAAACTATATTATTAAACTATATTATTAAGTATATTATTAAACTATATTATTAAAGTATATTATTAAGTATATTATTAAACTATATTATTAAAGTATATTAATAAACTATATTATTAAAGTATATTTTTAAAGTATATTATTAAAGTATATTATTAAAGTATATTATTAAAGTATATTATTAAACTATATTATTAAGTATATTATTAAAGTATATTATTAAACTATATTATTAAACTATATTATTAAGTATATTATTAAGTATATTATTAAACTATATTATTAAACTATATTATTAAGTATATTATTAAAGTATATTATTAAAGTATATTATTAAAGTATATTATTCAACTATATTATTAAAGTATATTATTAAAGTATATTATTAAAGTATATTATTAAGTATATTATTAAAGTATATTATTAAACTATATTATTAAACTATATTATTAAACTATATTATTAAACTATAGTATAAAGTATATTATTAAAGTATATTATTAAAGTATATTATTAAACTATATTATTCAACTATATTATTCAACTATATTATTAAAGTATATTATTAAAGTATATTTTTAAACTATATTATTAAGTATATTATTAAGTATATTATTAAAGTATATTATTAAACTATATTATTAAGTATATTATTAAAGTATATTATTAAAGTATATTATTAAAGTATATTATTAAAGTATATTATTAAAGTATATTATTAAAGTATATTATTCAAGTATATTATTAAACTATATTATTAAACTATATTATTACGTATATTATTAAACTATATTATTAAAGTATATTATTAAGTATATTATTAAACTATATTATTAAAGTATATTAATAAACTATATTATTAAAGTATATTTTTAAAGTATATTATTAAAGTATATTATTAAAGTATATTATTAAAGTATATTATTAAACTATATTATTAAGTATATTATTAAAGTATATTATTAAACTATATTATTAAACTATATTATTAAGTATATTATTAAGTATATTATTAAACTATATTATTAAACTATATTATTAAGTATATTATTAAAGTATATTATTAAAGTATATTATTAAAGTATATTATTAAAGTATATTATTAAGTATATTATTAAAGTATATTATTAAACTATATTATTAAACTATATTATTAAACTATATTATTAAACTATAGTATAAAGTATATTATTAAAGTATATTATTAAAGTATATTATTAAACTATATTATTAAAGTATATTATTAAACTATATTATTAAACTATATTATTAAACTATAGTATAAAGTATATTATTAAAGTATATTATTAAGGTATATTATTAAACTATATTATTAAACTATATTATTAAACTATATTATTAAAGTATATTATTAAACTATATTATTAAACTATATTATTAAACTATATTATTAAGTATATTATTAAAGTATATTATTAAAGTATATTATTAAAGTATATTATTAAGTATATTATTAAAGTATATTATTAAAGTATATTATTAAGTATATTATTAAACTATATTATTAAAGTATATTAATAAAGTATATTAATAAACTATATTATTAAAGTATATTTTAAAGTATATTATTAAAGTATATTATTAAAGTATATTATTAAGTATATTATTAAACTATATTATTAAAGTATATTATTAAAGTATATTATTAAAGTATATTATTAAAGTATATTATTAAAGTATATTATTAAACTATATTATTAAGTATATTATTAAAGTATATTATTAAACTATATTATTAAACTATATTATTAAGTATATTATTAAGTATATTATTAAACTATATTATTAAACTATATTATTAAGTATATTATTAAAGTATATTATTAAAGTATATTATTAAAGTATATTATTAAACTATATTATTCAACTATATTATTAAAGTATATTATTAAAGTATATTATTAAAGTATATTATTAAACTATATTATTAAACTATATTATTAAACTATATTATTAAGTATATTATTAAACTATATTATTAAAGTATATTATTAAACTATATTATTAAAGTATATTATTAAAGTATATTATTAAACTATATTATTCAACTATATTATTAAAGTATATTATTAAACTATATTATTAAAGTATATTATTAAACTATATTATTAAACTATATTATTAAACTATATTATTAAAGTATATTATTAAAGTATATTATTAAACTATATTATTAAGTATATTATTAAGTATATTATTAAAGTATATTATTAAAGTATATTATTCAACTATATTATTAAGTATATTATTAAAGTATATTATTCAACTATATTATTAAAGTATATTATTAAAGTATATTATTAAAGTATATTATTAAAGTATATTATTCAACTATATTATTAAACTATATTATTAAACTATATTATTAAAGTATATTATTAAACTATATTATTAAACTATATTATTCAACTATATTATTAAATATATTATTAAAGTATATTATTAAACTATATTATTAAGTATATTATTAAGTATATTATTAAAGTATATTATTAAAGTATATTATTAAACTATATTATTAAGTATATTATTAAGTATATTATTAAAGTATATTATTCAACTATATTATTCAACTATATTATTCAACTATATTATTAAAGTATATTATTAAAGTATATTTTTAAACTATATTATTAAGTATATTATTAAGTATATTATTAAAGTATATTATTAAACTATATTATTAAGTATATTATTAAAGTATATTATTAAAGTATATTATTAAAGTATATTATTAAAGTATATTATTAAAGTATATTATTAAAGTATATTATTCAAGTATATTATTAAACTATATTATTAAACTATATTATTAAGTATATTATTAAACTATATTATTAAACTATATTATTAAGTATATTATTAAACTATATTATTAAAGTATATTAATAAACTATATTATTAAAGTATATTTTTAAAGTATATTATTAAAGTATATTATTAAAGTATATTATTAAAGTATATTATTAAACTATATTATTAAGTATATTATTAAAGTATATTATTAAACTATATTATTAAACTATATTATTAAGTATATTATTAAGTATATTATTAAACTATATTATTAAACTATATTATTAAGTATATTATTAAAGTATATTATTAAAGTATATTATTAAAGTATATTATTCAACTATATTATTAAAGTATATTATTAAAGTATATTATTAAAGTATATTATTAAGTATATTATTAAAGTATATTATTAAACTATATTATTAAACTATATTATTAAACTATATTATTAAACTATAGTATAAAGTATATTATTAAAGTATATTATTAAAGTATATTATTAAACTATATTATTAAAGTATATTATTAAACTATATTATTAAACTATATTATTAAACTATAGTATAAAGTATATTATTAAAGTATATTATTAAAGTATATTATTAAACTATATTATTAAACTATATTATTAAAGTATATTATTAAACTATATTATTAAACTATATTATTAAGTATATTATTAAAGTATATTATTAAAGTATATTATTAAACTATATTATTAAGTATATTATTAAAGTATATTATTAAAGTATATTATTAAGTATATTATTAAACTATATTATTAAAGTATATTATTAAAGTATATTATTAAAGTATATTATTAAACTATATTATTAAGTATATTATTAAAGTATATTATTAAAGTATATTATTAAAGTATATTATTCAACTATATTATTAAACTATATTATTAAAGTATATTATTAAAGTATATTATTAAACTATATTATTAAGTATATTATTAAAGTATATTATTAAACTATATTATTAAACTATATTATTAAGTATATTATTAAAGGGGGAGTGTCAAAGCCCGAGATTAACATTGCTGATAAGGTACATCACGTGGTCTGAATGAAAACAGTTTCAAACGACACGTGACTATATCTCAGGCTCTGACGTGACCTAGCATCTAGCCGAGCTGAGTGGCTAGCGCAGTAAAGGCTAGTGGTTTTGAGGTGGCCTTTTGCGTCATACTAGATGAAAGTGTAATAAAAAAAAATATTTTATTGCTCGAAAAGCTTCCTTACAATGACATTGAGTTGACGTGTAGGTCTTAGGGTAAGCTGTTGCATAATCGCTATTTCGCACTCGGAGTTCCATGCTGCGGCAGAGAGCTGGGATGCAGCCCTGCTCACGTCCGTTTGTCCCCTCTCACCCCTGGGGCACAGCCTAGTGCGCACACGGTATAGCCTCTGGTAGTCATGCAGGCTGCTCTCAGCCGGTCGGACTCTAAATGTGTGAAAATAAAATGTATATAACGTACTCAAATGTGTTAGTTTTACCAATATTGTTTGTTCATGTGAAATGTTTGTTTATGCATAATGAATTGATGAGAAGGCACATCAAAACGGGGAAATTGCCGTACTCTTTGAGTGTGTGTAAACGTATGTTTTCTCATGCCAATAAAGCCCTTTGAATTGAATTGAATTGAATTGAGTGTGACTCTGTACCAAATAATAAATTGCCTCAACTGATCGTCTGACCTGTCCTAGATTATAAGCCATGAAAATATTCTGCATTCTTTCCCATTCTGCAGCAAGGGGCGATATAATGCTGTGATTCATTCCACTTTACTGACCGTTTCATTGCCTATATGTCCGATTGTCCGTCATGAGTGACTATACTCGTCGCCATAATATAAGAAAATGTGTGCTGTAACTGCAGACCCGAATAGTTCTGATGATCCTCATGGGGGCTATCCGCAGCCCCCCCCCAGCGGTGAAAAAAAAGAAGTTGATGTTTTCTCGCGTTTACGCTGATATAATGACGTGAAGCTAGCGGAAAGGCATTTACGTGGATTTCATGTGTCCCGACCTAGAATGCCTGTGATCATTTAATTATACTTCGTACTAGTCTATATATATGATATATAAATGCCGAGTGCACTTGCATGCCTATGCATGCATTCTAGAGGCAAGTCCCATAAGGAAACTGCCCCTGCAAGCGACACCTTTTTATTTATTTATTAGGATATTTCTATAGCATGCGCGATTGCGCTGCTCACTTGACAGCCTTCTCTAGGCTACTCGCAGTGCAACGCGTTGTGAGCTTGTAGATCGGCTCCCGTGGACTTGCGGTGCATGTTAAAAAACAAACTCACAATTATAATAAGAACATAGGCCTACACTTATCTGCATTCTGCACTGTACGAATCCAACGTTGTTTAGTGTTGTTTAGTGAGTCAGTTCTCTGACTGTCGGTGTGTGTGTGTGTGTGTGTGTGTATGGAGGGGTATAATATTTGATATACATAAAATGATCACCCATACAAGTTGATCATTATAGCCTAAATAACGCTATGTCAAGTTTCATCATACTTCTGGTGGCTATTTGGAGAGCTCCAAGTTGTGCACGGAGAGAGAGAGAGACCGCCCCCCCATATCGGTGTGTGTGTGTGAGAGAGAGAGAGAGAGAGAGAGAGAGAGTGTGTGTGTGTGTGTGTGTGTGTGTGTGTGTGTGTGTGTGTGTGTGTGTGTGAGAGAGAGAGACAGAGAGAGAGAGAGAGAGAGAGGGGCGGACACAGGTTAGGCCGGCCGCTAGAGTAGTCACAGGCGATAACGTTACGTGAAGCTCCAGGGCTCCGTGAGCCCTGTTCAGCACTTAGCCGGCTGAGGGCGTGTCAGCGGGGGGAGACAGATAAGACAAGATAGGTACGATGGAACCCGTCACGCGAAATTGCGATTATGCAACAGTTCACCCTAAAACTTACACGTCAACTCAATATCATTCTAACGAGATTTTCGAGCAAAAAATTTTATTTTTCCACCAAACTTTTACCCAGCTATGAAGCTAAAAGTGACCTCAAAACCACTAGCATGAGTTGATAGCCACCAGGAACGCTAACTCGCAGAGCCCAGAGCTATGCCCAGAGCCGCTCTGACATTTAGACCAGATACAAGATCAATTTTATTGGTCAAATTGAGCTGGCCCGTAAGTACGTCACAATCTAGATGCTAGCGTTAATAGCCTTAATAGCTTCCCGAGAGGCGTGTCATCCCCGCTTTAAGTATATTATTAAACTATATTATTAAACTATATTATTAAACTATATTATTAAACTATATTATTAAAGTATATTATTAAAGTATATTATTCAACTATATTATTAAAGTATATTATTAAACTATATTATTAAACTATATTATTAAACTATATTATTAAACTATATTATTAAACTATATTATTAAACTATATTATTAAGTATATTATTAAACTATATTATTAAACTATATTATTAAACTATATTATTAAAGTATATTATTAAAGTATATTATTAAACTATATTATTCAACTATATTATTAAACTATATTATTAAACTATATTATTAAACTATATTATTAAACTATATTATTAAACTATATTATTCAACTATATTATTAAAGTATATTATTAAAGTATATTATTAAACTATATTATTAAGTATATTATTAAGTATATTATTAAACTATATTATTAAAGTATATTATTAAACTATATTATTAAGTATATTATTAAGTATATTATTAAAGTATATTATTCAACTATATTATTAAAGTATATTATTAAAGTATATTATTAAAGTATATTATTAAACTATATTATTCAACTATATTATTAAACTATATTATTAAACTATATTATTAAGTATATTATTAAACTATATTATTAAACTATATTATTAAACTATATTATTAAAGTATATTATTAAAGTATATTATTAAACTATATTATTCAACTATATTATTAAACTATATTATTAAACTATATTATTAAACTATATTATTAAACTATATTATTAAACTATATTATTCAACTATATTATTAAAGTATATTATTAAAGTATATTATTAAACTATATTATTAAGTATATTATTAAGTATATTATTAAACTATATTATTAAAGTATATTATTAAACTATATTATTAAGTATATTATTAAGTATATTATTAAAGTATATTATTCAACTATATTATTAAAGTATATTATTAAAGTATATTATTAAAGTATATTATTAAACTATATTATTCAACTATATTATTAAACTATATTATTAAACTATATTATTAAAGTATATTATTAAACTATATTATTAAACTATATTATTCAACTATATTATTAAAGTATATTATTAAAGTATATTATTAAACTATATTATTAAGTATATTATTAAGTATATTATTAAAGTATATTATTAAAGTATATTATTAAACTATATTATTAAGTATATTATTAAGTATATTATTAAAGTATATTATTCAACTATATTATTCAACTATATTATTCAACTATATTATTAAAGTATATTATTAAAGTATATTTTTAAACTATATTATTAAGTATATTATTAAGTATATTATTAAAGTATATTATTAAACTATATTATTAAGTATTTTATTAAAGTATATTATTCAAGTATATTATTCAAGTATATTATTAAAGTATATTATTAAAGTATATTATTAAAGTATATTATTCAAGTATATTATTAAAGTATATTATTAAACTATATTATTAAGTATATTATTAAACTATATTATTAAAGTATATTATTAAGTATATTATTAAACTATATTATTAAAGTATATTAATAAACTATATTATTAAAGTATATTTTTAAAGTATATTATTAAAGTATATTATTAAAGTATATTATTAAGTATATTATTAAACTATATTATTAAACTATATTATTAAACTATATTATTAAAGTATATTATTAAAGTATATTATTAAAGTATATTATTAAACTATATTATTAAAGTATATTATTAAAGTATATTATTAAAGTATATTATTAAAGTATATTATTAAAGTATATTATTAAAGTATAGTATTAAAGTATATTATTAAACTATATTATTAAGTATATTATTAAGTATATTATTAAACTATATTATTAAACTATATTATTAAGTATATTATTAAACTATATTATTAAAGTATATTATTAAAGTATATTATTAAAGTATATTATTCAACTATATTATTAAACTATATTATTAAAGTATATTATTAAAGTATATTATTAAACTATATTATTCAACTATATTATTAAACTATATTATTAAACTATATTATTAAACTATATTATTAAACTATATTATTAAAGTATATTATTAAGTATATTATTAAACTATATTATTAAAGTATATTATTAAGTATATTATTAAACTATATTATTAAAGTATATTATTAAAGTATATTATTAAAGTATATTATTAAACTATATTATTAAACTATATTAATAAAGTATATTATTAAAGTATATTATTAAACTATATTATTAAACTATATTATTAAACTATATTATTAAACTATATTATTAAACTATAGTATTAAAGTATATTATTAAACTATATTATTAAACTATATTATTAAACTATATTATTAAACTATAGTATTAAACTATATTATTAAACTATATTATTAAAGTATATTATTAAAGTATATTATTAAACTATATTATTAAAGTATATTATTAAACTATATTATTAAACTATATTATTAAGTATATTATTAAACTATATTATTAAACTATATTATTAAACTATATTATTAAACTATATTATTAAACTATATTATTAAGTATATTATTAAACTATATTATTAAACTATATTTTAAGTATATTATTAAACTATATTATTAAACTATATTATTAAAGTATATTATTAAACTATATTATTCAACTATATTATTAAAGTATATTATTAAACTATATTATTCAACTATAGTATTAAAGTATATTATTAAACTATATTATTAAGTATATTATTAAACTATATTATTAAGTATATTATTAAGTATATTATTAAAGTATATTATTAAACTATATTATTAAGTATATTATTAAACTATATTATTAAACTATATTATTAAAGTATATTATTAAACTATATTATTAAACTATATTATTAAAGTATATTATTAAACTATATTATTAAACTATATTATTAAAGTATATTATTAAAGTATATTATTAAACTATATTATTAAAGTATATTATTAAAGTATATTATTAAAGTATATTATTAAAGTGTATTATTAAAGTATATTATTAAGTATATTATTAAAGTATATTATTAAAGTATATTATTAAGTATATTATTAAAGTATATTATTAAAGGATATTATTAAAGGATATTATTCAACTATATTATTAAGTATATTATTAAAGTATATTATTAAAGTATATTATTAAGTATATTATTAAGTATATTATTAAAGTATATTATTAAACTATATTATTAACTATATTATTAAAGTATATTATTAAAGTATATTATTAAAGTATATTATTCAACTATATTATTAAAGTATATTATTAAAGTATATTATTAAAGTATATTATTACACTATATTATTAAAGTATATTATTAAACTATATTATTAAAGTATATTATTCAAGTATATTATTAAAGTATATTATTAAACTATATTATTAAACTATATTATTAAACTATATTATTAAAGTATATTATTAAGTATATTATTAAACTATATTATTAAACTATATTTTTAAACTATATTATTAAGTATATTATTAAACTATATTATTAAACTATATTATTAACTATATTATTAAAGTATATTATTAAAGTATATTATTAAAGTATATTATTCAACTATATTATTAAAGTATATTATTAAAGTATATTATTAAAGTATATTATTCAAGTATATTATTAAACTATATTATTAAAGTATATTATTAAACTATATTATTAAACTATATTATTAAGTATATTATTAAAGTATATTATTAAAGTATATTATTAAAGTATATTATTAAACTATATTATTAAACTATATTATTAAACTATATTATTAAAGTATAATATTAAAGTATAATATTAAAGTATATTATTAAAGTATATTATTAAAGTATATTATTAAACTATATTATTAAACTATATTATTAAACTATATTATTAAACTATATTATTAAGTATATTATTAAACTATATTATTAAACTATATTATTAAAGTATATTATTAAAGTATATTATTAAAGTATATTATTAAAGTATATTATTAAAGTATATTATTAACCTTTATTATTAAACTATATTATTAAACTATATTATTAAGTATATTGTATATTATTAAAGTATATTATTAAAGTATATTATTAAGTATATTATTAAACTATATTATTAAGTATATTATTAAGTATATTATAAAGTATATTATTAAACTATATTATTAAGTATATTATTAAACTATATTATTATAGTATATTATTAAAGTATATTATTCAACTATATTATTAAAGTATATTATTAAAGTATATTATTAAAGTATATTATTAAAGTATATTATTAAAGTATATTATTAAAGTATATTATTAAAGTATATTATTAACCTTTATTATTAAACTATATTATTAAACTATATTATTAAGTATATTGTATATTATTAAAGTATATTATTAAAGTATATTATTAAGTATATTATTAAACTATATTATTAAGTATATTATTAAGTATATTATAAAGTATATTATTAAACTATATTATTAAGTATATTATTAAACTATATTATTAAACTATATTATTAAAGTATATTATTAAACTATATTATTAAACTATATTATTAAGTATATTATTAAAGTATATTATTAAAGTATATTATTAAAGTATATTATTAAAGTATATTATTAAACTATATTATTAAACTATATTATTAAACTATATTATTAAAGTACATTATTAAAGTATATTATTAAGTATATTATTAAAGTATATTATTAAACTATATTATTAAGTATATTATTAAAGTATATTATTAAAGTATATTATTAAAGTATATTATTAAACTATATTATTAAAGTATATTATTAAAGTATATTATTAAAGTATATTATTAAACTATATTATTAAACTATATTATTAAGTATATTATTAAACTATATTATTAAAGTATATTATTAAATATATATTATTAAACTATATTATTAAGTATATTATTAAACTATATTATTAAAGTATATTATTAAACTATATTATTAAAGTATATTATTCAACTATATTATTAAAGTATATTATTAAAGTATATTATTAAACTATATTATTAAGTATATTATTAAAGTATATTATTAAAGTATATTATTAAAGTATATAATTAAAGTATATTATTCAACTATATTATTAAAGGATATTATTAAAGGATATTATTCAACTATATTATTAAGTATATTATTAAAGTATATTATTAAACTATATTATTAAGTATATTATTAAGTATATTATTAAAGTATATTATTAAACTATATTATTAACTATATTATTAAAGTATATTATTAAAGTATATTATTAAACTATATTATTAAGTATATTATTAAAGTATATTATTAAAGTATATTATTAAAGTATATTATTAAAGTATATTATTCAACTATATTATTAAAGGATATTATTAAAGGATATTATTCAACTATATTATTAAGTATATTATTAACTATATTATTAAAGTATATTATTAAAGTATATTATTAAAGTATATTATTCAACTATATTATTAAAGTATATTATTAAAGTATATTATTAAAGTATATTATTAAGTATATTATTAAAGTATATTATTAAACTATATTATTAAACTATATTATTAAGTATATTATTAAGTATATTATTAAAGTATATTATTAAACTATATTATTAACTATATTATTAAAGTATATTATTAAAGTATATTATTAAAGTATATTATTCAACTATATTATTAAAGTATATTATTAAAGTATATTATTAAACTATATTATTAAACTATATTATTAAAGTATATTATTCAAGTATATTATTAAAGTATATTATTAAAGTATATTATTAAAGTATATTATTAAACTATATTATTAAACTATAATATTAAGTATATTATTAAACTATATTATTAAACTATATTTTTAAACTATATTATTAAGTATATTATTAAGTATATTATTAAAGTATATTTTTAAACTATATTATTAAGTATATTATTAAAGTATATTATTAAAGTATATTATTAAAGTATATTATTCAACTATATTATTAAAGTATATTATTAAAGTATATTATTAAAGTATATTATTAAAGTATATTATTAAAGTATATTATTAAAGTATATTATTAAAGTATATTATTAAAGTATATTATTCAAGTATATTATTAAAGTATATTATTAAAGTATATTATTAAAGTATATTATTAAAGTATATTATTAAGTATATTATTAAACTATATTATTAAACTATATTATTAAGTATATTATTAAGTATATTAAAGTATATTATTAAAGTATATTATTAAAGTATATTATTAAAGTATATTATTAAAGTATATTATTAAAGTATATTATTAAGTATATTATTAAGTATATTATTAAAGTATATTATTAAAGTATATTATTAAAGTATATTATTAAGTATATTATTAAAGTATATTATTAAAGTATATTATTAAAGTATATTATTAAGTATATTATTAAGTATATTATTAAACTATATTATTAAGTATATTATTAAACTATATTATTAAACTATATTATTAAACTATATTATTAAACTATATTATTAAACTATATTATTAAACTATATTATTAAGTATATTATTAAAGTATATTATTAAAGTATATTATAAAGTATATTATTAAGTATATTATTAAAGTATATTTTTTAAAGTATATTATTAAAGTATATTATTAAAGTATATTATTAAACTATATTATTAAGTATATTATTAAACTATATTATTAAGTATATTATTAAACTATATTATTAAAGTATATTATTATAGTATATTATTAAAGTATATTATTCAACTATATTATTAAAGTATATTATTAAAGTATATTATTAAAGTATATTATTAAAGTATATTATTAAAGTATATTATTAAAGTATATTATTAAAGTATATTATTAACCTTTATTATTAAACTATATTATTAAACTATATTATTAAGTATATTGTATATTATTAAAGTATATTATTAAAGTATATTATTAAGTATATTATTAAACTATATTATTAAGTATATTATTAAGTATATTATAAAGTATATTATTAAACTATATTATTAAGTATATTATTAAACTATATTATTAAAGTATATTATTATAGTATATTATTAAAGTATATTATTCAACTATATTATTAAAGTATATTATTAAAGTATATTATTAAACTATATTATTAAAGTATATTATTAAACTATATTATTAAACTATATTATTAAGTATATTATTAAAGTATATTATTAAAGTATATTATTAAAGTATATTATTAAACTATATTATTAAACTATATTATTAAACTATATTATTAAACTATATTATTAAAGTACATTATTAAAGTATATTATTAAACTATATTATTAAGTATATTATTAAAGTATATTATTAAAGTATATTATTAAACTATATTATTAAGTATATTATTAAGTATATTATTAAAGTATATTATTAAACTATATTATTAAGTATATTATTAAAGTATATTATTAAAGTATATTATTAAAGTATATTATTAAAGTATATTATTAAAGTATATTATTAAAGTATATTATTAAAGTATATTATTAAACTATATTATTAAACTATATTATTAAGTATATTATTAAACTATATTATTAAAGTATATTATTAAATATATATTATTAAACTATATTATTAAGTATATTATTAAACTATATTATTAAAGTATATTATTAAACTATATTATTAAAGTATATTATTCAACTATATTATTAAAGTATATTATTAAAGTATATTATTAAACTATATTATTAAGTATATTATTAAAGTATATTATTAAAGTATATTATTAAAGTATATAATTAAAGTATATTATTCAACTATATTATTAAAGGATATTATTAAAGGATATTATTCAACTATATTATTAAGTATATTATTAAAGTATATTATTAAACTATATTATTAAGTATATTATTAAGTATATTATTAAAGTATATTATTAAACTATATTATTAACTATATTATTAAAGTATATTATTAAAGTATATTATTAAACTATATTATTAAGTATATTATTAAAGTATATTATTAAAGTATATTATTAAAGTATATTATTAAAGTATATTATTCAACTATATTATTAAAGGATATTATTAAAGGATATTATTCAACTATATTATTAAGTATATTATTAAACTATATTATTAAACTATATTATTAAGTATATTATTAAGTATATTATTAAAGTATATTATTAAACTATATTATTAACTATATTATTAAAGTATATTATTAAAGTATATTATTAAAGTATATTATTCAACTATATTATTAAAGTATATTATTAAAGTATATTATTAAAGTATATTATTAAAGTATATTATTAAAGTATATTATTAAGTATATTATTAAAGTATATTATTAAACTATATTATTAAACTATATTATTAAGTATATTATTAAGTATATTATTAAAGTATATTATTAAACTATATTATTAACTATATTATTAAAGTATATTATTAAAGTATATTATTAAAGTATATTATTCAACTATATTATTAAAGTATATTATTAAAGTATATTATTATACTATATTATTAAACTATATTATTAAAGTATATTATTCAAGTATATTATTAAAGTATATTATTAAAGTATATTATTAAAGTATATTATTAAAGTATATTATTAAACTATATTATTAAGTATATTATTAAACTATATTATTCAAGTATATTATTAAAGTATATTATTAAAGTATATTATTAAAGTATATTATTAAACTATATTATTAAACTATATTATTAAGTATATTATTAAACTATATTATTAAACTATATTTTTAAACTATATTATTAAGTATATTATTAAGTATATTATTAAAGTATATTTTTAAAGTATATTATTAAGTATATTATTAAAGTATATTATTAAAGTATATTATTAAAGTATATTATTCAACTATATTATTAAAGTATATTATTAAAGTATATTATTAAAGTATATTATTAAAGTATATTATTAAAGTATATTATTAAAGTATATTATTAAAGTATATTATTCAAGTATATTATTAAAGTATATTATTAAAGTATATTATTAAAGTATATTATTAAAGTATATTATTAAGTATATTATTAAACTATATTATTAAACTATATTATTAAGTATATTATTAAGTATATTAAAGTATATTATTAAAGTATATTATTAAAGTATATTATTAAAGTATATTATTAAAGTATATTATTAAAGTATATTATTAAGTATATTATTAAGTATATTATTAAAGTATATTATTAAAGTATATTATTAAAGTATATTATTAAGTATATTATTAAAGTATATTATTAAAGTATATTATTAAGTATATTATTAAGTATATTATTAAACTATATTATTAAGTATATTATTAAACTATATTATTAAACTATATTATTAAACTATATTATTAAACTATATTATTAAACTATATTATTAAACTATATTATTAAGTATATTATTAAAGTATATTATTAAAGTATATTATAAAGTATATTATTAAGTATATTATTAAAGTATATTTTTTAAAGTATATTATTAAAGTATATTATTAAAGTATATTATTAAAGTATATTATTAAACTATATTATTAAGTATATTATTAAACTATATTATTAAACTATATTATTAAGTATATTATTAAACTATATTATTAAAGTATATTATTAAAGTATATTATTAAAGTATATTATTAAACTATATTATTAAGTATATTATTAAACTATATTATTAAAGTATATTAATAAAGTATATTAATAAACTATATTATTAAACTATAGTATTAAAGTATATTATTAAACTATATTATTAAAGTATATTATTAAACTATATTATTAAAGTATATTATTAAACTATATTATTAAAGTATATTATTAAACTATATTATTAAAGTATATTATTAAAGTATATTATTAAACTATATTATTAAACTATATTATTAAAGTATATTATTAAACTATATTATTAAACTATATTATTAAACTATATTATTAAGTATATTATTAAACTATATTATTAAACTATATTATTAAGTATATTATTAAACTATATTATTAAAGTATATTATTAAAGTATATTATTAAAGTATATTATTAAACTATATTATTAAAGTATATTATTAAACTATATTATTAAAGTATATTAATAAACTATATTATTAAACTATATTATTAAAGTATATTTTTAAAGTATATTATTATTATTAAAGTATATTATTAAACTATATTATTCAACTATATTATTAAACTATATTATTAAAGTATATTATTAAACTATAGTATTAAAGTATATTATTAAACTATATTATTAAGTATATTATTAAACTATATTATTAAGTATATTATTAAGTATATTAATAAAGTATATTATTAAACTATATTATTAAGTATATTATTAAACTATATTATTCAACTATATTATTAAAGTATATTATTAAAGTATATTATTAAAGTATATTATTAAAGTATATTATTAAAGTATATTATTAAAGTATATTATTAAAGTATATTATTAAGTATATTATTAAAGTATATTATTAAAGGATATTATTAAAGGATATTATTCAACTATATTATTAAGTATATTATTAAAGTATATTATTAAACTATATTATTAAGTATATTATTAACTATATTATTAAAGTATATTATTAAACTATATTATTAACTATATTATTAAAGTATATTATTAAAGTATATTATTAAAGTATATTATTCAACTATATTATTAAAGTATATTATTAAAGTATATTATTAAAGTATATTATTAAAGTATATTATTAAAGTATATTATTAAAGTATATTATTAAAGTATATTATTAAGTATAATATTAAAGTATATTATTAAACTATATTATTAAGTATATTATTAAGTATATTATTAAAGTATATTATTAAAGTATATTATTAACTATATTATTAAAGTATATTATTAAAGTATATTATTAAAGTATATTATTCAACTATATTATTAAAGTATATTATTAAAGTATATTATTAAACTATATTATTCAACTATATTATTAAAGTATATTATTAAAGTATATTATTAAACTATATTATTAAACTATATTATTAAACTATATTATTAAACTATATTATTAAACTATATTATTAAAGTATATTATTAAGTATATTATTAAACTATATTATTAAACTATATTATTAAACTATATTATTAAGTATATTATTAAGTATATTAAAGTATATTAAAGTATATTATTAAAGTATATTATTAAAGTATATTATTAAAGTATATTATTAAAGTATATTATTAAAGTATATTATTAAGTATATTATTAAGTATATTATTAAAGTATATTATTAAAGTATATTATTAAAGTATATTATTAAGTATATTATTAAGTATATTATTAAAGTATATTATTAAACTATATTATTAACTATATTATTAAAGTATATTATTAAAGTATATTATTAAAGTATATTATTCAACTATATTATTAAAGTATATTATTAAACTATATTATTAAACTATATTATTAAAGTATATTATTCAAGTATATTATTAAAGTATATTATTAAACTATATTATTAAAGTATATTATTAAACTATATTATTAAACTATATTATTAAGTGTATTATTAAACTATATTATTAAACTATATTATTAAGTATATTATTAAGTATATTAAAGTATATTATTAAAGTATATTATTAAAGTATATTATTAAAGTATATTATTAAAGTATATTATTAAGTATATTATTAAACTATATTATTAAACTATATTATTAAACTATATTATTAAAGTATATTATTAAACTATATTATTAAACTATATTATTAAACTATATTATTAAGTATATTATTAAACTATATTATTAAGTATATTATTAAAGTATATTATTAAAGTATATTATTAAGTATATTATTAAGTATATTATTAAAGTATATTTTTTAAAGTATATTATTAAACTATATTATTAAAGTATATTATTAAACTATATTATTAAACTATATTATTAAACTATATTATTAAGTATATTATTAAACTATATTATTAAAGTATATTATTAAAGTATATTATTAAAGTATATTATTAAACTATATTAATAACTATATTATTAAAGTATATTATTAAAGTATATTATTAAAGTATATTATTAAGTATATTATTAAACTATATTATTAAAGTATATTATTAAACTATATTATTAAACTATATTATTAAACTATATTATTAAAGTATATTATTAAACTATATTATTAAGTATATTATTAAACTATATTATTAAACTATATTATTAAACTATAGTATAAAGTATATTATTAAAGTATATTATTAAAGTATATTATTAAAGTATATTATTAAACTATATTATTAAGTATATTATTAAAGTATATTATTAAACTATATTATTAAACTATATTATTAAGTATATTATTAAGTATATTATTAAAGTATATTATTAAACTATATTATTAAAGTATATTATTAAAGTATATTATTAAACTATATTATTAAACTATATTATTAAGTATATTATTAAAGTATATTATTAAACTATATTATTAAGTATATTATTAAGTATATTATTAAACTATATTATTAAACTATATTATTAAGTATATTATTAAAGTATATTATTAAAGTATATTATTAAAGTATAGTATTCAACTATATTATTAAAGTATATTATTAAAGTATATTATTAAACTATATTATTAAACTATATTATTAAACTATATTATTAAACTATATTATTAAACTATATTATTAAGTATATTATTAAACTATATTATTAAACTATATTATTAAAGTATATTATTAGAGTATATTATTAAAGTATATTATTAAAGTATATTATTAAACTATATTATTAAGTATATTATTAAGTATATTATTAAACTATATTATTAAACTATATTATTAAGTATATTATTAAACTATATTATTAAAGTATATTATTAAACTATATTATTAAAGTATATTATTAAGTATATTATTAAACTATATTATTAAACTATATTATTAAGTATATTATTAAGTATATTAAAGTATATTATTAAAGTATATTATTAAGTATATTATTAAGTATATTATTAAAGTATATTATTAAAGTATATTATTAAAGTATATTATTAAGTATATTATTAAAGTATATTATTAAAGTATATTATTAAAGTATATTATTAAGTATATTATTAAGTATATTATTAAGTATATTATTAAACTATATTATTAAGTATATTATTAAACTATATTATTAAACTATATTATTAAACTATATTATTAAACTATATTATTAAACTATATTATTAAGTATATTATTAAAGTATATTATTAAAGTATATTATTAAACTATATTATTAAACTATATTATTAAGTATATTATTAAAGTATATTATTAAAGTATATTATTAAGTATATTATTAAGTATATTATTAAAGTATATTTTTTAAAGTATATTATTAAAGTATATTATTAAAGTATATTATTAAAGTATATTATTAAACTATATTATTAAGTATATTATTAAACTATATTATTAAACTATATTATTAAGTATATTATTAAACTATATTATTAAACTATATTATTAAACTATATTATTAAAGTATATTATTAAAGTATATTATTAAAGTATAATATTAAAGTATATTATTAAAGTATATTATTAAAGTATATTATTAAAGTATATTATTAAAGTATATTATTAAACTATATTATTAAACTATATTATTAAGTATATTATTAAACTATATTATTAAACTATATTATTAAAGTATATTATTAAAGTATATTATTAAAGTATATTATTAAAGTATATTATTAAACTATATTATTAAAGTATATTATTAAAGTATATTATTAACCTTTATTATTAAACTATATTATTAAACTATATTATTAAACTATATTATTAAGTATATTGTATATTATTAAAGTATATTATTAAAGTATATTATTAAGTATATTATTAAACTATATTATTAAGTATATTATTAAGTATATTATAAAGTATATTATTAAACTATATTATTAAGTATATTATTAAACTATATTATTAAAGTATATTATTATAGTATATTATTAAAGTATATTATTCAACTATATTATTAAAGTATATTATTAAAGTATATTATTAAACTATATTATTAAAGTATATTATTAAACTATATTATTAAACTATATTATTAAGTATATTATTAAAGTATATTATTAAAGTATATTATTAAAGTATATTATTAAACTATATTATTAAGTATATTATTAAGTATATTATTAAAGTATATTATTAAACTATATTATTAAACTATATTATTAAAGTATATTATTAAAGTATATTATTAAAGTATATTATTAAAGTATATTATTAAAGTATATTATTAAACTATATTATTAAAGTATATTATTAAAGTATATTATTAAAGTATATTATTAAACTATATTATTAAACTATATTATTAAAGTATATTATTAAAGTACATTATTAAAGTATATTATTAAACTATATTATTAAGTATATTATTAAAGTATATTATTAAAGTATATTATTAAACTATATTATTAAGTATATTATTAAGTATATTATTAAAGTATATTATTAAACTATATTATTAAGTATATTATTAAAGTATATTATTAAAGTATATTATTAAAGTATATTATTAAACTATATTATTAAAGTATATTATTAAAGTATATTATTAAAGTATATTATTAAACTATATTATTAAACTATATTATTAAGTATATTATTAAACTATATTATTAAAGTATATTATTAAATATATATTATTAAACTATATTATTAAGTATATTATTAAACTATATTATTAAAGTATATTATTAAACTATATTATTAAAGTATATTATTCAACTATATTATTAAAGTATATTATTAAAGTATATTATTAAACTATATTATTAAGTATATTATTAAAGTATATTATTAAAGTATATAATTAAAGTATATTATTCAACTATATTATTAAAGGATATTATTAAAGGATATTATTCAACTATATTATTAAGTATATTATTAAAGTATATTATTAAACTATATTATTAAGTATATTATTAAGTATATTATTAAAGTATATTATTAAACTATATTATTAACTATATTATTAAAGTATATTATTAAAGTATATTATTAAAGTATATTATTCAACTATATTATTAAAGTATATTATTAAAGTATATTATTAAAGTATATTATTAAAGTATATTATTAAACTATATTATTAAGTATATTATTAAAGTATATTATTAAACTATATTATTAAACTATATTATTAAGTATATTATTAAGTATATTATTAAAGTATATTATTAAACTATATTATTAACTATATTATTAAAGTATATTATTAAAGTATATTATTAAACTATATTATTAAACCATATTATTAAACTATATTATTAAAGTATATTATTCAAGTATATTATTAAACTATATTATTAAACTATATTATTAAACTATATTATTAAACTATATTATTAAGTATATTATTAAACTATATTATTAAACTATATTTTTAAACTATATTATTAAGTATATTATTAAGTATATTATTAAAGTATATTATTAAACTATATTATTAACTATATTATTAAAGTATATTATTAAAGTATATTATTAAAGTATATTATTCAACTATATTATTAAAGTATATTATTAAAGTATATTATTAAAGTATATTATTAAAGTATATTATTAAAGTATATTATTAAAGTATATTATTAAAGTATATTATTAAGTATATTATTAAGTATATTATTAAAGTATATTATTAAAGTATATTATTAAAGTATATTATTAAGTATATTATTAAAGTATATTATTAAAGTATATTATTAAGTATATTATTAAGTATATTATTAAAGTATATTATTAAAGTATATTATTAAAGTATATTATTAAGTATATTATTAAAGTATATTATTAAAGTATATTATTAAGTATATTATTAAGTATATTATTAAAGTATATTATTAAAGTATATTATTAAACTATATTATTAAGTATATTATTAAAGTATATTATTAAAGTATATTATTAAAGTATATTATTAAAGTATATTATTCAACTATATTATTAAAGGATATTATTAAAGGATATTATTCAACTATATTATTAAGTATATTATTAAAGTATATTATTAAACTATATTATTAAGTATATTATTAAGTATATTATTAAAGTATATTATTAAACTATATTATTAACTATATTATTAAAGTATATTATTAAAGTATATTATTAAAGTATATTATTCAACTATATTATTAAAGTATATTATTAAAGTATATTATTAAAGTATATTATTAAAGTATATTATTAAAGTATATTATTAAAGTATATTATTAAGTATATTATTAAAGTATATTATTAAACTATATTATTAAACTATATTATTAAGTATATTATTAAGTATATTATTAAAGTATATTATTAAACTATATTATTAACTATATTATTAAAGTATATTATTAAAGTATATTATTAAAGTATATTATTAAAGTATATTATTCAAGTATATTATTAAAGTATATTATTAAAGTATATTATTAAAGTATATTATTAAAGTATATTATTAAGTATATTATTAAACTATATTATTAAACTATATTATTAAGTATATTATTAAGTATATTAAAGTATATTATTAAAGTATATTATTAAAGTATATTATTAAAGTATATTATTAAAGTATATTATTAAGTATATTATTAAGTATATTATTAAAGTATATTATTAAAGTATATTATTAAAGTATATTATTAAGTATATTATTAAAGTATATTATTAAAGTATATTATTAAGTATATTATTAAGTATATTATTAAAGTATATTATTAAGTATATTATTAAACTATATTATTAAACTATATTATTAAACTATATTATTAAACTATATTATTAAACTATATTATTAAGTATATTATTAAAGTATATTATTAAAGTATATTATAAAGTATATTATTAAGTATATTATTAAAGTATATTTTTTAAAGTATATTATTAAAGTATATTATTAAAGTATATTATTAAAGTATATTATTAAACTATATTATTAAGTATATTATTAAACTATATTATTAAGTATATTATTAAACTATATTATTAAAGTATATTATTAAAGTATATTATTAAACTATATTATTAAACTATATTATTAAAGTATATTATTAAACTATATTATTAAGTATATTATTAAACTATATTATTAAAGTATATTAATAAAGTATATTAATAAACTATATTATTAAACTATAGTATTAAAGTATATTATTAAACTATATTATTAAAGTATATTATTAAACTATATTATTAAAGTATATTATTAAACTATATTATTAAAGTATATTATTAAACTATATTATTAAAGTATATTATTAAAGTATATCATTAAACTATATTATTAAAGTATATTATTAAAGTATATTATTAAACTATATTATTAAACTATATTATTAAACTATATTATTAAGTATATTATTAAACTATATTATTAAACTATATTATTAAGTATATTATTAAACTATATTATTAAAGTATATTATTAAAGTATATTATTAAAGTATATTATTAAACTATATTATTAAAGTATATTATTAAACTATATTATTAAAGTATATTAATAAAGTATATTAATAAACTATATTATTAAAGTATATTATTAAAGTATATTATTAAACTATATTATTAAACTATAGTATTAAAGTATATTATTAAACTATATTATTAAAGTATATTATTAAACTATATTATTAAAGTATATTATTAAACTATATTATTAAAGTATATTATTAAACTATATTATTAAAGTATATTATTAAAGTATATTATTAAACTATATTATTAAACTATATTATTAAACTATATTATTAAACTATATTATTAAACTATATTATTAAGTATATTATTAAACTATATTATTAAACTATATTATTAAAGTATATTTTTAAAGTATATTATTATTATTAAAGTATATTATTAAACTATATTATTCAACTATATTATTAAACTATATTATTAAAGTATATTATTAAACTATAGTATTAAAGTATATTATTAACCTATATTATTAAGTATATTATTAAACTATATTATTAAGTATATTATTAAGTATATTAATAAAGTATATTATTAAACTATATTATTAAGTATATTATTAAACTATATTATTCAACTATATTATTAAAGTATATTATTAAAGTATATTATTAAACTATATTATTAAAGTATATTATTAAAGTATATTATTAAAGTATATTATTAAAGTATATTATTAAAGTATATTATTAAGTATATTATTAAAGTATATTATTAAAGGATATTATTAAAGGATATTATTCAACTATATTATTAAGTATATTATTAAACTATATTATTAAACTATATTATTAAGTATATTATTAACTATATTATTAAAGTATATTATTAAACTATATTATTAACTATATTATTAAAGTATATTATTAAAGTATATTATTCAACCATATTATTAAAGTATATTATTGAAGTATATTATTAAACTATATTATTAAACTATATTATTAAAGTATATTATTAAAGTATATTATTAAACTATATTATTAAACTATATTATTAAACTATATTATTAAGTATATTATTAAACTATATTATTAAACTATATTATTAAGTATATTATTAAACTATATTATTAAAGTATATTATTAAAGTATATTATTAAAGTATATTATTAAACTATATTATTAAAGTATATTATTAAACTATATTATTAAAGTATATTAATAAAGTATATTAATAAACTATATTATTAAAGTATATTATTAAAGTATATTATTAAACTATATTATTAAACTATAGTATTAAAGTATATTATTAAACTATATTATTAAAGTATATTATTAAACTATATTATTAAAGTATATTATTAAACTATATTATTAAAGTATATTATTAAACTATATTATTAAAGTATATTATTAAAGTATATTATTAAACTATATTATTAAACTATATTATTAAACTATATTATTAAACTATATTATTAAACTATATTATTAAGTATATTATTAAACTATATTATTAAACTATATTATTAAAGTATATTTTTAAAGTATATTATTATTATTAAAGTATATTATTAAACTATATTATTCAACTATATTATTAAACTATATTATTAAAGTATATTATTAAACTATAGTATTAAAGTATATTATTAACCTATATTATTAAGTATATTATTAAACTATATTATTAAGTATATTATTAAGTATATTAATAAAGTATATTATTAAACTATATTATTAAGTATATTATTAAACTATATTATTCAACTATATTATTAAAGTATATTATTAAAGTATATTATTAAACTATATTATTAAAGTATATTATTAAAGTATATTATTAAAGTATATTATTAAAGTATATTATTAAAGTATATTATTAAGTATATTATTAAAGTATATTATTAAAGGATATTATTAAAGGATATTATTCAACTATATTATTAAGTATATTATTAAACTATATTATTAAACTATATTATTAAGTATATTATTAACTATATTATTAAAGTATATTATTAAACTATATTATTAACTATATTATTAAAGTATATTATTAAAGTATATTATTCAACTATATTATTAAAGTATATTATTGAAGTATATTATTAAACTATATTATTAAACTATATTATTAAAGTATATTATTAAAGTATATTATTAAAGTATATTATTAAGTATAATATTAAAGTATATTATTAAACTATATTATTAAGTATATTATTAAGTATATTATTAAAGTATATTATTAACTATATTATTAAAGTATATTATTAAAGTATATTATTAAAGTATATTATTCAACTATATTATTAAAGTATATTATTAAAGTATATTATTCAACTATATTATTCAACTATATTATTAAAGTATATTATTAAAGTATATTATTCAACTATATTATTAAAGTATATTATTAAAGTATATTATTAAACTATATTATTAAACTATATTATTAAAGTATATTATTAAGTATATTATTAAACTATATTATTAAACTATATTATTAAACTATATTATTAAGTATATTATTAAGTATATTAAAGTATATTAAAGTATATTATTAAAGTATATTATTAAAGTATATTATTAAAGTATATTATTAAAGTATATTATTAAAGTATATTATTAAGTATATTATTAAGTATATTATTAAAGTATATTATTAAAGTATATTATTAAAGTATATTATTAAGTATATTATTAAGTATATTATTAAAGTATATTATTAAACTATATTATTAACTATATTATTAAAGTATATTATTAAAGTATATTATTAAAGTATATTATTCAACTATATTATTAAAGTATATTATTAAACTATATTATTAAACTATATTATTAAAGTATATTATTCAAGTATATTATTAAAGTATATTATTAAACTATATTATTAAAGTATATTATTAAACTATATTATTAAAGTATATTATTAAGTGTATTATTAAACTATATTATTAAACTATATTATTAAGTATATTATTAAGTATATTAAAGTATATTATTAAAGTATATTATTAAAGTATATTATTAAAGTATATTATTAAAGTATATTATTAAAGTATATTATTAAAGTATATTATTAAGTATATTATTAAACTATATTATTAAACTATATTATTAAAGTATATTATTAAAGTATATTATTAAACTATATTATTAAACTATATTATTAAACTATATTATTAAGTATATTATTAAACTATATTATTAAACTATATTATTAAGTATATTATTAAAGTATATTATTAAAGTATATTATTAAGTATATTATTAAGTATATTATTAAAGTATATTTTTTAAAGTATATTATTAAACTATATTATTAAAGTATATTATTAAAGTATATTATTAAAGTATATTATTAAACTATATTATTAAGTATATTATTAAACTATATTATTAAACTATATTATTAAGTATATTATTAAGTATATTATTAAACTATATTATTAAAGTATATTATTAAACTATATTATTAAACTATATTATTAACTATATTATTAAAGTATATTATTAAAGTATATTATTAAGTATATTATTAAACTATATTATTAAAGTATATTATTAAAGTATATTATTAAACTATATTATTAAACTATATTATTAAACTATATTATTAAAGTATATTATTAAACTATATTATTAAGTATATTATTAAACTATATTATTAAAGTATATTATTAAACTATAGTATAAAGTATATTATTAAAGTATATTATTAAAGTATATTATTAAAGTATATTATTAAACTATATTATTAAGTATATTATTAAAGTATATTATTAAAGTATATTATTAAACTATATTATTAAGTATATTATTAAGTATATTATTAAAGTATATTATTAAACTATATTATTAACTATATTATTAAAGTATATTATTAAAGTATATTATTAAACTATATTATTAAACTATATTATTAAGTATATTATTAAAGTATATTATTAAACTATATTATTAAGTATATTATTAAGTATATTATTAAACTATATTATTAAACTATATTATTAAGTATATTATTAAAGTATATTATTAAAGTATAGTATTCAACTATATTATTAAAGTATATTATTAAAGTATATTATTAAACTATATTATTAAACTATATTATTAAAGTATATTATTAAACTATATTATTAAAGTATATTATTAAGTATATTATTAAACTATATTATTAAAGTATATTATTAAAGTATATTATTAAAGTATATTATTAAAGTATATTATTAAAGTATATTATTAAAGTATATTATTAAACTATATTATTAAGTATATTATTAAACTATATTATTAAACTATATTATTAAGTATATTATTAAACTATATTATTAAAGTATATTATTAAACTATATTATTAAAGTATATTATTAAGTATATTATTAAACTATATTATTAAACTATATTATTAAGTATATTATTAAGTATATTAAAGTATATTATTAAAGTATATTATTAAAGTATATTATTAAGTATATTATTAAGTATATTATTAAAGTATATTATTAAAGTATATTATTAAAGTATATTATTAAGTATATTATTAAAGTATATTATTAAAGTATATTATTAAGTATATTATTAAGTATATTATTAAGTATATTATTAAACTATATTATTAAACTATATTATTAAGTATATTATTAAAGTATATTATTAAAGTATATTATTAAACTATATTATTAAACTATATTATTAAGTATATTATTAAAGTATATTATTAAAGTATATTATTAAGTATATTATTAAGTATATTATTAAAGTATATTTTTTAAAGTATATTATTAAAGTATATTATTAAAGTATATTATTAAACTATATTATTAAGTATATTATTAAACTATATTATTAAACTATAATTTTATTAAGTATATTATTAAAGTATATTATTAAAGTATATTATTAAAGTATATTATTAAAGTATATTATTAAAGTATATTATTAAAGTATATTATTAAGTATATTATTAAACTATATTATTAAAGTATATTAATAAAGTATATTAATAAACTATATTATTAAAGTATATTATTAAAGTATATTATTAAACTATAGTATTAAAGTATATTATTAAACTATATTATTAAAGTATATTATTAAACTATATTATTAAACTATATTATTAAAGTATATTATTAAAGTATATTATTAAAGTATATTATTAAAGTATATTATTAAAGTATATTATTAAACTATATTATTAAAGTATATTATTAAACTATATTATTAAGTATATTATTAAACTATATTATTAAACTATATTATTAAACTATATTATTAAAGTATATTTTTAAAGTATATTATTATTATTAAAGTATATTATTAAACTATATTATTCAACTATATTATTAAACTATATTATTAAAGTATATTATTAAACTATAGTATTAAAGTATATTATTAAACTATATTATTAAGTATATTATTAAACTATATTATTAAGTATATTATTAAGTATATTAATAAAGTATATTATTAAACTATATTATTAAGTACATTATTAAACTATATTATTCAACTATATTATTAAAGAATATTATTAAAGTATATTATTAAACTATATTATTAAAGTATATTATTAAAGTATATTATTAAAGTATATTATTAAGTATATTATTAAAGTATATTATTAAAGTATATTATTAAAGTATATTATTAAAGTATATTATTAAGTATATTATTAAAGTATATTATTAAAGGATATTATTAAAGGATATTATTCAACTATATTATTAAGTATATTATTAAAGTATATTATTAAACTATATTATTAAGTATATTATTAAGTATATTATTAAAGTATATTATTAAACTATATTATTAACTATATTATTAAAGTATATTATTAAAGTATATTATTCAACTATATTATTAAAGTATATTATTAAAGTATATTATTAAAGTATATTATTAAACTATATTATTAAAGTATATTATTAAAGTATATTATTAAAGTATATTATTAAAGTATATTATTAAAGTATATTATTAAGTATATTATTAAACTATATTATTAAGTATATTATTAAGTATATTATTAAAGTATATTATTAAAGTATATTATTAACTATATTATTAAAGTATATTATTAAAGTATATTATTCAACTATATTATTAAAGTATATTATTAAAGTATATTATTAAACTATATTATTCAACTATATTATTAAAGTATATTATTAAAGTATATTATAAACTATATTATTAAACTATATTATTAAAGTATATTATTAAACTATATTATTAAACTATATTATTAAAGTATATTATTAAGTATATTATTAAACTATATTATTAAACTATATTATTAAACTATATTATTAAGTATATTATTAAGTATATTAAAGTATATTAAAGTATATTATTAAAGTATATTATTAAAGTATATTATTAAAGTATATTATTAAAGTATATTATTAAGTATATTATTAAGTATATTTTTAAAGTATATTATTAAAGTATATTATTAAGTATATTATTAAGTATATTATTAAAGTATATTATTAAACTATATTATTAACTATATTATTAAAGTATATTATTAAAGTATATTATTAAAGTATATTATTCAACTATATTATTAAAGTATATTATTAAAGTATATTATTAAACTATATTATTAAAGTATATTATTCAAGTATATTATTAAAGTATATTATTAAAGTATATTATTAAACTATATTATTAAAGTATATTATTAAACTATATTATTAAAGTATATTATTAAGTGTATTATTAAACTATATTATTAAACTATATTATTAAGTATATTATTAAGTATATTAAAGTATATTATTAAATTATATTATTAAAGTATATTATTAAAGTATATTATTAAAGTATATTATTAAGTATATTATTAAGTATATTATTAAAGTATATTATTAAAGTATATTATTAAAGTATATTATTAAAGTATATTATTAAGTATATTATTAAAGTATATTATTAAAGTATATTATTAAAGTATATTATTAAGTATATTTTTAAGTATATTATTAAGTATATTATTAAGTATATTATTAAACTATATTATTAAGTATATTATTAAACTATATTATTAAAGTATATTATTAAACTATATTATTAAACTATATTATTAAGTATATTATTAAAGTATATTATTAAAGTATATTATTAAACTATATTATTAAGTATATTATTAAACTATATTATTAAAGTATATTAATAAAGTATATTAATACACTATATTATTAAACTATATTATTAAAGTATATTATTAAAGTATATTATTAAGTATATTATTAAACTATATTATTAAAGTATATTATTAAAGTATATTATTCAAGTATATTATTAAACTATATTATTAAACTATATTATTAAACTATATTATTAAAGTATATTATTAAACTATATTATTAAGTATATTATTAAACTATATTATTAAACTATATTATTAAGTATATTATTAAAGTATATTATTAAAAAGTATATTATTAAACTATATTATTAAAGTATATTATTAAACTTTATTATTAAACTATATTATTAAAGTATATTATTAAACTATATTATTAAACTATATTATTAAGTATATTATTAAAGTATATTATTAAAGTATATTATTAAAGTATATTATTAAACTATATTATTAAACTATATTATTAAGTAAATTATTAAAGTATATTATTAAAGTATATTATTAAAGTATATTATTAAAGTATATTATTAAAGTATATTATTAAAGTATATTATTAAAGTATATTATTAAAGTATATTATTAAACTATATTATTAAACTATATTATTAAGTATATTATTAAAGTATATTATTAAAGTATATTATTAAAGTATATTATTAAAGTATATTATTCAACTATATTATTAAAGTATATTATTAAACTATATTATTAAACTATATTATTAAAGTATATTATTAAAGTATATTATTAAGTATATTATTAAACTATAATATTAAACTATATTATTAAAGTATATTATTAAACTATATTATTAAACTATATTATTAAAGTATATTATTAAACTATATTATTAAAGTATAATATTAAGTATATTATTAAAGTATATTATTAAAGTATATTATTAAAGTATATTATTAAAGTATATTATTAAAGTATATTATTATACTATATTATTAAAGTATATTATTAAAGTATATTATTATACTATATTATTAAAGTATATTATTAAACTATATTATTAAACTATATTATTAAACTATATTATTAAACTATATTATTAAACTATATTATTAAAGTATATTATTAAGTATATTATTAAACTATATTATTAAGTATATTATTAAACTATATTATTAAGTATATTATTAAAGTATATTATTAAACTATATTATTAAACTATATTATTAAGTATATTATTAAGTATATTATTAAACTATATTATTAAACTATATTATTAAGTATATTATTAAAGTATATTATTAAAGTATATTATTAAAGTATATTATTAAACTATATTATTCAACTATATTATTAAAGTATATTATTAAACTATATTATTAAACTATATTATTAAACTATATTATTAAAGTATATTATTAAACTATATTATTAAAGTATATTATTAAGTATATTATTAAAGTATATTATTAAAGTATATTATTAAAGTATATTATTAAAGTATATTATTAAGTATATTATTAAACTATATTATTAAACTATATTATTAAACTATAGTATTAAACTATATTATTAAACTATATTATTAAACTATATTATTAAAGTATATTATTAAACTATATTATTAAGTATATTATTAAACTATATTATTAAACTATATTATTAAACTATATTATTAAAGTATATTATTCAACTATATTATTAAACTATAGTATTAAACTATATTATTAAACTATATTATTAAACTATATTATTAAAGTATATTATTAAACTATATTATTAAGTATATTATTAAACTATATTATTAAACTATATTATTAAAGTATATTATTAAACTATATTATTAAGTATATTATTAAAGTATATTATTAAAGTATATTATTAAACTATATTATTAAGTAAATTATTAAAGTATATTATTAAAGTATATTATTAAAGTATATTATTAAACTATATTATTAAGTATATTATTAAGTATATTATTAAACTATATTATTAAACTATATTATTAAGTATATTATTAAACTATATTATTAAAGTATATTATTAAAGTATATTATTAAACTATATTATTCAACTATATTATTAAAGTATATTATTAAAGTATATTATTAAAGTATATTATTAAACTATATTATTAAAGTATATTATTAAACTATATTATTAAAGTATATTATTAAGTATATTATTAAAGTATATTATTAAAGTATATTATTAAAGTATATTATTAAAGTATATTATTAAGTATATTATTAAACTATATTATTAAACTATATTATTAAACTATAGTATTAAACTATATTATTAAACTATATTATTAAACTATATTATTAAAGTATATTATTAAACTATATTATTAAGTATATTATTAAACTATATTATTAAACTATATTATTAAAGTATATTATTCAACTATATTATTAAAGTATACTATTAAAGTATATTATTAAACTATATTATTAAAGTATATTATTAAAGTATATTATTAAACTTTATTATTAAACTATATTATTAAAGTATATTATTAAAGTATATTATTAAACTATATTATTAAGTATATTATTAAAGTATATTATTAAAGTATATTATTAAAGTATATTATTAAAGTATATTATTAAACTATATTATTAAGTAAATTATTAAAGTATATTATTAAAGTATATTATTAAAGTATATTATTCAAGTATATTATTAAACTATATTATTAAAGTATATTATTAAAGTATATTATTAAAGTATATTATTAAAGTATATTTTTAAAGTATATTATTAAAGTATATTATTAAAGTATATTATTAAACTATATTATTAAACTATATTATTAAGTATATTATTATACTATATTATTAAAGTATATTATTAAAGTATATTATTAAAGTATATTATTCAACTATATTATTAAAGTATATTATTAAACTATATTATTAAAGTATATTATTAAAGTATATTATTAAACTTTATTATTTAACTATATTATTAAACTATATTATTAAACTATATTATTAAGTATATTGTATATTATTAAAGTATATTATTAAAGTATATTATTAAAGTATATTATTAAGTATATTATTAAACTATATTATTAAGTATATTATTAAGTATATTATAAAGTATATTATTAAACTATATTATTAAGTATATTATTAAACTATATTATTAGAGTATATTATTATAGTATATTATTAAAGTATATTATTCAACTATATTATTAAAGTATATTATTAAAGTATATTATTAAAGTATATTATTAAGTATATTATTAAACTATATTATTAAGTATATTATTAAGTATATTATAAAGTATATTATTAAACTTTATTATTAAGTATATTATTAAAGTATATTATTAAACTATATTATTAAGTATATTATTAAAGTATATTATTAAAGTATATTATTAAAGTATATTATTCAACTATATTATTAAAGTATATTATTAAGTATATTATTAAACTATATTATTAAAGTATATTATTAAAGTATATTATTAAAGTATATTATTAAAGTATATTATTAAACTATATTATTAAAGTATATTATTAAGTAAATTATTAAAGTATATTATTAAAGTATATTATTAAAGTATATTATTAAAGTATATTATTAAACTATATTATTAAACTATATTATTAAAGTATATTATTAAACTATATTATTAAAGTATATTATTAAGTATATTATTAAACTATATTATTAAACTATATTATTAAAGTATATTATTAAACTATATTATTAAAGTATATTATTAAACTATATTATTAAAGTATATTATTAAACTATATTATTAAACTATATTATTAAGTATATTATTAAACTATATTATTAAGTATATTATTAAAGTATATTATTAAAGTATATTATTAAAGTATATTATTCAACTATATTATTAAAGTATATTATTAAGTATATTATTAAACTATATTATTAAAGTATATTATTAAAGTATATTATTAAAGTATATTATTAAAGTATATTATTAAACTATATTATTAAAGTATATTATTAAGTAAATTATTAAAGTATATTATTAAAGTATATTATTAAAGTATATTATTAAAGTATATTATTAAACTATATTATTAAACTATATTATTAAAGTATATTATTAAAGTATATTATTAAAGTATATTATTAAAGTATATTATTAAACTATATTATTAAACTATATTATTAAAGTATATTATTAAAGTATATTATTAAACTATATTATTAAAGTATATTATTAAGTATATTATTAAACTATATTATTAAACTATATTATTAAAGTATATTATTAAACTATATTATTAAAGTATATTATTAAACTATATTATTAAAGTATATTATTAAACTATATTATTAAACTATATTATTAAGTATATTATTAAACTATATTATTAAGTATATTATTAAAGTATATTATTAAACTATATTATTAAGTATATTATTAAACTATATTATTAAACTATATTATTAAACTATAGTATTAAACTATATTATTAAACTATATTATTAAACTATATTATTAAACTATATTATTAAACTATATTATTAAGTATATTATTAAACTATATTATTAAGTATATTATTAAAGTATATTATTAAACTATATTATTAAGTATATTATTAAACTATATTATTAAACTATATTATTAAACTATAGTATTAAACTATATTATTAAACTATATTATTCAACTATATTATTAAAGTATACTATTAAAGTATATTATTAAACTATATTATTAAAGTATATTATTAAAGTATATTATTAAACTTTATTATTAAACTATATTATTAAAGTATATTATTAAAGTATATTATTAAACTATATTATTAAACTATATTATTAAGTATATTATTAAAGTATATTATTAAAGTATATTATTAAAGTATATTATTAAAGTATATTATTAAGTAAATTATTAAAGTATATTATTAAAGTATATTATTAAAGTATATTATTAAACTATATTATTAAACTATATTATTAAAGTATATTATTAAAGTATATTATTAAAGTATATTATTAAAGTATATTTTTAAAGTATATTATTAAAGTATATTATTAAACTTTATTATTAAACTATATTATTAAACTATATTATTAAAGTATATTATTAAACTATATTATTAAACTATATTATTAAGTATATTATTAAAGTATATTATTAAAGTATATTATTAAAGTATATTATTAAAGTATATTATTAAACTATATTATTAAGTAAATTATTAAAGTATATTATTAAAGTATATTATTAAAGTATATTATTAAAGTATATTATTAAACTATATTATTAAAGTATATTATTAAACTATATTATTAAAGTATATTATTAAAGTATATTTTTAAAGTATATTATTAAAGTATATTATTAAAGTATATTATTAAACTATATTATTAAACTATATTATTAAACTATATTATTAAGTATATTATTATACTATATTATTAAAGTATATTATTAAAGTATATTATTAAAGTATATTATTCAACTATATTATTAAACTATATTATTAAACTATATTATTAAAGTATATTATTAAAGTATATTATTAAACTTTATTATTTAACTATATTATTAAACTATATTATTAAACTATATTATTAAACTATATTATTAAACTATATTATTAAGTATATTGTATATTATTAAAGTATATTATTAAAGTATATTATTAAACTATATTATTAAGTATATTGTATATTATTAAAGTATATTATTAAAGTATATTATTAAAGTATATTATTAAGTATATTATTAAACTATATTATTAAGTATATTATTAAGTATATTATAAAGTATATTATTAAACTATATTATTAAGTATATTATTAAACTATATTATTAAAGTATATTATTATAGTATATTATTAAAGTATATTATTCAACTATATTATTAAAGTATATTATTAAGTATATTATTAAACTATATTATTAAGTATATTATTAAGTATATTATAAAGTATATTATTAAACTTTATTATTAAGTATATTATTAAACTATATTATTAAAGTATATTATTAAAAGTATATTATTAAAGTATATTATTAAAGTATATTATTAAAGTATATTATTAAAGTATATTATTAAAGTATATTATTAAACTATATTATTAAACTATATTATTAAACTATATTATTAAGTATATTATTAAACTATATTATTAAAGTATATTATTAAAGTATATTATTAAAGTATATTATTAAGTATATTATTAAACTATATTATTAAACTATATTATTAAAGTATATTATTCAACTATATTATTAAAGTATATTATTAAACTATATTATTAAACTATATTATTAAAGTATATTATTAAAGTATATTATTAAAGTATATTATTAAGTATATTATTAAACTATATTATTAAACTATATTATTAAACTATATTATTAAGTATATTAAACTATATTATTAAAGTATATTATTAAAGTATATTATTAAGTATATTATTAAACTATATTATTAAACTATATTATTAAACTATATTATTAAAGTATATTATTAAGTATATTATTAAACTATATTATTAAACTATATTATTAAACTATATTATTAAACTATATTATTCAACTATATTATTAAAGTATATTATTAAAGTATATTATTAAAGTATATTATTAAACTATATTATTAAACTATATTATTAAAGTATATTATTAAGTATATTATTAAACTATATTATTAAACTATATTATTAAAGTATATTATTAAAGTATATTATTCAACTATAATATTAAAGTATACTATTAAAGTATATTATTAAACTATATTATTAAAGTATACTATTAAAGTATATTATTAAACTATATTATTAAAGTATATTATTAAAGTATATTATTAAACTTTATTATTAAAGTATATTATTAAAGTATATTATTAAAGTATATTATTAAACTATATTATTAAACTATATTATTAAGTATATTATTAAAGTATATTATTAAAGTATATTTTTAAACTATATTATTAAACTATATTATTAAGTAAATTATTAAAGTATATTATTAAAGTATATTATTAAACTATATTATTAAACTATATTATTAAACTATATTATTAAACTATATTATTAAACTATATTATTAAAGTATATTATTAAAGTATATTTTTAAAGTATATTATTAAACTATATTATTAAACTATATTATTAAACTATATTATTAAACTATATTATTAAGTATATTATTATACTATATTATTAAAGTATATTATTAAAGTATATTATTAAAGTATATTATTCAACTATATTATTAAAGTATATTATTAAACTATATTATTAAACTATATTATTAAAGTATATTATTAAAGTATATTATTAAACTTTATTATTTAACTATATTATTAAACTATATTATTAAAGTATATTATTAAAGTATATTATTAAGTATATTGTATATTATTAAAGTATATTATTAAGTATATTATTAAAGTATATTATTAAGTATATTATTAAACTATATTATTAAGTATATTATTAAGTATATTATAAAGTATATTATTAAACTATATTATTAAGTATATTATTAAACTATATTATTAAAGTATATTATTATAGTATATTATTAAAGTATATTATTCAACTATATTATTAAAGTATATTATTAAAAGTATATTATTAAAGTATATTATTAAAGTATATTATTAAAGTATATTATTAAAGTATATTATTATAGTATATTATTAAAGTATATTATTAAACTATATTATTAAACTATATTATTAAGTATATTATTAAACTATATTATTAAACTATATTATTAAGTATATTATTAAAGTATATTATTAAAAAGTATATTATTAAACTATATTATTAAAGTATATTATTAAACTTTATTATTAAACTATATTATTAAAGTATATTATTAAACTATATTATTAAACTATATTATTAAGTATATTATTAAAGTATATTATTAAAGTATATTATTAAAGTATATTATTAAACTATATTATTAAACTATATTATTAAGTAAATTATTAAAGTATATTATTAAAGTATATTATTAAAGTATATTATTAAAGTATATTATTAAAGTATATTATTAAAGTATATTATTAAAGTATATTATTAAACTATATTATTAAACTATATTATTAAGTATATTATTAAAGTATATTATTAAAGTATATTATTAAAGTATATTATTAAAGTATATTATTCAACTATATTATTAAAGTATATTATTAAACTATATTATTAAACTATATTATTAAAGTATATTATTAAAGTATATTATTAAGTATATTATTAAACTATAATATTAAACTATATTATTAAAGTATATTATTAAACTATATTATTAAACTATATTATTAAAGTATATTATTAAACTATATTATTAAAGTATAATATTAAGTATATTATTAAAGTATATTATTAAAGTATATTATTAAAGTATATTATTAAAGTATATTATTAAAGTATATTATTATACTATATTATTAAAGTATATTATTAAAGTATATTATTATACTATATTATTAAAGTATATTATTAAACTATATTATTAAACTATATTATTAAACTATATTATTAAACTATATTATTAAACTATATTATTAAAGTATATTATTAAGTATATTATTAAACTATATTATTAAGTATATTATTAAACTATATTATTAAGTATATTATTAAAGTATATTATTAAACTATATTATTAAACTATATTATTAAGTATATTATTAAGTATATTATTAAACTATATTATTAAACTATATTATTAAGTATATTATTAAAGTATATTATTAAAGTATATTATTAAAGTATATTATTAAACTATATTATTCAACTATATTATTAAAGTATATTATTAAACTATATTATTAAACTATATTATTAAACTATATTATTAAAGTATATTATTAAACTATATTATTAAAGTATATTATTAAGTATATTATTAAAGTATATTATTAAAGTATATTATTAAAGTATATTATTAAAGTATATTATTAAGTATATTATTAAACTATATTATTAAACTATATTATTAAACTATAGTATTAAACTATATTATTAAACTATATTATTAAACTATATTATTAAAGTATATTATTAAACTATATTATTAAGTATATTATTAAACTATATTATTAAACTATATTATTAAAGTATATTATTAAAGTATATTATTCAACTATATTATTAAACTATAGTATTAAACTATATTATTAAACTATATTATTAAACTATATTATTAAAGTATATTATTAAACTATATTATTAAGTATATTATTAAACTATATTATTAAACTATATTATTAAAGTATATTATTAAACTATATTATTAAGTATATTATTAAAGTATATTATTAAAGTATATTATTAAACTATATTATTAAGTAAATTATTAAAGTATATTATTAAAGTATATTATTAAAGTATATTATTAAACTATATTATTAAGTATATTATTAAGTATATTATTAAACTATATTATTAAACTATATTATTAAGTATATTATTAAACTATATTATTAAAGTATATTATTAAAGTATATTATTAAACTATATTATTCAACTATATTATTAAAGTATATTATTAAAGTATATTATTAAAGTATATTATTAAACTATATTATTAAAGTATATTATTAAACTATATTATTAAAGTATATTATTAAGTATATTATTAAAGTATATTATTAAAGTATATTATTAAAGTATATTATTAAAGTATATTATTAAGTATATTATTAAACTATATTATTAAACTATATTATTAAACTATAGTATTAAACTATATTATTAAACTATATTATTAAACTATATTATTAAAGTATATTATTAAACTATATTATTAAGTATATTATTAAACTATATTATTAAACTATATTATTAAAGTATATTATTCAACTATATTATTAAAGTATACTATTAAAGTATATTATTAAACTATATTATTAAAGTATATTATTAAAGTATATTATTAAACTTTATTATTAAACTATATTATTAAAGTATATTATTAAAGTATATTATTAAACTATATTATTAAGTATATTATTAAAGTATATTATTAAAGTATATTATTAAAGTATATTATTAAAGTATATTATTAAACTATATTATTAAGTAAATTATTAAAGTATATTATTAAAGTATATTATTAAAGTATATTATTCAAGTATATTATTAAACTATATTATTAAAGTATATTATTAAAGTATATTATTAAAGTATATTATTAAAGTATATTTTTAAAGTATATTATTAAAGTATATTATTAAAGTATATTATTAAACTATATTATTAAACTATATTATTAAACTATATTATTAAGTATATTATTATACTATATTATTAAAGTATATTATTAAAGTATATTATTAAAGTATATTATTCAACTATATTATTAAAGTATATTATTAAACTATATTATTAAAGTATATTATTAAAGTATATTATTAAACTTTATTATTTAACTATATTATTAAACTATATTATTAAACTATATTATTAAGTATATTGTATATTATTAAAGTATATTATTAAAGTATATTATTAAAGTATATTATTAAGTATATTATTAAACTATATTATTAAGTATATTATTAAGTATATTATAAAGTATATTATTAAACTATATTATTAAGTATATTATTAAACTATATTATTAGAGTATATTATTATAGTATATTATTAAAGTATATTATTCAACTATATTATTAAAGTATATTATTAAAGTATATTATTAAAGTATATTATTAAGTATATTATTAAACTATATTATTAAGTATATTATTAAGTATATTATAAAGTATATTATTAAACTTTATTATTAAGTATATTATTAAAGTATATTATTAAACTATATTATTAAGTATATTATTAAAGTATATTATTAAAGTATATTATTAAAGTATATTATTCAACTATATTATTAAAGTATATTATTAAGTATATTATTAAACTATATTATTAAAGTATATTATTAAAGTATATTATTAAAGTATATTATTAAAGTATATTATTAAACTATATTATTAAAGTATATTATTAAGTAAATTATTAAAGTATATTATTAAAGTATATTATTAAAGTATATTATTAAAGTATATTATTAAACTATATTATTAAACTATATTATTAAAGTATATTATTAAAGTATATTATTAAAGTATATTATTAAAGTATATTATTAAACTATATTATTAAACTATATTATTAAAGTATATTATTAAAGTATATTATTAAACTATATTATTAAAGTATATTATTAAGTATATTATTAAACTATATTATTAAACTATATTATTAAAGTATATTATTAAACTATATTATTAAAGTATATTATTAAACTATATTATTAAAGTATATTATTAAACTATATTATTAAACTATATTATTAAGTATATTATTAAACTATATTATTAAGTATATTATTAAAGTATATTATTAAACTATATTATTAAGTATATTATTAAACTATATTATTAAACTATATTATTAAACTATAGTATTAAACTATATTATTAAACTATATTATTAAACTATATTATTAAACTATATTATTAAACTATATTATTAAGTATATTATTAAACTATATTATTAAGTATATTATTAAAGTATATTATTAAACTATATTATTAAGTATATTATTAAACTATATTATTAAACTATATTATTAAACTATAGTATTAAACTATATTATTAAACTATATTATTCAACTATATTATTAAAGTATACTATTAAAGTATATTATTAAACTATATTATTAAAGTATATTATTAAAGTATATTATTAAACTTTATTATTAAACTATATTATTAAAGTATATTATTAAAGTATATTATTAAACTATATTATTAAACTATATTATTAAGTATATTATTAAAGTATATTATTAAAGTATATTATTAAAGTATATTATTAAAGTATATTATTAAGTAAATTATTAAAGTATATTATTAAAGTATATTATTAAAGTATATTATTAAACTATATTATTAAACTATATTATTAAAGTATATTATTAAAGTATATTATTAAAGTATATTATTAAAGTATATTTTTAAAGTATATTATTAAAGTATATTATTAAACTTTATTATTAAACTATATTATTAAACTATATTATTAAAGTATATTATTAAACTATATTATTAAACTATATTATTAAGTATATTATTAAAGTATATTATTAAAGTATATTATTAAAGTATATTATTAAAGTATATTATTAAACTATATTATTAAGTAAATTATTAAAGTATATTATTAAAGTATATTATTAAAGTATATTATTAAAGTATATTATTAAACTATATTATTAAAGTATATTATTAAACTATATTATTAAAGTATATTATTAAAGTATATTTTTAAAGTATATTATTAAAGTATATTATTAAAGTATATTATTAAACTATATTATTAAACTATATTATTAAACTATATTATTAAGTATATTATTATACTATATTATTAAAGTATATTATTAAAGTATATTATTAAAGTATATTATTCAACTATATTATTAAACTATATTATTAAACTATATTATTAAACTATATTATTAAAGTATATTATTAAAGTATATTATTAAACTTTATTATTTAACTATATTATTAAACTATATTATTAAACTATATTATTAAACTATATTATTAAACTATATTATTAAGTATATTGTATATTATTAAAGTATATTATTAAAGTATATTATTAAACTATATTATTAAGTATATTGTATATTATTAAAGTATATTATTAAAGTATATTATTAAAGTATATTATTAAGTATATTATTAAACTATATTATTAAGTATATTATTAAGTATATTATAAAGTATATTATTAAACTATATTATTAAGTATATTATTAAACTATATTATTAAAGTATATTATTATAGTATATTATTAAAGTATATTATTCAACTATATTATTAAAGTATATTATTAAGTATATTATTAAACTATATTATTAAGTATATTATTAAGTATATTATAAAGTATATTATTAAACTTTATTATTAAGTATATTATTAAACTATATTATTAAAGTATATTATTAAAAGTATATTATTAAAGTATATTATTAAAGTATATTATTAAAGTATATTATTAAAGTATATTATTAAAGTATATTATTAAACTATATTATTAAACTATATTATTAAACTATATTATTAAGTATATTATTAAACTATATTATTAAAGTATATTATTAAAGTATATTATTAAAGTATATTATTAAGTATATTATTAAACTATATTATTAAACTATATTATTAAAGTATATTATTCAACTATATTATTAAAGTATATTATTAAACTATATTATTAAACTATATTATTAAAGTATATTATTAAAGTATATTATTAAAGTATATTATTAAGTATATTATTAAACTATATTATTAAACTATATTATTAAACTATATTATTAAGTATATTAAACTATATTATTAAAGTATATTATTAAAGTATATTATTAAGTATATTATTAAACTATATTATTAAACTATATTATTAAACTATATTATTAAAGTATATTATTAAGTATATTATTAAACTATATTATTAAACTATATTATTAAACTATATTATTAAACTATATTATTCAACTATATTATTAAAGTATATTATTAAAGTATATTATTAAAGTATATTATTAAACTATATTATTAAACTATATTATTAAAGTATATTATTAAGTATATTATTAAACTATATTATTAAACTATATTATTAAAGTATATTATTAAAGTATATTATTCAACTATAATATTAAAGTATACTATTAAAGTATATTATTAAACTATATTATTAAAGTATACTATTAAAGTATATTATTAAACTATATTATTAAAGTATATTATTAAAGTATATTATTAAACTTTATTATTAAAGTATATTATTAAAGTATATTATTAAAGTATATTATTAAACTATATTATTAAACTATATTATTAAGTATATTATTAAAGTATATTATTAAAGTATATTTTTAAACTATATTATTAAACTATATTATTAAGTAAATTATTAAAGTATATTATTAAAGTATATTATTAAACTATATTATTAAACTATATTATTAAACTATATTATTAAACTATATTATTAAACTATATTATTAAAGTATATTATTAAAGTATATTTTTAAAGTATATTATTAAACTATATTATTAAACTATATTATTAAACTATATTATTAAACTATATTATTAAGTATATTATTATACTATATTATTAAAGTATATTATTAAAGTATATTATTAAAGTATATTATTCAACTATATTATTAAAGTATATTATTAAACTATATTATTAAACTATATTATTAAAGTATATTATTAAAGTATATTATTAAACTTTATTATTTAACTATATTATTAAACTATATTATTAAAGTATATTATTAAAGTATATTATTAAGTATATTGTATATTATTAAAGTATATTATTAAGTATATTATTAAAGTATATTATTAAGTATATTATTAAACTATATTATTAAGTATATTATTAAGTATATTATAAAGTATATTATTAAACTATATTATTAAGTATATTATTAAACTATATTATTAAAGTATATTATTATAGTATATTATTAAAGTATATTATTCAACTATATTATTAAAGTATATTATTAAAAGTATATTATTAAAGTATATTATTAAAGTATATTATTAAAGTATATTATTAAAGTATATTATTATAGTATATTATTAAAGTATATTATTAAACTATATTATTAAAGTATATTATTAAAAGTATATTATTAAACTATATTATTAAAGTATATTATTATAGTATATTATTAAAGTATATTATTAAAGTATATTATTAAAGTATATTATTAAAAGTATATTATTAAAGTATATTATTAAAGTATATTATTAAAGTATATTATTAAAGTATATTATTAAAGTATATTATTAAAGTATATTATTAAAGTATATTATTAAAGTATATTATTAAGTATATTATTAAACTATATTATTAAAGTATATTATTAAAGTATATTATTAAGTATATTATTAAACTATATTATTAAACTATATTATTAAAGTATATTATTAAAGTATATTATTCAACTATATTATTAAAGTATATTATTAAAGTATATTATTAAACTATATTATTAAACTATATTATTAAACTATATTATTAAAGTATATTATTAAGTATATTATTAAACTAAATTATTAAACTATATTATTAAACTATATTATTAAAGTATATTATTAAAGTATATTATTAAAGTATATTATTAAAGTATATTATTAAGTATATTATTAAGTATATTATTCAACTATATTATTAAAGTATATTATTAACCTATATTATTAAAGTATATTATTAAAGTATATTATTAAAGGATATTATTCAACTATATTATTAAGTATATTATTAAAGTATATTATTAAATTATATTATTAAGTATATTATTAAGTATATTATTAAACTATATTATTAAACTATATTATTAACTATATTAATAAAGTATATTATTAAAGTATATTATTAAAGTATATTATTCAACTATATTATTAAAGTATATTATTAAAGTATATTATTAAACTTTATTATTAAACTATATTATTAAACTATATTATTCAACTATATTATTAAACTATATTATTAAACTATATTATTAAGTATATTGTATATTATTAAAGTATATTATTAAAGTATATTATTAAGTATATTATTAAACTATATTATTAAGTATATTATTAAGTATATTATAAAGTATATTATTAAACTATATTATTAAAGTATATTATTAAAGTATATTATTAAGTATATTATTAAGTATATTATTAAAGTATATTATTAAAGTATATTATTAAAGTATATTATTAAAGTATATTATTAAGTATATTATTAAACTATATTATTAAAGTATATTATTCAAGTATATTATTAAAGTATATTATTAAAGTATATTATTCAACTATATTATTAAAGTATATTATTAAAGTATATTATTAAAGTATATTATTAAGTATATTATTAGGTATATTATTAAAGTATATTATTAAACTATATTATTAAGTATATTATTAAAGTATATTATTAAAGTATATTATTCAAGTATATTATTAAAGTATATTATTAAAGTATATTATTCAAGTATATTATTCAAGTATATTATTAAACTGGCCCTATAAACTGTGTTGGGATGAAAGCTAGCCACTTTGAGCAATGTGGGAAGTGCTGGGGCAGTTTGGGACAACAGGGCCAAAATGTCACTTTCACAGTCCCAAAGTGCCGTTTTCACAGTAAAAAGGCCTGGTTCACTTTTGCTTAGCTTAGTCTGTAACTTGAAAACTATGTACCGTATGGCCCTATAAACTGTGTTGGGATGAAAGCTAGCCACTTTGAGCATTGTGGCAAGAGCTGGGGCAGTTTGGGACAACAGGGAACGAACAGGGCCAAAATGTCACTTTCACAGTCCCAAAGTGCCATTTTCACAGTAAAAAAAAACAGATTCATTTTGCTTAGCTTAGTCTGTAACTTGAAAACTATGTACCGTATGGCCCTATAAACTGTGTTGGGATGAAAGCTAGCCACTTTGAGCAATGTGGGAAGTGCTGGGGCAGTTTGGGACAACAGGGCCAAAATGTCACTTTCACAGTCCCAAAGTGCCATTTTCACAGTAAAAAGGCCTGGTTCACTTTTGCTTAGCTTAGTCTGTAACTTGAAAACTATGTACCGTATGGCCCTATAAACTGTGTTGGGATGAAAGCTAGCCACTTTGAGCAATGTGGGAAGTGTTGGGGCAGTTTGGGACAACAGGGCCAAAATGTCACTTTCACAGTCCCAAAGTGCCATTTTCACAGTAAAAAAAAACAGATTCATTTTGCTTAGCTTAGTCTGTAACTTGAAAACTATGTACCGTATGGCCCTATAAACTGTGTTGGGATGAAAGCTAGCCACTTTGAGCAATGTGGGAAGTGCTGGGGCAGTTTGGGACAACAGGGCCAAAATGTCACTTTCACAGTCCCAAAGTGCCATTTTCACAGTAAAAAAAAACAGATTCATTTTGCTTAGCTTAGTCTGTAACTTGAAAACTATGTACCGTATGGCCCTATAAACTGTGTTGGGATGAAAGCTAGCCACTTTGAGCAATGTGGGAAGTGCTGGGGCAGTTTGGGACAACAGGGCCAAAATGTCACTTTCACAGTCCCAAAGTGCCATTTTCACAGTAAAAAGGCCTGGTTCACTTTTGCTTAGCTTAGTCTGTAACTTAAAAAACTATGTACCGTATGGCCCTATAAACTGTGTTGGGATGAAAGCTAGCCACTTTGAGCAATGTGGGAAGTGCTGGGGCAGTTTGGGACAACAGGGCCAAAATGTCACTTTCACAGTCCCAAAGTGCCATTTTCACAGTAAAAAAAAACAGATTAATTTTGCTTAGCTTAGTCTGTAACTTGAAAACTATGTACCGTATGGCCCTATAAACTGTGTTGGGATGAAAGCTAGCCACTTTGAGCAATGTGGGAAGTGCTGGGGCAGTTTGGGACAACAGGGCCAAAATGTCACTTTCACAGTCCCAAAGTGCCATTTTCACAGTAAAAAAAAACAGATTCATTTTGCTTAGCTTAGTCTGTAACTTGAAAACTATGTACCATATGGCCCTATAAACTGTGTTGGGATGAAAGCTAGCCACTTTGAGCAATGTGGGAAGTGCTGGGGCAGTTTGGGACAACTGGGCCAAAATGTCACTTTCACAGTCCCAAAGTGCCATTTTCACAGTAAAAAAAAAACAGATTCATTTTGCTTAGCTTAGTCTGTAACTTGAAAACTATGTACCGTATGGCCCTATAAACTGTGTTGGGATGAAAGCTAGCCACTTTGAGCAATGTGGGAAGTGCTGGGGCAGTTTGGGACAACAGGGCCAAAATGTCACTTTCACAGTCCCAAAGTGCCATTTTCACAGTAAAAAGGCCTGGTTCACTTTTGCTTAGCTTAGTCTGTAACTTGAAAACTATGTACCGTATGGCCCTATAAACTGTGTTGGGATGAAAGCTAGCCACTTTGAGCAATGTGGGAAGTGCTGGGGCAGTTTGGGACAACAGGGCCAAAATGGCACTTTCACAGTCCCAAAGTGCCATTTTCACAGTAAAAAAAAACAGATTCATTTTGCTTAGCTTAGTCTGTAACTTGAAAACTATGTACCGTATGGCCCTATAAACTGTGTTGGGATGAAAGCTAGCCACTTTGAGCAATGTGGGAAGTGCTGGGGCAGTTTGGGACAACAGGGCCAAAATGTCACTTTCACAGTCCCAAAGTGCCATTTTCACAGTAAAAAAAAACAGATTCATTTTGCTTAGCTTAGTCTGTAACTTGAAAACTATGTACCATATGGCCCTATAAACTGTGTTGGGATGAAAGCTAGCCACTTTGAGCAATGTGGGAAGTGCTGGGGCAGTTTGGGACAACTGGGCCAAAATGTCACTTTCACAGTCCCAAAGTGCCATTTTCACAGTAAAAAAAAACAGATTCATTTTGCTTAGCTTAGTCTGTAACTTGAAAACTATGTACCGTATGGCCCTATAAACTGTGTTGGGATGAAAGCTAGCCACTTTGAGCAATGTGGGAAGTGCTGGGGCAGTTTGGGACAACAGGGCCAAAATGTCACTTTCACAGTCCCAAAGTGCCATTTTCACAGTAAAAAGGCCTGGTTCACTTTTGCTTAGCTTAGTCTGTAACTTGAAAACTATGTACCGTATGGCCCTATAAACTGTGTTGGGATGAAAGCTAGCCACTTTGAGCAATGTGGGAAGTGCTGGGGCAGTTTGGGACAACAGGGCCAAAATGTCACTTTCACAGTCCCAAAGTGCCATTTTCACAGTAAAAAAAAACAGATTCATTTTGCTTAGCTTAGTCTGTAACTTGAAAACTATGTACCGTATGGCCCTATAAACTGTGTTGGGATGAAAGCTAGCCACTTTGAGCAATGTGGGAAGTGCTGGGGCAGTTTGGGACAACAGGGCCAAAATGTCACTTTCACAGTCCCAAAGTGCCATTTTCACAGTAAAAAAAAACAGATTCATTTTGCTTAGCTTAGTCTGTAACTTGAAAACTATGTACCGTATGGCCCTATAAACTGTGTTGGGATGAAAGCTAGCCACTTTGAGCAATGTGGGAAGTGCTGGGGCAGTTTGGGACAACAGGGCCAAAATGTCACTTTCACAGTCCCAAAGTGCCATTTTCACAGTAAAAAAAAACAGATTCATTTTGCTTAGCTTAGTCTGTAACTTGAAAACTATGTACCGTATGGCCCTATAAACTGTGTTGGGATGAAAGCTAGCCACTTTGAGCAATGTGGGAAGTGCTGGGGCAGTTTGGGACAACAGGGCCAAAATGTCACTTTCACAGTCCCAAAGTGCCATTTTCACAGTAAAAAGGCCTGGTTCACTTTTGCTTAGCTTAGTCTGTAACTTGAAAACTATGTACCGTATGGCCCTATAAACTGTGTTGGGATGAAAGCTAGCCACTTTGAGCAATGTGGGAAGTGCTGGGGCAGTTTGGGACAACAGGGCCAAAATGTCACTTTCACAGTCCCAAAGTGCCATTTTCACAGTAAAAAAAAACAGATTAATTTTGCTTAGCTTAGTCTGTAACTTGAAAACTATGTACCGTATGGCCCTATAAACTGTGTTGGGATGAAAGCTAGCCACTTTGAGCAATGTGGGAAGTGCTGGGGCAGTTTGGGACAACAGGGCCAAAATGTCACTTTCACAGTCCCAAAGTGCCATTTTCACAGTAAAAAGGCCTGGTTCACTTTTGCTTAGCTTAGTCTGTAACTTGAAAACTATGTACCGTATGGCCCTATAAACTGTGTTGGGATGAAAGCTAGCCACTTTGAGCAATGTGGGAAGTGCTGGGGCAGTTTGGGACAACAGGGCCAAAATGTCACTTTCACAGTCCCAAAGTGCCATTTTCACAGTAAAAAGGCCTGGTTCACTTTTGCTTAGCTTAGTCTGTAACTTGAAAACTATGTACCATATGGCCCTATAAACTGTGTTGGGATGAAAGCTAGCCACTTTGAGCAATGTGGGAAGTGCTGGGGCAGTTTGGGACAACAGGGCCAAAATGTCACTTTCACAGTCCCAAAGTGCCATTTTCACAGTAAAAAAAAACAGATTCATTTTGCTTAGCTTAGTCTGTAACTTGAAAACTATGTACCGTATGGCCCTATAAACTGTGTTGGGATGAAAGCTAGCCACTTTGAGCAATGTGGGAAGTGCTGGGGCAGTTTGGGACAACAGGGCCAAAATGTCACTTTCACAGTCCCAAAGTGCCATTTTCACAGTAAAAAAAAACAGATTAATTTTGCTTAGCTTAGTCTGTAACTTGAAAACTATGTACCGTATGGCCCTATAAACTGTGTTGGGATGAAAGCTAGCCACTTTGAGCAATGTGGGAAGTGCTGGGGCAGTTTGGGACAACAGGGCCAAAATGTCACTTTCACAGTCCCAAAGTGCCATTTTCACAGTAAAAAGGCCTGGTTCACTTTTGCTTAGCTTAGTCTGTAACTTGAAAACTATGTACCGTATGGCCCTATAAACTGTGTTGGGATGAAAGCTAGCCACTTTGAGCATTGTGGCAAGAGCTGGGGCAGTTTGGGACAACAGGGAACGAACAGGGCCAAAATGTCACTTTCACAGTCCCAAAGTGCCATTTTCACAGTAAAAAAAAAAAGATTAATTTTGCTTAGCTTAGTCTGTAACTTGAAAACTATGTACCGTATGGCCCTATAAACTGTGTTGGGATGAAAGCTAGCCACTTTGAGCAATGTGGGAAGTGCTGGGGCAGTTTGGGACAACAGGGCCAAAATGTCACTTTCACAGTCCCAAAGTGCCATTTTCACAGTAAAAAAAAACAGATTCATTTTGCTTAGCTTAGTCTGTAACTTGAAAACTATGTACCATATGGCCCTATAAACTGTGTTGGGATGAAAGCTAGCCACTTTGAGCAATGTGGGAAGTGCTGGGGCAGTTTGGGACAACTGGGCCAAAATGTCACTTTCACAGTCCCAAAGTGCCATTTTCACAGTAAAAAAAAACAGATTCATTTTGCTTAGCTTAGTCTGTAACTTGAAAACTATGTACCGTATGGCCCTATAAACTGTGTTGGGATGAAAGCTAGCCACTTTGAGCAATGTGGGAAGTGCTGGGGCAGTTTGGGACAACAGGGCCAAAATGTCACTTTCACAGTCCCAAAGTGCCATTTTCACAGTAAAAAAAAAACAGATTCATTTTGCTTAGCTTAGTCTGTAACTTGAAAACTATGTACCGTATGGCCCTATAAACTGTGTTGGGATGAAAGCTAGCCACTTTGAGCAATGTGGGAAATGCTGGGGCAGTTTGGGACAACAGGGCCAAAATGTCACTTTCACAGTCCCAAAGTGCCATTTTCACAGTAAAAAAAAACAGATTCATTTTGCTTAGCTTAGTCTGTAACTTGAAAACTATGTACCGTATGGCCCTATAAACTGTGTTGGGATGAAAGCTAGCCACTTTGAGCAATGTGGGAAGTGCTGGGGCAGTTTGGGACAACAGGGCCAAAATGTCACTTTCACAGTCCCAAAGTGCCATTTTCACAGTAAAAAAAAACAGATTCATTTTGCTTAGCTTAGTCTGTAACTTGAAAACTATGTACCGTATGGCCCTATAAACTGTGTTGGGATGAAAGCTAGCCACTTTGAGCAATGTGGGAAGTGCTGGGGCAGTTTGGGACAACAGGGCCAAAATGTCACTTTCACAGTCCCAAAGTGCCATTTTCACAGTAAAAAGGCCTGGTTCACTTTTGCTTAGCTTAGTCTGTAACTTGAAAACTATGTACCGTATGGCCCTATAAACTGTGTTGGGATGAAAGCTAGCCACTTTGAGCAATGTGGGAAGTGCTGGGGCAGTTTGGGACAACAGGGCCAAAATGTCACTTTCACAGTCCCAAAGTGCCATTTTCACAGTAAAAAAAAACAGATTAATTTTGCTTAGCTTAGTCTGTAACTTGAAAACTATGTACCGTATGGCCCTATAAACTGTGTTGGGATGAAAGCTAGCCACTTTGAGCAATGTGGGAAGTGCTGGGGCAGTTTGGGACAACAGGGCCAAAATGTCACTTTCACAGTCCCAAAGTGCCATTTTCACAGTAAAAAGGCCTGGTTCACTTTTGCTTAGCTTAGTCTGTAACTTGAAAACTATGTACCGTATGGCCCTATAAACTGTGTTGGGATGAAAGCTAGCCACTTTGAGCAATGTGGGAAGTGCTGGGGCAGTTTGGGACAACAGGGCCAAAATGTCACTTTCACAGTCCCAAAGTGCCATTTTCACAGTAAAAAAAAACAGATTCATTTTGCTTAGCTTAGTCTGTAACTTGAAAACTATGTACCGTATGGCCCTATAAACTGTGTTGGGATGAAAGCTAGCCACTTTGAGCAATGTGGGAAGTGCTGGGGCAGTTTGGGACAACAGGGCCAAAATGTCACTTTCACAGTCCCAAAGTGCCATTTTCACAGTAAAAAAAAACAGATTCATTTTGCTTAGCTTAGTCTGTAACTTGAAAACTATGTACCGTATGGCCCTATAAACTGTGTTGGGATGAAAGCTAGCCACTTTGAGCAATGTGGGAAGTGCTGGGGCAGTTTGGGACAACAGGGCCAAAATGTCACTTTCACAGTCCCAAAGTGCCATTTTCACAGTAAAAAAAAACAGATTCATTTTGCTTAGCTTAGTCTGTAACTTGAAAACTATGTACCGTATGGCCCTATAAACTGTGTTGGGATGAAAGCTAGCCACTTTGAGCAATGTGGGAAGTGCTGGGGCAGTTTGGGACAACAGGGCCAAAATGTCACTTTCACAGTCCCAAAGTGCCATTTTCACAGTAAAAAAAAACAGATTAATTTTGCTTAGCTTAGTCTGTAACTTGAAAACTATGTACCGTATGGCCCTATAAACTGTGTTGGGATGAAAGCTAGCCACTTTGAGCATTGTGGCAAGAGCTGGGGCAGTTTGGGACAACAGGGATCGAACAGGGCCAAAATGTCACTTTCACAGCAATGTGGGAATGTGGGAAGCAATGTGGGAAGTGCTGGGGCAGTTTGGGACAACAGGGCCAAAATGTCACTTTCACAGTCCCAAAGTGCCATTTTCACAGTAAAAAGGCCTGGTTCACTTTTGCTTAGCTTAGTCTGTAACTTGAAAACTATGTACCGTATGGCCCTATAAACTGTGTTGGGATGAAAGCTAGCCACTTTGAGCAATGTGGGAAGTGCTGGGGCAGTTTGGGACAACAGGGCCAAAATGTCACTTTCACAGTCCCAAAGTGCCATTTTCACAGTAAAAAGGCCTGGTTCACTTTTGCTTAGCTTAGTCTGTAACTTGAAAACTATGTACCGTATGGCCCTATAAACTGTGTTGGGATGAAAGCTAGCCACTTTGAGCAATGTGGGAAGTGCTGGGGCAGTTTGGGACAACAGGGCCAAAATGTCACTTTCACAGTCCCAAAGTGCCATTTTCACAGTAAAAAGGCCTGGTTCACTTTTGCTTAGCTTAGTCTGTAACTTGAAAACTATGTACCGTATGGCCCTATAAACTGTGTTGGGATGAAAGCTAGCCACTTTGAGCAATGTGGGAAGTGCTGGGGCAGTTTGGGACAACAGGGCCAAAATGTCACTTTCACAGTCCCAAAGTGCCATTTTCACAGTAAAAAGGCCTGGTTCACTTTTGCTTAGCTTAGTCTGTAACTTGAAAACTATGTACCGTATGGCCCTATAAACTGTGTTGGGATGAAAGCTAGCCACTTTGAGCAATGTGGGAAGTGCTGGGGCAGTTTGGGACAACAGGGCCAAAATGTCACTTTCACAGTCCCAAAGTGCCGTTTTCACAGTAAAAAAAAAAGATTCATTTTGCTTAGCTTAGTCTGTAACTTGAAAACTATGTACCGTATGGCCCTATAAACTGTGTTGGGATGAAAGCTAGCCACTTTGAGCAATGTGGGAAGTGCTGGGGCAGTTTGGGACAACAGGGCCAAAATGTCACTTTCACAGTCCCAAAGTGCCATTTTCACAGTAAAAAGGCCTGGTTCACTTTTGCTTAGCTTAGTCTGTAACTTGAAAACTATGTACCGTATGGCCCTATAAACTGTGTTGGGATGAAAGCTAGCCACTTTGAGCATTGTGGCAAGAGCTGGGGCAGTTTTAGACAACAGGGAACGAACAGGGCCAAAATGTCACTTTCACAGTCCCAAAGTGCCATTTTCACAGTAAAAAGGCCTGGTTCACTTTTGCTTAGCTTAGTCTGTAACTTGAAAACTATGTACCGTATGGCCCTATAAACTGTGTTGGGATGAAAGCTAGCCACTTTGAGCAATGTGGGAAGTGCTGGGGCAGTTTGGGACAACAGGGCCAAAATGTCACTTTCACAGTCCCAAAGTGCCATTTTCACAGTAAAAAGGCCTGGTTCACTTTTGCTTAGCTTAGTCTGTAACTTGAAAACTATGTACCGTATGGCCCTATAAACTGTGTTGGGATGAAAGCTAGCCACTTTGAGCAATGTGGGAAGTGCTGGGGCAGTTTGGGACAACAGGGCCAAAATGTCACTTTCACAGTCCCAAAGTGCCATTTTCACAGTAAAAAGGCCTGGTTCACTTTTGCTTAGCTTAGTCTGTAACTTGAAAACTATGTACCGTATGGCCCTATAAACTGTGTTGGGATGAAAGCTAGCCACTTTGAGCAATGTGGGAAGTGCTGGGGCAGTTTGGGACAACAGGGCCAAAATGTCACTTTCACAGTCCCAAAGTGCCGTTTTCACAGTAAAAAAAAAAAGATTAATTTTGCTTAGCTTAGTCTGTAACTTGAAAACTATGTACCGTATGGCCCTATAAACTGTGTTGGGATGAAAGCTAGCCACTTTGAGCAATGTTGGAAGTGCTGGGGCAGTTTGGGACAACAGGGCCAAAATGTCACTTTCACAGTCCCAAAGTGCCATTTTCACAGTAAAAAGGCCTGGTTCACTTTTGCTTAGCTTAGTCTGTAACTTGAAAACTATGTACCGTATGGCCCTATAAACTGTGTTGGGATGAAAGCTAGCCACTTTGAGCAATGTGGGAAGT
>NW_027666224.1:0-60276 GCF_963924005.1 Protomyctophum bolini
GGCCAAAATGTCACTTTCACAGTCCCAAAGTGCCATTTTCACAGTAAAAAGGCCTGGTTCACTTTTGCTTAGCTTAGTCTGTAACTTGAAAACTATGTACCGTATGGCCCTATAAACCTGTGTTGGGATGAAAGCTAGCCACTTTGAGCAATGTGGGAAGTGCTGGGGCAGTTTGGGACACATCGTGAGTGGCCAAAATGTCACTTTCACAGTCCCAAAGTGCCATTTTCACAGTAAAAAGGCCTGGTTCACTTTTGCTTAGCTTAGTCTGTAACTTGAAAACTATGTACCGTATGGCCCTATAAACTGTGTTGGGATGAAAGCTAGCCACTTTGAGCAATGTGGGAAGTGCTGGGGCAGTTTGGGACAACAGGGCCAAAATGTCACTTTCACAGTCCCAAAGTGCCATTTTCACAGTAAAAAGGCCTGGTTCACTTTTGCTTAGCTTAGTCTGTAACTTGAAAACTATGTACCGTATGGCCCTATAAACTGTGTTGGGATGAAAGCTAGCCACTTTGAGCAATGTGGGAAGTGCTGGGGCAGTTTGGGACAACAGGGGCCAAAATGTCACTTTCACAGTCCCAAAGTGCCATTTTCACAGTAAAAAGGCCTGGTTCACTTTTGCTTAGCTTAGTCTGTAACTTGAAAACTATGTACCGTATGGCCCTATAAACTGTGTTGGGATGAAAGCTAGCCACTTTGAGCAGTGTGGGAAGTGCTGGGGCAGTTTGGGACAACAGGGCCAAAATGTCACTTTCACAGTCCCAAAGTGCCATTTTCACAGTAAAAAGGCCTGGTTCACTTTTGCTTAGCTTAGTCTGTAACTTGAAAACTATGTACCGTATGGCCCTATAAACTGTGTTGGGATGAAAGCTAGCCACTTTGAGCAATGTGGGAAGTGCTGGGGCAGTTTGGGACAACAGGGCCAAAATGTCACTTTCACAGTCCCAAAGTGCCATTTTCACAGTAAAAAGGCCTGGTTCACTTTTGCTTAGCTTAGTCTGTAACTTGAAAACTATGTACCGTATGGCCCTATAAACTGTGTTGGGATGAAAGCTAGCCACTTTGAGCAATGTGGGAAGTGCTGGGGCAGTTTGGGACAACAGGGCCAAAATGTCACTTTCACAGTCCCAAAGTGCCATTTTCACAGTAAAAAGGCCTGGTTCACTTTTGCTTAGCTTAGTCTGTAACTTGAAAACTATGTACCGTATGGCCCTATAAACTGTGTTGGGATGAAAGCTAGCCACTTTGAGCAATGTGGGAAGTGCTGGGGCAGTTTGGGACAACAGGGCCAAAATGTCACTTTCACAGTCCCAAAGTGCCATTTTCACAGTAAAAAAGGACAGGATTCACTTTTGCTTAGCTTAGTCTGTAACTTGAAAACTATGTACCGTATGGCCCTATAAACTGTGTTGGGATGAAAGCTAGCCACTTTGAGCAATGTGGGAAGTGCTGGGGCAGTTTGGGACAACAGGGCCAAAATGTCACTTTCACAGTCCCAAAGTGCCATTTTCACAGTAAAAAGGCCTGGTTCACTTTTGCTTAGCTTAGTCTGTAACTTGAAAACTATGTACCGTATGGCCCTATAAACTGTGTTGGGATGAAAGCTAGCCACTTTGAGCAATGTGGGAAGTGCTGGGGCAGTTTGGGACAACAGGGCCAAAATGTCACTTTCACAGTCCCAAAGTGCCATTTTCACAGTAAAAAGGCCTGGTTCACTTTTGCTTAGCTTAGTCTGTAACTTGAAAACTATGTACCGTATGGCCCTATAAACTGTGTTGGGATGAAAGCTAGCCACTTTGAGCAGTGTGGGAAGTGCTGGGGCAGTTTGGGACAACAGGGCCAAAATGTCACTTTCACAGTCCCAAAGTGCCATTTTCACAGTAAAAAGGCCTGGTTCACTTTTGCTTAGCTTAGTCTGTAACTTGAAAACTATGTACCGTATGGCCCTATAAACTGTGTTGGGATGAAAGCTAGCCACTTTGAGCATTGTGGGCAAGTGCTGGGCAGTTTGAGGGACAACAGGGCCAAAATGTCACTTTCACAGTCCCAAAGTGCCATTTTCACAGTAAAAAGGCCTGGTTCACTTTTGCTTAGCTTAGTCTGTAACTTGAAAACTATGTACCGTATGGCCCTATAACTGTGTTGGGATGAAAGCTAGCCACTTTGAGCAATGTGGGAAGTGCTGGGGCAGTTTGGGACAACAGGGCCAAAATGTCACTTTCACAGTCCCAAAGTGCCATTTTCACAGTAAAAAGGCCTGGTTCACTTTTGCTTAGCTTAGTCTGTAACTTGAAAACTATGTACCGTATGGCCCTATAAACTGTGTTGGGATGAAAGCTAGCCACTTTGAGCAATGTGGGAAGTGCTGGGGCAGTTTGGGACAACAGGGCCAAAATGTCACTTTCACAGTCCCAAAGTGCCATTTTCACAGTAAAAAGGCCTGGTTCACTTTTGCTTAGCTTAGAACTTGAAAACTATGTACCGTATGGCCCTATAAACTGTGTTGGGATGAAAGCTAGCCACTTTGAGCAATGTGGGAAGTGCTGGGGCAGTTTGGGACAACAGGGCCAAAATGTCACTTTCACAGTCCCAAAGTGCCGTTTTCACAGTAAAAAAAAAAAGATTAATTTTGCTTAGCTTAGTCTGTAACTTGAAAACTATGTACCGTATGGCCCTATAAACTGTGTTGGGATGAAAGCTAGCCACTTTGAGCAATGTGGGAAGTGCTGGGGCAGTTTGGGACAACAGGGCCAAAATGTCACTTTCACAGTCCCAAAGTGCCATTTTCACAGTAAAAAGGCCTGGTTCACTTTTGCTTAGCTTAGTCTGTAACTTGAAAACTATGTACCGTATGGCCCTATAAACTGTGTTGGGATGAAAGCTAGCCACTTTGAGCAATGTGGGAAGTGCTGGGGCAGTTTGGGACAACAGGGCCAAAATGTCACTTTCACAGTCCCAAAGTGCCATTTTCACAGTAAAAAGGCCTGGTTCACTTTTGCTTAGCTTAGTCTGTAACTTGAAAACTATGTACCGTATGGCCCTATAAACTGTGTTGGGATGAAAGCTAGCCACTTTGAGCAATGTGGGAAGTGCTGGGGCAGTTTGGGACAACAGGGCCAAAATGTCACTTTCACAGTCCCAAAGTGCCATTTTCACAGTAAAAAAAAACAGATTCATTTTGCTTAGCTTAGTCTGTAACTTGAAAACTATGTACCGTATGGCCCTATAAACTGTGTTGGGATGAAAGCTAGCCACTTTGAGCAATGTGGGAAGTGCTGGGGCAGTTTGGGACAACAGGGCCAAAATGTCACTTTCACAGTCCCAAAGTGCCATTTTCACAGTAAAAAGGCCTGGTTCACTTTTGCTTAGCTTAGTCTGTAACTTGAAAACTATGTACCGTATGGCCCTATAAACTGTGTTGGGATGAAAGCTAGCCACTTTGAGCAATGTGGGAAGTGCTGGGGCAGTTTGGGACAACAGGGCCAAAATGTCACTTTCACAGTCCCAAAGTGCCATTTTCACAGTAAAAAAAAACAGATTCATTTTGCTTAGCTTAGTCTGTAACTTGAAAACTATGTACCGTATGGCCCTATAAACTGTGTTGGGATGAAAGCTAGCCACTTTGAGCAATGTGGGAAGTGCTGGGGCAGTTTGGGACAACAGGGCCAAAATGTCACTTTCACAGTCCCAAAGTGCCGTTTTCACAGTAAAAAAAAAAAGATTCATTTTGCTTAGCTTTGTCTGTAACTTGAAAACTATGTACCGTATGGCCCTATAAACTGTGTTGGGATGAAAGCTAGCCACTTTGAGCAATGTGGGAAGTGCTGGGGCAGTTTGGGACAACAGGGCCAAAATGTCACTTTCACAGTCCCAAAGTGCCATTTTCACAGTAAAAAGGCCTGGTTCACTTTTGCTTAGCTTAGTCTGTAACTTGAAAACTATGTACCGTATGGCCCTATAAACTGTGTTGGGATGAAAGCTAGCCACTTTGAGCAATGTGGGAAGTGCTGGGGCAGTTTGGGACAACAGGGCCAAAATGTCACTTTCACAGTCCCAAAGTGCCATTTTCACAGTAAAAAAAAAACAGATTCATTTTGCTTAGCTTAGTCTGTAACTTGAAAACTATGTACCGTATGGCCCTATAAACTGTGTTGGGATGAAAGCTAGCCACTTTGAGCAATGTGGGAAGTGCTGGGGCAGTTTGGGACAACAGGGCCAAAATGTCACTTTCACAGTCCCAAAGTGCCGTTTTCACAGTAAAAAAAAAAAGATTCATTTTGCTTAGCTTTGTCTGTAACTTGAAAACTATGTACCGTATGGCCCTATAAACTGTGTTGGGATGAAAGCTAGCCACTTTGAGCAATGTGGGAAGTGCTGGGGCAGTTTGGGACAACAGGGCCAAAATGTCACTTTCACAGTCCCAAAGTGCCATTTTCACAGTAAAAAGGCCTGGTTCACTTTTGCTTAGCTTAGTCTGTAACTTGAAAACTATGTACCGTATGGCCCTATAAACTGTGTTGGGATGAAAGCTAGCCACTTTGAGCAATGTGGGAAGTGCTGGGGCAGTTTGGGACAACAGGGCCAAAATGTCACTTTCACAGTCCCAAAGTGCCATTTTCACAGTAAAAAGGCCTGGTTCACTTTTGCTTAGCTTAGTCTGTAACTTGAAAACTATGTACCGTATGGCCCTATAAACTGTGTTGGGATGAAAGCTAGCCACTTTGAGCATTGTGGCAAGAGCTGGGGCAGTTTGGGACAACAGGGAACGAACAGGGCCAAAATGTCACTTTCACAGTCCCAAAGTGCCATTTTCACAGTAAAAAGGCCTGGTTCACTTTTGCTTAGCTTAGTCTGTAACTTGAAAACTATGTACCGTATGGCCCTATAAACTGTGTTGGGATGAAAGCTAGCCACTTTGAGCAATGTGGGAAGTGCTGGGGCAGTTTGGGACAACAGGGCCAAAATGTCACTTTCACAGTCCCAAAGTGCCATTTTCACAGTAAAAAGGCCTGGTTCACTTTTGCTTAGCTTAGTCTGTAACTTGAAAACTATGTACCGTATGGCCCTATAAACTGTGTTGGGATGAAAGCTAGCCACTTTGAGCAATGTGGGAAGTGCTGGGGCAGTTTGGGACAACAGGGCCAAAATGTCACTTTCACAGTCCCAAAGTGCCATTTTCACAGTAAAAAGGCCTGGTTCACTTTTGCTTAGCTTAGTCTGTAACTTGAAAACTATGTACCGTATGGCCCTATAAACTGTGTTGGGATGAAAGCTAGCCACTTTGAGCAATGTGGGAAGTGCTGGGGCAGTTTGGGACAACAGGGCCAAAATGTCACTTTCACAGTCCCAAAGTGCCATTTTCACAGTAAAAAGGCCTGGTTCACTTTTGCTTAGCTTAGTCTGTAACTTGAAAACTATGTACCGTATGGCCCTATAAACTGTGTTGGGATGAAAGCTAGCCACTTTGAGCAATGTGGGAAGTGCTGGGGCAGTTTGGGACAACAGGGCCAAAATGTCACTTTCACAGTCCCAAAGTGCCGTTTTCACAGTAAAAAAAAAAAGATTCATTTTGCTTAGCTTAGTCTGTAACTTGAAAACTATGTACCGTATGGCCCTATAAACTGTGTTGGGATGAAAGCTAGCCACTTTGAGCAATGTGGGAAGTGCTGGGGCAGTTTGGGACAACAGGGCCAAAATGTCACTTTCACAGTCCCAAAGTGCCATTTTCACAGTAAAAAGGCCTGGTTCACTTTTGCTTAGCTTAGTCTGTAACTTGAAAACTATGTACCGTATGGCCCTATAAACTGTGTTGGGATGAAAGCTAGCCACTTTGAGCAATGTGGGAAGTGCTGGGGCAGTTTGGGACAACAGGGCCAAAATGTCACTTTCACAGTCCCAAAGTGCCATTTTCACAGTAAAAAGGCCTGGTTCACTTTTGCTTAGCTTAGTCTGTAACTTGAAAACTATGTACCGTATGGCCCTATAAACTGTGTTGGGATGAAAGCTAGCCACTTTGAGCAGTGTGGGAAGTGCTGGGGCAGTTTGGGACAACAGGGCCAAAATGTCACTTTCACAGTCCCAAAGTGCCATTTTCACAGTAAAAAGGCCTGGTTCACTTTTGCTTAGCTTAGTCTGTAACTTGAAAACTATGTACCGTATGGCCCTATAAACTGTGTTGGGATGAAAGCTAGCCACTTTGAGCATTGTGGCAAGAGCTGGGGCAGTTTGGGACAACAGGGAACGAACAGGGCCAAAATGTCACTTTCACAGTCCCAAAGTGCCATTTTCACAGTAAAAAGGCCTGTCACTTTTGCTTAGCTTAGTCTGTAACTTGAAAACTATGTACCGTATGGCCCTATAAACTGTGTTGGGATGAAAGCTAGCCACTTTGAGCAATGTGGGAAGTGCTGGGGCAGTTTGGGACAACAGGGCCAAAATGTCACTTTCACAGTCCCAAAGTGCCATTTTCACAGTAAAAAGGCCTGGTTCACTTTTGCTTAGCTTAGTCTGTAACTTGAAAACTATGTACTGTATGGCCCTATAAACTGTGTTGGGATGAAAGCTAGCCACTTTGAGCAATGTGGGAAGTGCTGGGGCAGTTTGGGACAACAGGGCCAAAATGTCACTTTCACAGTCCCAAAGTGCCATTTTCACAGTAAAAAGGCCTGGTTCACTTTTGCTTAGCTTAGTCTGTAACTTGAAAACTATGTACCGTATGGCCCTATAAACTGTGTTGGGATGAAAGCTAGCCACTTTGAGCAATGTGGGAAGTGCTGGGGCAGTTTGGGACAACAGGGCCAAAATGTCACTTTCACAGTCCCAAAGTGCCATTTTCACAGTAAAAAGGCCTGGTTCACTTTTGCTTAGCTTAGTCTGTAACTTGAAAACTATGTACCGTATGGCCCTATAAACTGTGTTGGGATGAAAGCTAGCCACTTTGAGCAATGTGGGAAGTGCTGGGGCAGTTTGGGACAACAGGGCCAAAATGTCACTTTCACAGTCCCAAAGTGCCGTTTTCACAGTAAAAAAAAAAGATTCATTTTGCTTAGCTTAGTCTGTAACTTGAAAACTATGTACCGTATGGCCCTATAAACTGTGTTGGGATGAAAGCTAGCCACTTTGAGCAATGTGGGAAGTGCTGGGCAGTTTGGGACAACAGGGCCAAAATGTCACTTTCACAGTCCCAAAGTGCCATTTTCACAGTAAAAAGGCCTGGTTCACTTTTGCTTAGCTTAGTCTGTAACTTGAAAACTATGTACCGTATGGCCCTATAAACTGTGTTGGGATGAAAGCTAGCCACTTTGAGCAATGTGGGAAGTGCTGGGGCAGTTTGGGACAACAGGCCAAAATGTCACTTTCACAGTCCCAAAGTGCCATTTTCACAGTAAAAAGGCCTGGTTCACTTTTGCTTAGCTTAGTCTGTAACTTGAAAACTATGTACCGTATGGCCCTATAAACTGTGTTGGGATGAAAGCTAGCCACTTTGAGCAATGTGGGAAGTGCTGGGGCAGTTTGGGACAACAGGGCCAAAATGTCACTTTCACAGTCCCAAAGTGCCATTTTCACAGTAAAAAAAAACAGATTCATTTTGCTTAGCTTAGTCTGTAACTTGAAAACTATGTACCGTATGGCCCTATAAACTGTGTTGGATGAAAGCTAGCCACTTTGAGCAATGTGGGAAGTGCTGGGGCAGTTTGGGACAACAGGGCCAAAATGTCACTTTCACAGTCCCAAAGTGCCATTTTCACAGTAAAAAGGCCTGGTTCACTTTTGCTTAGCTTAGTCTGTAACTTGAAAACTATGTACCGTATGGCCCTATAAACTGTGTTGGGATGAAAGCTAGCCACTTTGAGCAATGTGGGAAGTGCTGGGGCAGTTTGGGACAACAGGGCCAAAATGTCACTTTCACAGTCCCAAAGTGCCATTTTCACAGTAAAAAAAAACAGATTCATTTTGCTTAGCTTAGTCTGTAACTTGAAAACTATGTACCGTATGGCCCTATAAACTGTGTTGGGATGAAAGCTAGCCACTTTGAGCAATGTGGGAAGTGCTGGGGCAGTTTGGGACAACAGGGCCAAAATGTCACTTTCACAGTCCCAAAGTGCCGTTTTCACAGTAAAAAAAAAAAGATTCATTTTGCTTAGCTTTGTCTGTAACTTGAAAACTATGTACCGTATGGCCCTATAAACTGTGTTGGGATGAAAGCTAGCCACTTTGAGCAATGTGGGAAGTGCTGGGGCAGTTTGGGACAACAGGGCCAAAATGTCACTTTCACAGTCCCAAAGTGCCATTTTCACAGTAAAAAGGCCTGGTTCACTTTTGCTTAGCTTAGTCTGTAACTTGAAAACTATGTACCGTATGGCCCTATAAACTGTGTTGGGATGAAAGCTAGCCACTTTGAGCAATGTGGGAAGTGCTGGGCAGTTTGGGACAACAGGGCCAAAATGTCACTTTCACAGTCCCAAAGTGCCATTTTCACAGTAAAAAGGCCTGGTTCACTTTTGCTTAGCTTAGTCTGTAACTTGAAAACTATGTACCGTATGGCCCTATAAACTGTGTTGGGATGAAAGCTAGCCACTTTGAGCATTGTGGCAAGAGCTGGGGCAGTTTGGGACAACAGGGAACGAACAGGGCCAAAATGTCACTTTCACAGTCCCAAAGTGCCATTTTCACAGTAAAAAGGCCTGGTTCACTTTGCTTAGCTTAGTCTGTAACTTGAAAACTATGTACCGTATGGCCCTATAAACTGTGTTGGGATGAAAGCTAGCCACTTTGAGCAATGTGGGAAGTGCTGGGGCAGTTTGGGACAACAGGGCCAAAATGTCACTTTCACAGTCCCAAAGTGCCATTTTCACAGTAAAAAGGCCTGGTTCACTTTTGCTTAGCTTAGTCTGTAACTTGAAAACTATGTACCGTATGGCCCTATAAACTGTGTTGGGATGAAAGCTAGCCACTTTGAGCAATGTGGGAAGTGCTGGGGCAGTTTGGGACAACAGGGCCAAAATGTCACTTTCACAGTCCCAAAGTGCCATTTTCACAGTAAAAAGGCCTGGTTCACTTTTGCTTAGCTTAGTCTGTAACTTGAAAACTATGTACCGTATGGCCCTATAAACTGTGTTGGGATGAAAGCTAGCCACTTTGAGCATTGTGGCAAGAGCTGGGGCAGTTTGGGACAACAGGGAACGAACAGGGCCAAAATGTCACTTTCACAGTCCCAAAGTGCCATTTTCACAGTAAAAAGGCCTGGTTCACTTTTGCTTAGCTTAGTCTGTAACTTGAAAACTATGTACCGTATGGCCCTATAAACTGTGTTGGGATGAAAGCTAGCCACTTTGAGCAATGTGGGAAGTGCTGGGGCAGTTTGGGACAACAGGGCCAAAATGTCACTTTCACAGTCCCAAAGTGCCATTTTCACAGTAAAAAGGCCTGGTTCACTTTTGCTTAGCTTAGTCTGTAACTTGAAAACTATGTACCGTATGGCCCTATAAACTGTGTTGGGATGAAAGCTAGCCACTTTGAGCAATGTGGGAAGTGCTGGGGCAGTTTGGGACAACAGGGCCAAAATGTCACTTTCACAGTCCCAAAGTGCCATTTTCACAGTAAAAAGGCCTGGTTCACTTTTGCTTAGCTTAGTCTGTAACTTGAAAACTATGTACCGTATGGCCCTATAAACTGTGTTGGGATGAAAGCTAGCCACTTTGAGCAATGTGGGAAGTGCTGGGGCAGTTTGGGACAACAGGGCCAAAATGTCACTTTCACAGTCCCAAAGTGCCGTTTTCACAGTAAAAAAAAAAAGATTCATTTTGCTTAGCTTAGTCTGTAACTTGAAAACTATGTACCGTATGGCCCTATAAACTGTGTTGGGATGAAAGCTAGCCACTTTGAGCAATGTGGGAAGTGCTGGGGCAGTTTGGGACAACAGGGCCAAAATGTCACTTTCACAGTCCCAAAGTGCCATTTTCACAGTAAAAAGGCCTGGTTCACTTTTGCTTAGCTTAGTCTGTAACTTGAAAACTATGTACCGTATGGCCCTATAAACTGTGTTGGGATGAAAGCTAGCCACTTTGAGCAATGTGGGAAGTGCTGGGGCAGTTTGGGACAACAGGGCCAAAATGTCACTTTCACAGTCCCAAAGTGCCATTTTCACAGTAAAAAGGCCTGGTTCACTTTTGCTTAGCTTAGTCTGTAACTTGAAAACTATGTACCGTATGGCCCTATAAACTGTGTTGGGATGAAAGCTAGCCACTTTGAGCAGTGTGGGAAGTGCTGGGGCAGTTTGGGACAACAGGGCCAAAATGTCACTTTCACAGTCCCAAAGTGCCATTTTCACAGTAAAAAGGCCTGGTTCACTTTTGCTTAGCTTAGTCTGTAACTTGAAAACTATGTACCGTATGGCCCTATAAACTGTGTTGGGATGAAAGCTAGCCACTTTGAGCAATGTGGAAGTGCTGGGGCAGTTTGGGACAACAGGGCCAAAATGTCACTTTCACAGTCCCAAAGTGCCATTTTCACAGTAAAAAGGCCTGGTTCACTTTTGCTTAGCTTAGTCTGTAACTTGAAACTATGTACGTATGTACTTATGGCCCTATAAACTGTGTTGGGATGAAAGCTAGCCACTTTGAGCAATGTGGGAAGTGCTGGGGCAGTTTGGGACAACAGGGCCAAAATGTCACTTTCACAGTCCCAAAGTGCCATTTTCACAGTAAAAAGGCCTGGTTCACTTTTGCTTAGCTTAGTCTGTAACTTGAAAACTATGTACCGTATGGCCCTATAAACTGTGTTGGGATGAAAGCTAGCCACTTTGAGCAATGTGGGAAGTGCTGGGGCAGTTTGGGACAACAGGGCCAAAATGTCACTTTCACAGTCCCAAAGTGCCGTTTTCACAGTAAAAAAAAAAAGATTCATTTTGCTTAGCTTAGTCTGTAACTTGAAAACTATGTACCGTATGGCCCTATAAACTGTGTTGGGATGAAAGCTAGCCACTTTGAGCAATGTGGGAAGTGCTGGGGCAGTTTGGGACAACAGGGCCAAAATGTCACTTTCACAGTCCCAAAGTGCCATTTTCACAGTAAAAAGGCCTGGTTCACTTTTGCTTAGCTTAGTCTGTAACTTGAAAACTATGTACCGTATGGCCCTATAAACTGTGTTGGGATGAAAGCTAGCCACTTTGAGCAATGTGGGAAGTGCTGGGGCAGTTTGGGACAACAGGGCCAAAATGTCACTTTCACAGTCCCAAAGTGCCATTTTCACAGTAAAAAGGCCTGGTTCACTTTTGCTTAGCTTAGTCTGTAACTTGAAAACTATGTACCGTATGGCCCTATAAACTGTGTTGGGATGAAAGCTAGCCACTTTGAGCAATGTGGGAAGTGCTGGGGCAGTTTGGGACAACAGGGCCAAAATGTCACTTTCACAGTCCCAAAGTGCCATTTTCACAGTAAAAAAAAAACAGATTCATTTTGCTTAGCTTAGTCTGTAACTTGAAAACTATGTACCGTATGGCCCTATAAACTGTGTTGGGATGAAAGCTAGCCACTTTGAGCAATGTGGGAAGTGCTGGGGCAGTTTGGGACAACAGGGCCAAAATGTCACTTTCACAGTCCCAAAGTGCCATTTTCACAGTAAAAAGGCCTGGTTCACTTTGCTTAGCTTAGTCTGTAACTTGAAAACTATGTACCGTATGGCCCTATAAACTGTGTTGGGATGAAAGCTAGCCACTTTGAGCATTGTGGCAAGAGCTGGGGCAGTTTGGGACAACAGGGCCAAAATGTCACTTTCACAGTCCCAAAGTGCCATTTTCACAGTAAAAAAAAAACAGATTCATTTTGCTTAGCTTAGTCTGTAACTTGAAAACTATGTACCGTATGGCCCTATAAACTGTGTTGGGATGAAAGCTAGCCACTTTGAGCAATGTGGGAAGTGCTGGGGCAGTTTGGGACAACAGGGCCAAAATGTCACTTTCACAGTCCCAAAGTGCCGTTTTCACAGTAAAAAAAAAAAGATTAATTTTGCTTAGCTTTGTCTGTAACTTGAAAACTATGTACCGTATGGCCCTATAAACTGTGTTGGGATGAAAGCTAGCCACTTTGAGCAATGTGGGAAGTGCTGGGGCAGTTTGGGACAACAGGGCCAAAATGTCACTTTCACAGTCCCAAAGTGCCATTTTCACAGTAAAAAGGCCTGGTTCACTTTTGCTTAGCTTAGTCTGTAACTTGAAAACTATGTACCGTATGGCCCTATAAACTGTGTTGGGATGAAAGCTAGCCACTTTGAGCAATGTGGGAAGTGCTGGGGCAGTTTGGGACAACAGGGCCAAAATGTCACTTTCACAGTCCCAAAGTGCCATTTTCACAGTAAAAAGGCCTGGTTCACTTTTGCTTAGCTTAGTCTGTAACTTGAAAACTATGTACCGTATGGCCCTATAAACTGTGTTGGGATGAAAGCTAGCCACTTTGAGCATTGTGGCAAGAGCTGGGGCAGTTTGGGACAACAGGGAACAAACAGGGCCAAAATGTCACTTTCACAGTCCCAAAGTGCCATTTTCACAGTAAAAAGGCCTGGTTCACTTTTGCTTAGCTTAGTCTGTAACTTGAAAACTATGTACCGTATGGCCCTATAAACTGTGTTGGGATGAAAGCTAGCCACTTTGAGCAATGTGGGAAGTGCTGGGGCAGTTTGGGACAACAGGGCCAAAATGTCACTTTCACAGTCCCAAAGTGCCATTTTCACAGTAAAAAGGCCTGGTTCACTTTTGCTTAGCTTAGTCTGTAACTTGAAAACTATGTACCGTATGGCCCTATAAACTGTGTTGGGATGAAAGCTAGCCACTTTGAGCAATGTGGGAAGTGCTGGGGCAGTTTGGGACAACAGGGCCAAAATGTCACTTTCACAGTCCCAAAGTGCCATTTTCACAGTAAAAAAAAACAGATTCATTTTGCTTAGCTTAGTCTGTAACTTGAAAACTATGTACCGTATGGCCCTATAAACTGTGTTGGGATGAAAGCTAGCCACTTTGAGCAATGTGGGAAGTGCTGGGGCAGTTTGGGACAACAGGGCCAAAATGTCACTTTCACAGTCCCAAAGTGCCGTTTTCACAGTAAAAAAAAAAAGATTCATTTTGCTTAGCTTTGTCTGTAACTTGAAAACTATGTACCGTATGGCCCTATAAACTGTGTTGGGATGAAAGCTAGCCACTTTGAGCAATGTGGGAAGTGCTGGGGCAGTTTGGGACAACAGGGCCAAAATGTCACTTTCACAGTCCCAAAGTGCCATTTTCACAGTAAAAAGGCCTGGTTCACTTTTGCTTAGCTTAGTCTGTAACTTGAAAACTATGTACCGTATGGCCCTATAAACTGTGTTGGGATGAAAGCTAGCCACTTTGAGCAATGTGGGAAGTGCTGGGGCAGTTTGGGACAACAGGGCCAAAATGTCACTTTCACAGTCCCAAAGTGCCATTTTCACAGTAAAAAGGCCTGGTTCACTTTTGCTTAGCTTAGTCTATAACTTGAAAACTATGTACCGTATGGCCCTATAAACTGTGTTGGGATGAAAGCTAGCCACTTTGAGCATTGTGGCAAGAGCTGGGGCAGTTTGGGACAACAGGGAACGAACAGGGCCAAAATGTCACTTTCACAGTCCCAAAGTGCCATTTTCACAGTAAAAAGGCCTGGTTCACTTTTGCTTAGCTTAGTCTGTAACTTGAAAACTATGTACCGTATGGCCCTATAAACTGTGTTGGGATGAAAGCTAGCCACTTTGAGCAATGTGGGAAGTGCTGGGGCAGTTTGGGACAACAGGGCCAAAATGTCACTTTCACAGTCCCAAAGTGCCATTTTCACAGTAAAAAGGCCTGGTTCACTTTTGCTTAGCTTAGTCTGTAACTTGAAAACTATGTACCGTATGGCCCTATAAACTGTGTTGGGATGAAAGCTAGCCACTTTGAGCAATGTGGGAAGTGCTGGGGCAGTTTGGGACAACAGGGCCAAAATGTCACTTTCACAGTCCCAAAGTGCCATTTTCACAGTAAAAAGGCCTGGTTCACTTTTGCTTAGCTTAGTCTGTAACTTGAAAACTATGTACCGTATGGCCCTATAAACTGTGTTGGGATGAAAGCTAGCCACTTTGAGCAATGTGGGAAGTGCTGGGGCAGTTTGGGACAACAGGGCCAAAATGTCACTTTCACAGTCCCAAAGTGCCATTTTCACAGTAAAAAAAAACAGATTAATTTTGCTTAGCTTAGTCTGTAACTTGAAAACTATGTACCGTATGGCCCTATAAACTGTGTTGGGATGAAAGCTAGCCACTTTGAGCAATGTGGGAAGTGCTGGGGCAGTTTGGGACAACAGGGCCAAAATGTCACTTTCACAGTCCCAAAGTGCCGTTTTCACAGTAAAAAAAAAAAGATTCATTTTGCTTAGCTTTGTCTGTAACTTGAAAACTATGTACCGTATGGCCCTATAAACTGTGTTGGGATGAAAGCTAGCCACTTTGAGCAATGTGGGAAGTGCTGGGGCAGTTTGGGACAACAGGGCCAAAATGTCACTTTCACAGTCCCAAAGTGCCATTTTCACAGTAAAAAGGCCTGGTTCACTTTTGCTTAGCTTAGTCTGTAACTTGAAAACTATGTACCGTATGGCCCTATAAACTGTGTTGGGATGAAAGCTAGCCACTTTGAGCAATGTGGGAAGTGCTGGGGCAGTTTGGGACAACAGGGCCAAAATGTCACTTTCACAGTCCCAAAGTGCCATTTTCACAGTAAAAAGGCCTGGTTCACTTTTGCTTAGCTTAGTCTGTAACTTGAAAACTATGTACCGTATGGCCCTATAAACTGTGTTGGGATGAAAGCTAGCCACTTTGAGCATTGTGGCAAGAGCTGGGGCAGTTTGGGACAACAGGGAACGAACAGGGCCAAAATGTCACTTTCACAGTCCCAAAGTGCCATTTTCACAGTAAAAAGGCCTGGTTCACTTTTGCTTAGCTTAGTCTGTAACTTGAAAACTATGTACCGTATGGCCCTATAAACTGTGTTGGGATGAAAGCTAGCCACTTTGAGCAATGTGGGAAGTGCTGGGGCAGTTTGGGACAACAGGGCCAAAATGTCACTTTCACAGTCCCAAAGTGCCATTTTCACAGTAAAAAGGCCTGGTTCACTTTTGCTTAGCTTAGTCTGTAACTTGAAAACTATGTACCGTATGGCCTTATAAACTGTGTTGGGATGAAAGCTAGCCACTTTGAGCAATGTGGGAAGTGCTGGGGCAGTTTGGGACAACAGGGCCAAAATGTCACTTTCACAGTCCCAAAGTGCCATTTTCACAGTAAAAAGGCCTGGTTCACTTTTGCTTAGCTTAGTCTGTAACTTGAAAACTATGTACCGTATGGCCCTATAAACTGTGTTGGGATGAAAGCTAGCCACTTTGAGCAGTGTGGGAAGTGCTGGGGCAGTTTGGGACAACAGGGCCAAAATGTCACTTTCACAGTCCCAAAGTGCCATTTTCACAGTAAAAAGGCCTGGTTCACTTTTGCTTAGCTTAGTCTGTAACTTGAAAACTATGTACCGTATGGCCCTATAAACTGTGTTGGGATGAAAGCTAGCCACTTTGAGCATTGTGGCAAGAGCTGGGGCAGTTTGGGACAACAGGGAACGAACAGGGCCAAAATGTCACTTTCACAGTCCCAAAGTGCCATTTTCACAGTAAAAAGGCCTGGTTCACTTTTGCTTAGCTTAGTCTGTAACTTGAAAACTATGTACCGTATGGCCCTATAAACTGTGTTGGGATGAAAGCTAGCCACTTTGAGCAATGTGGGAAGTGCTGGGGCAGTTTGGGACAACAGGGCCAAAATGTCACTTTCACAGTCCCAAAGTGCCATTTTCACAGTAAAAAGGCCTGGTTCACTTTTGCTTAGCTTAGTCTGTACAAGAGCTGGGGCAGTTTGGGACAACAGGGCCAAAATGTCACTTTCACAGTCCCAAAGTGCCATTTTCACAGTAAAAAGGCCTGGTTCACTTTTGCTTAGCTTAGTCTGTAACTTAAATGTCACTTTCACAGTCCCAAAGTGCCGTTTTCACAGTAAAAAAAAAAGATTCATTTTGCTTAGCTTAGTCTGTAACTTGAAAACTATGTACCGTATGGCCCTATAAACTGTGTTGGGATGAAAGCTAGCCACTTTGAGCAATGTGGGAAGTGCTGGGGCAGTTTGGGACAACAGGGCCAAAATGTCACTTTCACAGTCCCAAAGTGCCATTTTCACAGTAAAAAGGCCTGGTTCACTTTTGCTTAGCTTAGTCTGTAACTTGAAAACTATGTACCGTATGGCCCTATAAACTGTGTTGGGATGAAAGCTAGCCACTTTGAGCAATGTGGGAAGTGCTGGGGCAGTTTGGGACAACAGGGCCAAAATGTCACTTTCACAGTCCCAAAGTGCCATTTTCACAGTAAAAAGGCCTGGTTCACTTTTGCTTAGCTTAGTCTGTAACTTGAAAACTATGTACCGTATGGCCCTATAAACTGTGTTGGGATGAAAGCTAGCCACTTTGAGCAATGTGGGAAGTGCTGGGGCAGTTTGGGACAACAGGGCCAAAATGTCACTTTCACAGTCCCAAAGTGCCATTTTCACAGTAAAAAGGCCTGGTTCACTTTTGCTTAGCTTAGTCTGTAACTTGAAAACTATGTACCGTATGGCCCTATAAACTGTGTTGGGATGAAAGCTAGCCACTTTGAGCAATGTGGGAAGTGCTGGGGCAGTTTGGGACAACAGGGCCAAAATGTCACTTTCACAGTCCCAAAGTGCCATTTTCACAGTAAAAAAAAAACAGATTCATTTTGCTTAGCTTAGTCTGTAACTTGAAAACTATGTACCGTATGGCCCTATAAACTGTGTTGGGATGAAAGCTAGCCACTTTGAGCAATGTGGGAAGTGCTGGGGCAGTTTGGGACAACAGGGCCAAAATGTCACTTTCACAGTCCCAAAGTGCCATTTTCACAGTAAAAAGGCCTGGTTCACTTTTGCTTAGCTTAGTCTGTAACTTGAAAACTATGTACCGTATGGCCCTATAAACTGTGTTGGGATGAAAGCTAGCCACTTTGAGCAATGTGGGAAGTGCTGGGGCAGTTTGGGACAACAGGGCCAAAATGTCACTTTCACAGTCCCAAAGTGCCGTTTTCACAGTAAAAAAAAAAAGATTCATTTTGCTTAGCTTTGTCTGTAACTTGAAAACTATGTACCGTATGGCCCTATAAACTGTGTTGGGATGAAAGCTAGCCACTTTGAGCAATGTGGGAAGTGCTGGGGCAGTTTGGGACAACAGGGCCAAAATGTCACTTTCACAGTCCCAAAGTGCCATTTTCACAGTAAAAAGGCCTGGTTCACTTTTGCTTAGCTTAGTCTGTAACTTGAAAACTATGTACCGTATGGCCCTATAAACTGTGTTGGGATGAAAGCTAGCCACTTTGAGCAATGTGGGAAGTGCTGGGGCAGTTTGGGACAACAGGGCCAAAATGTCACTTTCACAGTCCCAAAGTGCCATTTTCACAGTAAAAAGGCCTGGTTCACTTTTGCTTAGCTTAGTCTGTAACTTGAAAACTATGTACCGTATGGCCCTATAACTGTGTTGGGATGAAAGCTAGCCACTTTGAGCATTGTGGCAAGAGCTGGGGCAGTTTGGGACAACAGGGAACGAACAGGGCCAAAATGTCACTTTCACAGGCCCAAAGTGCCATTTTCACAGTAAAAAGGCCTGGTTCACTTTTGCTTAGCTTAGTCTGTAACTTGAAAACTATGTACCGTATGGCCCTATAAACTGTGTTGGGATGAAAGCTAGCCACTTTGAGCAATGTGGGAAGTGCTGGGGCAGTTTGGGACAACAGGGCCAAAATGTCACTTTCACAGTCCCAAAGTGCCATTTTCACAGTAAAAAGGCCTGGTTCACTTTTGCTTAGCTTAGTCTGTAACTTGAAAACTATGTACCGTATGGCCCTATAAACTGTGTTGGGATGAAAGCTAGCCACTTTGAGCAATGTGGGAAGTGCTGGGGCAGTTTGGGACAACAGGGCCAAAATGTCACTTTCACAGTCCCAAAGTGCCATTTTCACAGTAAAAAGGCCTGGTTCACTTTTGCTTAGCTTAGTCTGTAACTTGAAAACTATGTACCGTATGGCCCTATAAACTGTGTTGGGATGAAAGCTAGCCACTTTGAGCAGTGTGGGAAGTGCTGGGGCAGTTTGGGACAACAGGGCCAAAATGTCACTTTCACAGTCCCAAAGTGCCATTTTCACAGTAAAAAGGCCTGGTTCACTTTTGCTTAGCTTAGTCTGTAACTTGAAAACTATGTACCGTATGGCCCTATAAACTGTGTTGGGATGAAAGCTAGCCACTTTGAGCAATGTGGGAAGTGCTGGGGCAGTTTGGGACAACAGGGCCAAAATGTCACTTTCACAGTCCCAAAGTGCCGTTTTCACAGTAAAAAAAAAAAGATTCATTTTGCTTAGCTTAGTCTGTAACTTGAAAACTATGTACCGTATGGCCCTATAAACTGTGTTGGGATGAAAGCTAGCCACTTTGAGCAATGTGGGAAGTGCTGGGGCAGTTTGGGACAACAGGGCCAAAATGTCACTTTCACAGTCCCAAAGTGCCATTTTCACAGTAAAAAGGCCTGGTTCACTTTTGCTTAGCTTAGTCTGTAACTTGAAAACTATGTACCGTATGGCCCTATAAACTGTGTTGGGATGAAAGCTAGCCACTTTGAGCAATGTGGGAAGTGCTGGGGCAGTTTGGGACAACAGGGCCAAAATGTCACTTTCACAGTCCCAAAGTGCCATTTTCACAGTAAAAAGGCCTGGTTCACTTTTGCTTAGCTTAATCTGTAACTTGAAAACTATGTACCGTATGGCCCTATAAACTGTGTTGGGATGAAAGCTAGCCACTTTGAGCAGTGTGGGAAGTGCTGGGGCAGTTTGGGACAACAGGGCCAAAATGTCACTTTCACAGTCCCAAAGTGCCATTTTCACAGTAAAAAGGCCTGGTTCACTTTTGCTTAGCTTAGTCTGTAACTTGAAAACTATGTACCGTATGGCCCTATAAACTGTGTTGGGATGAAAGCTAGCCACTTTGAGCATTGTGGCAAGAGCTGGGGCAGTTTGGGACAACAGGGAACGAACAGGGCCAAAATGTCACTTTCACAGTCCCAAAGTGCCATTTTCACAGTAAAAAGGCCTGGTTCACTTTTGCTTAGCTTAGTCTGTAACTTGAAAACTATGTACCGTATGGCCCTATAAACTGTGTTGGGATGAAAGCTAGCCACTTTGAGCAATGTGGGAAGTGCTGGGGCAGTTTGGGACAACAGGGCCAAAATGTCACTTTCACAGTCCCAAAGTGCCATTTTCACAGTAAAAAGGCCTGGTTCACTTTTGCTTAGCTTAGTCTGTAACTTGAAAACTATGTACCGTATGGCCCTATAAACTGTGTTGGGATGAAAGCTAGCCACTTTGAGCAATGTGGGAAGTGCTGGGGCAGTTTGGGACAACAGGGCCAAAATGTCACTTTCACAGTCCCAAAGTGCCATTTTCACAGTAAAAAGGCCTGGTTCACTTTTGCTTAGCTTAGTCTGTAACTTGAAAACTATGTACCGTATGGCCCTATAAACTGTGTTGGGATGAAAGCTAGCCACTTTGAGCAATGTGGGAAGTGCTGGGGCAGTTTGGGACAACAGGGCCAAAATGTCACTTTCACAGTCCCAAAGTGCCATTTTCACAGTAAAAAGGCCTGGTTCACTTTTGCTTAGCTTAGTCTGTAACTTGAAAACTATGTACCGTATGGCCCTATAAACTGTGTTGGGATGAAAGCTAGCCACTTTGAGCAATGTGGGAAGTGCTGGGGCAGTTTGGGACAACAGGGCCAAAATGTCACTTTCACAGTCCCAAAGTGCCGTTTTCACAGTAAAAAAAAAAAGATTCATTTTGCTTAGCTTAGTCTGTAACTTGAAAACTATGTACCGTATGGCCCTATAAACTGTGTTGGGATGAAAGCTAGCCACTTTGAGCAATGTGGGAAGTGCTGGGGCAGTTTGGGACAACAGGGCCAAAATGTCACTTTCACAGTCCCAAAGTGCCATTTTCACAGTAAAAAGGCCTGGTTCACTTTTGCTTAGCTTAGTCTGTAACTTGAAAACTATGTACCGTATGGCCCTATAAACTGTGTTGGGATGAAAGCTAGCCACTTTGAGCAATGTGGGAAGTGCTGGGGCAGTTTGGGACAACAGGGCCAAAATGTCACTTTCACAGTCCCAAAGTGCCATTTTCACAGTAAAAAGGCCTGGTTCACTTTTGCTTAGCTTAGTCTGTAACTTGAAAACTATGTACCGTATGGCCCTATAAACTGTGTTGGGATGAAAGCTAGCCACTTTGAGCAGTGTGGGAAGTGCTGGGGCAGTTTGGGACAACAGGGCCAAAATGTCACTTTCACAGTCCCAAAGTGCCATTTTCACAGTAAAAAGGCCTGGTTCACTTTTGCTTAGCTTAGTCTGTAACTTGAAAACTATGTACCGTATGGCCCTATAAACTGTGTTGGGATGAAAGCTAGCCACTTTGAGCATTGTGGCAAGAGCTGGGGCAGTTTGGGACAACAGGGAACGAACAGGGCCAAAATGTCACTTTCACAGTCCCAAAGTGCCATTTTCACAGTAAAAAGGCCTGGTTCACTTTTGCTTAGCTTAGTCTGTAACTTGAAAACTATGTACCGTATGGCCCTATAAACTGTGTTGGGATGAAAGCTAGCCACTTTGAGCAATGTGGGAAGTGCTGGGGCAGTTTGGGACAACAGGGCCAAAATGTCACTTTCACAGTCCCAAAGTGCCATTTTCACAGTAAAAAGGCCTGGTTCACTTTTGCTTAGCTTAGTCTGTAACTTGAAAACTATGTACCGTATGGCCCTATAAACAGTGTTGGGATGAAAGCTAGCCACTTTGAGCAATGTGGGACGTGCTGGGGCAGTTTGGGACAACAGGGCCAAAATGTCACTTTCACAGTCCCAAAGTGCCGTTTTCACAGTAAAAAAAAAAAGATTCATTTTGCTTAGCTTAGTCTGTAACTTGAAAACTATGTACCGTATGGCCCTATAAACTGTGTTGGGATGAAAGCTAGCCACTTTGAGCAATGTGGGAAGTGCTGGGGCAGTTTGGGACAACAGGGCCAAAATGTCACTTTCACAGTCCCAAAGTGCCATTTTCACAGTAAAAAGGCCTGGTTCACTTTTGCTTAGCTTAGTCTGTAACTTGAAAACTATGTACCGTATGGCCCTATAAACTGTGTTGGGATGAAAGCTAGCCACTTTGAGCAATGTGGGAAGTGCTGGGGCAGTTTGGGACAACAGGGCCAAAATGTCACTTTCACAGTCCCAAAGTGCCATTTTCACAGTAAAAAGGCCTGGTTCACTTTTGCTTAGCTTAGTCTGTAACTTGAAAACTATGTACCGTATGGCCCTATAAACTGTGTTGGGATGAAAGCTAGCCACTTTGAGCAATGTGGGAAGTGCTGGGGCAGTTTGGGACAACAGGGCCAAAATGTCACTTTCACAGTCCCAAAGTGCCATTTTCACAGTAAAAAGGCCTGGTTCACTTTTGCTTAGCTTAGTCTGTAACTTGAAAACTATGTACCGTATGGCCCTATAAACTGTGTTGGGATGAAAGCTAGCCACTTTGAGCAATGTGGGAAGTGCTGGGGCAGTTTGGGACAACAGGGCCAAAATGTCACTTTCACAGTCCCAAAGTGCCATTTTCACAGTAAAAAAAAAACAGATTCATTTTGCTTAGCTTAGTCTGTAACTTGAAAACTATGTACCGTATGGCCCTATAAACTGTGTTGGGATGAAAGCTAGCCACTTTGAGCAATGTGGGAAGTGCTGGGGCAGTTTGGGACAACAGGGCCAAAATGTCACTTTCACAGTCCCAAAGTGCCATTTTCACAGTAAAAAGGCCTGGTTCACTTTTGCTTAGCTTAGTCTGTAACTTGAAAACTATGTACCGTATGGCCCTATAAACTGTGTTGGGATGAAAGCTAGCCACTTTGAGCAATGTGGGAAGTGCTGGGGCAGTTTGGGACAACAGGGCCAAAATGTCACTTTCACAGTCCCAAAGTGCCATTTTCACAGTAAAAAAAAACAGATTCATTTTGCTTAGCTTAGTCTGTAACTTGAAAACTATGTACCGTATGGCCCTATAAACTGTGTTGGGATGAAAGCTAGCCACTTTGAGCAATGTGGGAAGTGCTGGGGCAGTTTGGGACAACAGGGCCAAAATGTCACTTTCACAGTCCCAAAGTGCCGTTTTCACAGTAAAAAAAAAAAGATTCATTTTGCTTAGCTTTGTCTGTAACTTGAAAACTATGTACCGTATGGCCCTATAAACTGTGTTGGGATGAAAGCTAGCCACTTTGAGCAATGTGGGAAGTGCTGGGGCAGTTTGGGACAACAGGGCCAAAATGTCACTTTCACAGTCCCAAAGTGCCATTTTCACAGTAAAAAGGCCTGGTTCACTTTTGCTTAGCTTAGTCTGTAACTTGAAAACTATGTACCGTATGGCCCTATAAACTGTGTTGGGATGAAAGCTAGCCACTTTGAGCAATGTGGGAAGTGCTGGGGCAGTTTGGGACAACAGGGCCAAAATGTCACTTTCACAGTCCCAAAGTGCCATTTTCACAGTAAAAAGGCCTGGTTCACTTTTGCTTAGCTTAGTCTGTAACTTGAAAACTATGTACCGTATGGCCCTATAAACTGTGTTGGGATGAAAGCTAGCCACTTTGAGCATTGTGGCAAGAGCTGGGGCAGTTTGGGACAACAGGGAACGAACAGGGCCAAAATGTCACTTTCACAGTCCCAAAGTGCCATTTTCACAGTAAAAAGGCCTGGTTCACTTTTGCTTAGCTTAGTCTGTAACTTGAAAACTATGTACCGTATGGCCCTATAAACTGTGTTGGGATGAAAGCTAGCCACTTTGAGCAATGTGGGAAGTGCTGGGGCAGTTTGGGACAACAGGGCCAAAATGTCACTTTCACAGTCCCAAAGTGCCATTTTCACAGTAAAAAGGCCTGGTTCACTTTTGCTTAGCTTAGTCTGTAACTTGAAAACTATGTACCGTATGGCCCTATAAACTGTGTTGGGATGAAAGCTAGCCACTTTGAGCAATGTGGGAAGTGCTGGGGCAGTTTGGGACAACAGGGCCAAAATGTCACTTTCACAGTCCCAAAGTGCCATTTTCACAGTAAAAAGGCCTGGTTCACTTTTGCTTAGCTTAGTCTGTAACTTGAAAACTATGTACCGTATGGCCCTATAAACTGTGTTGGGATGAAAGCTAGCCACTTTGAGCAGTGTGGGAAGTGCTGGGGCAGTTTGGGACAACAGGGCCAAAATGTCACTTTCACAGTCCCAAAGTGCCATTTTCACAGTAAAAAGGCCTGGTTCACTTTTGCTTAGCTTAGTCTGTAACTTGAAAACTATGTACCGTATGGCCCTATAAACTGTGTTGGGATGAAAGCTAGCCACTTTGAGCATTGTGGCAAGAGCTGGGGCAGTTTGGGACAACAGGGAACGAACAGGGCCAAAATGTCACTTTCACAGTCCCAAAGTGCCATTTTCACAGTAAAAAGGCCTGGTTCACTTTTGCTTAGCTTAGTCTGTAACTTGAAAACTATGTACCGTATGGCCCTATAAACTGTGTTGGGATGAAAGCTAGCCACTTTGAGCAATGTGGGAAGTGCTGGGGCAGTTTGGGACAACAGGGCCAAAATGTCACTTTCACAGTCCCAAAGTGCCATTTTCACAGTAAAAAGGCCTGGTTCACTTTTGCTTAGCTTAGTCTGTAACTTGAAAACTATGTACCGTATGGCCCTATAAACTGTGTTGGGATGAAAGCTAGCCACTTTGAGCAATGTGGGAAGTGCTGGGGCAGTTTGGGACAACAGGGCCAAAATGTCACTTTCACAGTCCCAAAGTGCCATTTTCACAGTAAAAAGGCCTGGTTCACTTTTGCTTAGCTTAGTCTGTAACTTGAAAACTATGTACCGTATGGCCCTATAAACTGTGTTGGGATGAAAGCTAGCCACTTTGAGCAATGTGGGAAGTGCTGGGGCAGTTTGGGACAACAGGGCCAAAATGTCACTTTCACAGTCCCAAAGTGCCGTTTTCACAGTAAAAAAAAAAGATTCATTTTGCTTAGCTTAGTCTGTAACTTGAAAACTATGTACCGTATGGCCCTATAAACTGTGTTGGGATGAAAGCTAGCCACTTTGAGCAATGTGGGAAGTGCTGGGGCAGTTTGGGACAACAGGGCCAAAATGTCACTTTCACAGTCCCAAAGTGCCATTTTCACAGTAAAAAGGCCTGGTTCACTTTTGCTTAGCTTAGTCTGTAACTTGAAAACTATGTACCGTATGGCCCTATAAACTGTGTTGGGATGAAAGCTAGCCACTTTGAGCAATGTGGGAAGTGCTGGGGCAGTTTGGGACAACAGGGCCAAAATGTCACTTTCACAGTCCCAAAGTGCCATTTTCACAGTAAAAAGGCCTGGTTCACTTTTGCTTAGCTTAGTCTGTAACTTGAAAACTATGTACCGTATGGCCCTATAAACTGTGTTGGGATGAAAGCTAGCCACTTTGAGCAGTGTGGGAAGTGCTGGGGCAGTTTGGGACAACAGGGCCAAAATGTCACTTTCACAGTCCCAAAGTGCCATTTTCACAGTAAAAAGGCCTGGTTCACTTTTGCTTAGCTTAGTCTGTAACTTGAAAACTATGTACCGTATGGCCCTATAAACTGTGTTGGGATGAAAGCTAGCCACTTTGAGCATTGTGGCAAGAGCTGGGGCAGTTTGGGACAACAGGGAACGAACAGGGCCAAAATGTCACTTTCACAGTCCCAAAGTGCCATTTTCACAGTAAAAAGGCCTGGTTCACTTTTGCTTAGCTTAGTCTGTAACTTGAAAACTATGTACCGTATGGCCCTATAAACTGTGTTGGGATGAAAGCTAGCCACTTTGAGCAATGTGGGAAGTGCTGGGGCAGTTTGGGACAACAGGGCCAAAATGTCACTTTCACAGTCCCAAAGTGCCATTTTCACAGTAAAAAGGCCTGGTTCACTTTTGCTTAGCTTAGTCTGTAACTTGAAAACTATGTACCGTATGGCCCTATAAACTGTGTTGGGATGAAAGCTAGCCACTTTGAGCAATGTGGGAAGTGCTGGGGCAGTTTGGGACAACAGGGCCAAAATGTCACTTTCACAGTCCCAAAGTGCCATTTTCACAGTAAAAAGGCCTGGTTCACTTTTGCTTAGCTTAGTCTGTAACTTGAAAACTATGTACCGTATGGCCCTATAAACTGTGTTGGGATGAAAGCTAGCCACTTTGAGCAATGTGGGAAGTGCTGGGGCAGTTTGGGACAACAGGGCCAAAATGTCACTTTCACAGTCCCAAAGTGCCGTTTTCACAGTAAAAAAAAAAAGATTAATTTTGCTTAGCTTAGTCTGTAACTTGAAAACTATGTACCGTATGGCCCTATAAACTGTGTTGGGATGAAAGCTAGCCACTTTGAGCAATGTGGGAAGTGCTGGGGCAGTTTGGGACAACAGGGCCAAAATGTCACTTTCACAGTCCCAAAGTGCCATTTTCACAGTAAAAAGGCCTGGTTCACTTTTGCTTAGCTTAGTCTGTAACTTGAAAACTATGTACCGTATGGCCCTATAAACTGTGTTGGGATGAAAGCTAGCCACTTTGAGCAATGTGGGAAGTGCTGGGGCAGTTTGGGACAACAGGGCCAAAATGTCACTTTCACAGTCCCAAAGTGCCATTTTCACAGTAAAAAGGCCTGGTTCACTTTTGCTTAGCTTAGTCTGTAACTTGAAAACTATGTACCGTATGGCCCTATAAACTGTGTTGGGATGAAAGCTAGCCACTTTGAGCAATGTGGGAAGTGCTGGGGCAGTTTGGGACAACAGGGCCAAAATGTCACTTTCACAGTCCCAAAGTGCCATTTTCACAGTAAAAAAAAACAGATTCATTTTGCTTAGCTTAGTCTGTAACTTGAAAACTATGTACCGTATGGCCCTATAAACTGTGTTGGGATGAAAGCTAGCCACTTTGAGCAATGTGGGAAGTGCTGGGGCAGTTTGGGACAACAGGGCCAAAATGTCACTTTCACAGTCCCAAAGTGCCATTTTCACAGTAAAAAGGCCTGGTTCACTTTTGCTTAGCTTAGTCTGTAACTTGAAAACTATGTACCGTATGGCCCTATAAACTGTGTTGGGATGAAAGCTAGCCACTTTGAGCAATGTGGGAAGTGCTGGGGCAGTTTGGGACAACAGGGCCAAAATGTCACTTTCACAGTCCCAAAGTGCCATTTTCACAGTAAAAAACTGGTTCACTTTTGCTTAGCTTAGTCTGTAACTTGAAAACTATGTACCGTATGGCCCTATAAACTGTGTTGGGATGAAAGCTAGCCACTTTGAGCAATGTGGGAAGTGCTGGGGCAGTTTGGGACAACAGGGCCAAAATGTCACTTTCACAGTCCCAAAGTGCCATTTTCACAGTAAAAAGGCCTGGTTCACTTTTGCTTAGCTTAGTCTGTAACTTGAAAACTATGTACCGTATGGCCCTATAAACTGTGTTGGGATGAAAGCTAGCCACTTTGAGCAATGTGGGAAGTGCTGGGGCAGTTTGGGACAACAGGGCCAAAATGTCACTTTCACAGTCCCAAAGTGCCATTTTCACAGTAAAAAGGCCTGGTTCACTTTTGCTTAGCTTAGTCTGTAACTTGAAAACTATGTACCGTATGGCCCTATAAACTGTGTTGGGATGAAAGCTAGCCACTTTGAGCAATGTGGGAAGTGCTGGGGCAGTTTGGGACAACAGGGCCAAAATGTCACTTTCACAGTCCCAAAGTGCCGTTTTCACAGTAAAAAGGCCTGGTTCACTTTTGCTTAGCTTAGTCTGTAACTTGAAAACTATGTACCGTATGGCCCTATAAACTGTGTTGGGATGAAAGCTAGCCACTTTGAGCATTGTGGCAAGAGCTGGGGCAGTTTGGGACAACAGGGAACGAACAGGGCCAAAATGTCACTTTCACAGTCCCAAAGTGCCATTTTCACAGTAAAAAAAAACAGATTCATTTTGCTTAGCTTAGTCTGTAACTTGAAAACTATGTACCGTATGGCCCTATAAACTGTGTTGGGATGAAAGCTAGCCACTTTGAGCAATGTGGGAAGTGCTGGGGCAGTTTGGGACAACAGGGCCAAAATGTCACTTTCACAGTCCCAAAGTGCCATTTTCACAGTAAAAAAAAACAGATTCATTTTGCTTAGCTTAGTCTGTAACTTGAAAACTATGTACCGTATGGCCCTATAAACTGTGTTGGGATGAAAGCTAGCCACTTTGAGCAATGTGGGAAGTGCTGGGGCAGTTTGGGACAACAGGGCCAAAATGTCACTTTCACAGTCCCAAAGTGCCATTTTCACAGTAAAAAGGCCTGGTTCACTTTTGCTTAGCTTAGTCTGTAACTTGAAAACTATGTACCGTATGGCCCTATAAACTGTGTTGGGATGAAAGCTAGCCAATTTGAGCAATGTGGGAAGTGCTGGGGCAGTTTGGGACAACAGGGCCAAAATGTCACTTTCACAGTCCCAAAGTGCCATTTTCACAGTAAAAAGGCCTGGTTCACTTTTGCTTAGCTTAGTCTGTAACTTGAAAACTATGTACCGTATGGCCCTATAAACTGTGTTGGGATGAAAGCTAGCCACTTTGAGCAATGTGGGAAGTGCTGGGGCAGTTTGGGACAACAGGGCCAAAATGTCACTTTCACAGTCCCAAAGTGCCATTTTCACAGTAAAAAGGCCTGGTTCACTTTTGCTTAGCTTAGTCTGTAACTTGAAAACTATGTACCGTATGGCCCTATAAACTGTGTTGGGATGAAAGCTAGCCACTTTGAGCAATGTGGGAAGTGCTGGGGCAGTTTGGGACAACAGGGCCAAAATGTCACTTTCACAGTCCCAAAGTGCCGTTTTCACAGTAAAAAGGCCTGGTTCACTTTTGCTTAGCTTAGTCTGTAACTTGAAAACTATGTACCGTATGGCCCTATAAACTGTGTTGGGATGAAAGCTAGCCACTTTGAGCAATGTGGGAAGTGCTGGGGCAGTTTGGGACAACAGGGCCAAAATGTCACTTTCACAGTCCCAAAGTGCCATTTTCACAGTAAAAAGGCCTGGTTCACTTTTGCTTAGCTTAGTCTGTAACTTGAAAACTATGTACCGTATGGCCCTATAAACTGTGTTGGGATGAAAGCTAGCCACTTTGAGCAATGTGGGAAGTGCTGGGGCAGTTTGGGACAACAGGGCCAAAATGTCACTTTCACAGTCCCAAAGTGCCGTTTTCACAGTAAAAAGGCCTGGTTCACTTTTGCTTAGCTTAGTCTGTAACTTGAAAACTATGTACCGTATGGCCCTATAAACTGTGTTGGGATGAAAGCTAGCCACTTTGAGCAATGTGGGAAGTGCTGGGGCAGTTTGGGACAACAGGGCCAAAATGTCACTTTCACAGTCCCAAAGTGCCATTTTCACAGTAAAAAGGCCTGGTTCACTTTTGCTTAGCTTAGTCTGTAACTTGAAAACTATGTACCGTATGGCCCTATAAACTGTGTTGGGATGAAAGCTAGCCACTTTGAGCAATGTGGGAAGTGCTGGGGCAGTTTGGGACAACAGGGCCAAAATGTCACTTTCACAGTCCCAAAGTGCCGTTTTCACAGTAAAAAGGCCTGGTTCACTTTTGCTTAGCTTAGTCTGTAACTTGAAAACTATGTACCGTATGGCCCTATAAACTGTGTTGGGATGAAAGCTAGCCACTTTGAGCAATGTGGGAAGTGCTGGGGCAGTTTGGGACAACAGGGCCAAAATGTCACTTTCACAGTCCCAAAGTGCCATTTTCACAGTAAAAAGGCCTGGTTCACTTTTGCTTAGCTTAGTCTGTAACTTGAAAACTATGTACCGTATGGCCCTATAAACTGTGTTGGGATGAAAGCTAGCCACTTTGAGCAATGTGGGAAGTGCTGGGGCAGTTTGGGACAACAGGGCCAAAATGTCACTTTCACAGTCCCAAAGTGCCATTTTCACAGTAAAAAGGCCTGGTTCACTTTTGCTTAGCTTAGTCTGTAACTTGAAAACTATGTACCGTATGGCCCTATAAACTGTGTTGGGATGAAAGCTAGCCACTTTGAGCAATGTGGGAAGTGCTGGGGCAGTTTGGGACAACAGGGCCAAAATGTCACTTTCACAGTCCCAAAGTGCCGTTTTCACAGTAAAAAGGCCTGGTTCACTTTTGCTTAGCTTAGTCTGTAACTTGAAAACTATGTACCGTATGGCCCTATAAACTGTGTTGGGATGAAAGCTAGCCACTTTGAGCATTGTGGCAAGAGCTGGGGCAGTTTGGGACAACAGGGAACGAACAGGGCCAAAATGTCACTTTCACAGTCCCAAAGTGCCATTTTCACAGTAAAAAAAAACAGATTCATTTTGCTTAGCTTAGTCTGTAACTTGAAAACTATGTACCGTATGGCCCTATAAACTGTGTTGGGATGAAAGCTAGCCACTTTGAGCAATGTGGGAAGTGCTGGGGCAGTTTGGGACAACAGGGCCAAAATGTCACTTTCACAGTCCCAAAGTGCCATTTTCACAGTAAAAAAAAACAGATTCATTTTGCTTAGCTTAGTCTGTAACTTGAAAACTATGTACCGTATGGCCCTATAAACTGTGTTGGGATGAAAGCTAGCCACTTTGAGCAATGTGGGAAGTGCTGGGGCAGTTTGGGACAACAGGGCCAAAATGTCACTTTCACAGTCCCAAAGTGCCATTTTCACAGTAAAAAGGCCTGGTTCACTTTTGCTTAGCTTAGTCTGTAACTTGAAAACTATGTACCGTATGGCCCTATAAACTGTGTTGGGATGAAAGCTAGCCAATTTGAGCAATGTGGGAAGTGCTGGGGCAGTTTGGGACAACAGGGCCAAAATGTCACTTTCACAGTCCCAAAGTGCCATTTTCATAGTAAAAAGGCCTGGTTCACTTTTGCTTAGCTTAGTCTGTAACTTGAAAACTATGTACCGTATGGCCCTATAAACTGTGTTGGGATGAAAGCTAGCCACTTTGAGCAATGTGGGAAGTGCTGGGGCAGTTTGGGACAACAGGGCCAAAATGTCACTTTCACAGTCCCAAAGTGCCGTTTTCACAGTAAAAAGGCCTGGTTCACTTTTGCTTAGCTTAGTCTGTAACTTGAAAACTATGTACCGTATGGCCCTATAAACTGTGTTGGGATGAAAGCTAGCCACTTTGAGCAATGTGGGAAGTGCTGGGGCAGTTTGGGACAACAGGGCCAAAATGTCACTTTCACAGTCCCAAAGTGCCATTTTCACAGTAAAAAGGCCTGGTTCACTTTTGCTTAGCTTAGTCTGTAACTTGAAAACTATGTACCGTATGGCCCTATAAACTGTGTTGGGATGAAAGCTAGCCACTTTGAGCAATGTGGGAAGTGCTGGGGCAGTTTGGGACAACAGGGCCAAAATGTCACTTTCACAGTCCCAAAGTGCCGTTTTCACAGTAAAAAGGCCTGGTTCACTTTTGCTTAGCTTAGTCTGTAACTTGAAAACTATGTACCGTATGGCCCTATAAACTGTGTTGGGATGAAAGCTAGCCACTTTGAGCAAAGTGGGAAGTGCTGGGGCAGTTTGGGACAACAGGGCCAAAATGTCACTTTCACAGTCCCAAAGTGCCATTTTCACAGTAAAAAGGCCTGGTTCACTTTTGCTTAGCTTAGTCTGTAACTTGAAAACTATGTACCGTATGGCCCTATAAACTGTGTTGGGATGAAAGCTAGCCACTTTGAGCAATGTGGGAAGTGCTGGGGCAGTTTGGGACAACAGGGCCAAAATGTCACTTTCACAGTCCCAAAGTGCCGTTTTCACAGTAAAAAGGCCTGGTTCACTTTTGCTTAGCTTAGTCTGTAACTTGAAAACTATGTACCGTATGGCCCTATAAACTGTGTTGGGATGAAAGCTAGCCACTTTGAGCAATGTGGGAAGTGCTGGGGCAGTTTGGGACAACAGGGCCAAAATGTCACTTTCACAGTCCCAAAGTGCCATTTTCACAGTAAAAAGGCCTGGTTCACTTTTGCTTAGCTTAGTCTGTAACTTGAAAACTATGTACCGTATGGCCCTATAAACTGTGTTGGGATGAAAGCTAGCCACTTTGAGCAATGTGGGAAGTGCTGGGGCAGTTTGGGACAACAGGGCCAAAATGTCACTTTCACAGTCCCAAAGTGCCATTTTCACAGTAAAAAGGCCTGGTTCACTTTTGCTTAGCTTAGTCTGTAACTTGAAAACTATGTACCGTATGGCCCTATAAACTGTGTTGGGATGAAAGCTAGCCACTTTGAGCAATGTGGGAAGTGCTGGGGCAGTTTGGGACAACAGGGCCAAAATGTCACTTTCACAGTCCCAAAGTGCCGTTTTCACAGTAAAAAGGCCTGGTTCACTTTTGCTTAGCTTAGTCTGTAACTTGAAAACTATGTACCGTATGGCCCTATAAACTGTGTTGGGATGAAAGCTAGCCACTTTGAGCATTGTGGCAAGAGCTGGGGCAGTTTGGGACAACAGGGAACGAACAGGGCCAAAATGTCACTTTCACAGTCCCAAAGTGCCATTTTCACAGTAAAAAAAAACAGATTCATTTTGCTTAGCTTAGTCTGTAACTTGAAAACTATGTACCGTATGGCCCTATAAACTGTGTTGGGATGAAAGCTAGCCACTTTGAGCAATGTGGGAAGTGCTGGGGCAGTTTGGGACAACAGGGCCAAAATGTCACTTTCACAGTCCCAAAGTGCCATTTTCACAGTAAAAAAAAACAGATTCATTTTGCTTAGCTTAGTCTGTAACTTGAAAACTATGTACCGTATGGCCCTATAAACTGTGTTGGGATGAAAGCTAGCCACTTTGAGCAATGTGGGAAGTGCTGGGGCAGTTTGGGACAACAGGGCCAAAATGTCACTTTCACAGTCCCAAAGTGCCATTTTCACAGTAAAAAGGCCTGGTTCACTTTTGCTTAGCTTAGTCTGTAACTTGAAAACTATGTACCGTATGGCCCTATAAACTGTGTTGGGATGAAAGCTAGCCAATTTGAGCAATGTGGGAAGTGCTGGGGCAGTTTGGGACAACAGGGCCAAAATGTCACTTTCACAGTCCCAAAGTGCCATTTTCACAGTAAAAAGGCCTGGTTCACTTTTGCTTAGCTTAGTCTGTAACTTGAAAACTATGTACCGTATGGCCCTATAAACTGTGTTGGGATGAAAGCTAGCCACTTTGAGCAATGTGGGAAGTGCTGGGGCAGTTTGGGACAACAGGGCCAAAATGTCACTTTCACAGTCCCAAAGTGCCATTTTCACAGTAAAAAGGCCTGGTTCACTTTTGCTTAGCTTAGTCTGTAACTTGAAAACTATGTACCGTATGGCCCTATAAACTGTGTTGGGATGAAAGCTAGCCACTTTGAGCAATGTGGGAAGTGCTGGGGCAGTTTGGGACAACAGGGCCAAAATGTCACTTTCACAGTCCCAAAGTGCCGTTTTCACAGTAAAAAGGCCTGGTTCACTTTTGCTTAGCTTAGTCTGTAACTTGAAAACTATGTACCGTATGGCCCTATAAACTGTGTTGGGATGAAAGCTAGCCACTTTGAGCAATGTGGGAAGTGCTGGGGCAGTTTGGGACAACAGGGCCAAAATGTCACTTTCACAGTCCCAAAGTGCCATTTTCACAGTAAAAAGGCCTGGTTCACTTTTGCTTAGCTTAGTCTGTAACTTGAAAACTATGTACCGTATGGCCCTATAAACTGTGTTGGGATGAAAGCTAGCCACTTTGAGCAATGTGGGAAGTGCTGGGGCAGTTTGGGACAACAGGGCCAAAATGTCACTTTCACAGTCCCAAAGTGCCGTTTTCACAGTAAAAAGGCCTGGTTCACTTTTGCTTAGCTTAGTCTGTAACTTGAAAACTATGTACCGTATGGCCCTATAAACTGTGTTGGGATGAAAGCTAGCCACTTTGAGCATTGTGGCAAGAGCTGGGGCAGTTTGGGACAACAGGGAACGAACAGGGCCAAAATGTCACTTTCACAGTCCCAAAGTGCCGTTTTCACAGTAAAAAGGCCTGGTTCACTTTTGCTTAGCTTAGTCTGTAACTTGAAAACTATGTACCGTATGGCCCTATAAACTGTGTTGGGATGAAAGCTAGCCACTTTGAGCAATGTGGGAAGTGCTGGGGCAGTTTGGGACAACAGGGCCAAAATGTCACTTTCACAGTCCCAAAGTGCCATTTTCACAGTAAAAAAAAACAGATTCATTTTGCTTAGCTTAGTCTGTAACTTGAAAACTATGTACCGTATGGCCCTATAAACTGTGTTGGGATGAAAGTGTCGTGGAAATTTACAGACTAAACATATATAATACTCCAAGTTACAAGTTAGAGTCTGGTGCTGTTCAGCTGTTCGTTTACGATGTCACTGTCCCATTTTGTGAACGCCTTGAGGCTATATGTTGGGGGGTTGTCTGTGTGAGAGAAAGCTATATAAACTGTGGTTTCTTGTCATTCTGGGAACCAGACTGGGTTTCCATGCATGTAACAGGTCATGTAAGTCTTGTCTCCTTACTCGAGTAAAATCCTTATACTATATAACTCTGACATTTTGTGCTGCCTCATTATTCATTGTTTATGAATTGTCTTTTGAGTATGTGTCCCACAGATTTCCTTGACATATTTGAAGGTTTCCTACCGAGATGAGTGCTGTATGGGCTTGGCGTCTCGGCCTGGTGGGTAAAGTTCTGTCTTTCGGCTGGGTCGACATCGCGCAAGTGAGTATTATGGGTCTGTTTGGATGTTCAGAAAATGAGGTATTGCATTTGTTCAGGGTTTTAAAGTATCAGTGATGAATTTGGTTGTGATCACGATAGGCGTGGCCTATATTTAAAGAGGGAAACTGTGAAGTTTTGCCTTTCATATGTGCATATGAGAGACGGAGGAACGGTGTTTGGTTGGTTGAATGACTTATGGAGGTCTGACGAATTGTACCAGTGTACATTTTGGGGAAAAAAAGGGTAGTCTATTCAATAAATCATTCATTAAGTTGCCTGCTGTCTAATAGGGGGACGTGGTCCTGCCTAGGGTCCTGTTGTTTTCTGAAGCAACGAAAATTGGCTAGCCAGTGTGTGAATGTAGGCCTACTGTGTTTGAGTGTTTTTGCCTATCTGCCTGTGTGTGTGTGTGTGTGTATGATAGGGGCAATGTGAAGGATGACTGTGGAAATAGGAGATTTAATGGTCTGAAATGCAGCCTAAAATTAAAATGGAGTTATGAGAATGCCTGAGATAGGGGTATGCCTAAGAGGTAAAGTAATACATTTTAATCACATAATTCTCGAGGCGAGAAAACGGAAATAGTTCCAAAAATAGGGATAAAACTAAGAAAGTGAAACTAAGAAGTGAATAAAAGTACCTACAGTATGTGTATAGAGTACATATGTCGCGATGTAAACTGTTTGAGTGGAAATGCTCGAATTTGTGAAGAACATTTTTTTTAGGCCTGTAGAAGATATTTCGGTGCATTTATGGACAGTTTATTAGTTTTTGGTGTGCTGAAATCATAAGATATTCTATTATAGATATTGTTCTGTGTCATATGTGGAGTTGAAGTAATCCTGATAAAATAGCAGGCCTATAATAGTTAAGTCTATTAACTACATTATATAACTATATAATATAATTATATATGTGGGGCTGAAGTAATCTTGATGAAAAAGCAACTACAAAAACCTCATATGGTCGGTTGAGTGTCTGATTAGGTTAATTTTATGTTAGTATGGGTTCTTCGAACTAAAACTTTGATCAGTGACTGTCTAAGGTAGAGACTTGTTTTTCTTAACATGGCATGATAGCTTGCCCAGGGGGGGGCTATTCAGTATTCTACGGCTCCCTGCAAAGGGCGTTGTCGCGAAATTTTATCTAAATTCTTCAGGCAAGCCATGCCTGATTAATGTTATAAGTTAGTTTAAGAGCCAATGCACCATATAGGATCTCCTGTTTTCTGAAATATACGCAGCGTGTTGTATGAGTATGCTCTGGATATTGTTGTAAATCGCTCTGGATTGAGAGCGTCTTCTCAGTAGTATATTGGAGTGTGTCAATTAGTTTAGTAAGATTGTGAGATAAAGATAACTTGATTTTGTTAAATGGCGGATCTGCTATGTGCACGAGGCACGTTGTTTAAATTATAGACAGTAAAGAAAAGAAGAAATATTACAGAAGTAGCAGAGAAATGGCAGTAACGCAGTATGTGACCCGGATTATAAGTAACTCAACTTGCCTTGGTAAATATGGAGGTTAAAGAAGTGCGGATTGAAGAATAAGATTAGGATCTAGGATCTAGGAACAATAGGCCGAAAATATGCATTCAAAAGAGCTGAAAAAAGGGGAAGAGTTTTATGGACTCATAATAGTGATTATTGTTTAAGTTGTTTAAGTTTGCCATAACCATAGTGTTAGGGTTAAGTTAAGGACGTAAAATGTGGCTCGGGGTGGTTTGTGTAATATAGGATGTCGTAAAAGCAGGAAAAGATGCAAAGGAATGTGGAGTGCTTCACCCCATGCGGTGCAAAATAATGCTTGGAGGTAGAGATTTGTTGAAATAATCAGTCGAGGAAGAAACAGATGGTGTTCTATAGGGACCTTAGGTAATTGTCTGGTAGAGAAAGAAATTAAGTAAGTAATTAGTATATCAGGTTGGGTAATCTACAGTATGTCTTAAAGTGTAAATCTGCAGTATACAATTTTTTAAATCATATATATACCAATGTAACCCATTATGGGTGGGATGCTAAATAGGAGCAGCACATTTAGTGGGCATTGTTTTTTAAAATAGCTTAAATTAGTTAAGTGCATTGTAGACATTGTCTCTATCAGAATGGGGAGCAAAACGAAATTTGGGTAGATAGTAACCACAGTAGCATAGTCTATTAACTTCACTATGAATTATAGTGAGGGGTTAAGCCCTCATGGAAATTAAATTATAATGATACATGGTATTGTTACAATACCTCATTCTGATACAGCTGAACATTGGTCTTATACATCTTAAAAGAGTTAAGTAGTAATTGCATGTACAGTCTCCAAATAAACAAGTATGCCAAATGCTATTTGCCCGGTATAAGAAATGGGGCAGCGCTTGTGATAAGCAAAGCTGGATAGCGTGTGACAGAGATATGACATTATTTGAGGGAACCCAAAAAGTAAAAATGCGGAATAGAATGTAGCAGCTCTAATTGCAGACAGTGTGCAGTGGATTGCAATATTATGCAAAGATAGATGTACATCTGTCAATGAAACCTCGTCCTGTTCTGGTGGAGAGAGGATACCACAGTCAAATTCAACCTGCTGGTTTTGTTTTTTTCCAGTATGAGGGGGGTTGATACAGCAGAACGAACTGAACTGAACATTGGTCACTAACATGGACATTGATGCACTGACATTGTGAGATGGAACATTATGGCACACAGTGATGTGAAAGAGACTGGGGATCTCTGGGAAATCACTGGACACTGGGAGTACGACGTTCAGGGGATCTGAAGGAAACAGATTCTTGAACCCAACACGATTGTGACAACTGAGTGCAAGAGAAGCTATTTTTGTGACTGACTGTGTGTTTTTCTCTGCAGTTATGGAGGGGTGAGGTTGAGCTGACAGATGGACATTGATCAGATGATAGTGAGTACATAGTTGTACGGAGTTGCGTTTGTTGTGATTGTAGCTGCTATGAAACAAAATAGGTTGTATTTACTAAAATGTAGTACTGTGCTGTTGCAAGCCCATTATCTGAGTTCCTGTGACATGGTTAACAGTAGAGACAATAAAACCTTTTCTGAATGTTAATGAGTTTACAACATGGTCAAGGCAATAAAGCCCCCAGTACTATGATCATCTGCTCAGAGGTCGTAGCCTTGCTGAGCCATGAGGGTCATAGGGCAGGAGCCTATCCCCTGTTTCTGTAGCGTGAGGCAGCTTGATGTACAAGTACACCCCCTGGACATGACGCTAGTATGTCGTAGGTGCTTGCCCAAATTCAACCCTTGATGCTGAGTGTCAAGTGGGGAGGCATTGGGTCCCAGCCTCACAGTCTCAGGGTGGACACTAACCACAAGGGAGGAACTACGTGGTCAGAGTTTAGATACTAAAATACTAATATAAATTAGTGGAGTTCAATAGTACAGTACTAAATAAGTAATAAGTAGATGGACAGTTGGTTCTACTGCAGTCATATAGGTCATGTTGAGTTAAAATCTGTAGAAATATAGGCAGTGTACCATTAGTCAAATCTCTACATTGTATCGTATCGGTTAGATAATTAATTAGGATGCAAGTACAGTAAGGCATAGTTTTGTTAAAATAACAATTGATTTGAAATAATATTTGTAAGGATACATGACGGTTTTAATTAGTAATTGGAATGGGAGAAGCGGAAAGTGTTTTCGCGTAGCAAATAGTGGTGACATATTAGTAAAGAGGACGGTCTCTGAACGAACAGAGGCACCACTAAATTCACTACACTAGCCCAACCATTTAATACAGTGGTAAGAGCAAGTAAGCTGTGCAATCGTCATTTAAATAAATAAATAAGGATATGAGCTGAGCAGGAAGAGGAAAAAGACACTGACGTCAGGGCAAGAAATAATAGTGATTAAATTATTTCTATTGATGTATTGGCTGTATGAGTTAAATTTAAGACATACTGTACTGGGATAACCTGTTTACATGATCAGATTGTGATAAGGATCATATTGATGAGTTACACATTGTTCGATTAGCTGTAGGGTCCAGTAAGAGGCTGTATACCACGGATTGGATGGAACCTATAAAAACATTACATGTACCTCTGCTGGTCTGTGAGCTGGTGAGTTTTGTAATACTGAATGTAACTGGATATAGATGAATCCGTTCTATATGAAGTGTCATAATCCTCTACATGAGGAATGGAGAAAGTATAGGAAGTTATGCTGGAACACATACTGTACGTCTGAAGAGTGTTCAAATGTGTACGTATATGATGAGAAAAAAGATTAATACTATAGGTATTTGTATTACTTTGGAGTAAAAATATCTGACCACCTTGTGAAGATAGTCATCATAGTCTCAGGAAGACAGGGAATAATAAGATGTGCTCTTCTTGCCAGGTGACTAATGAATTGTACCTTGGTTAAACGTTGTTTAAATGTGCTCCTAAATTGAGCTCTCTGGATGCACGTGCAAAACGCATGGTAGTTTAAAAGTTAAAAGTTCCTGTGTAGTTTTGATTAAGCTATTGATTTGAGTATCATTTGTGAACTTATGAGTCTGACAGTTTATTTGATACTAGAATAGAAGTGCTATAATGGTGCATTCACAATAAAACGAAGTATGTGTTTCCTTTCCGAATAATACGTGTGACTACGAAACTTGGGTTGCAGTAAGGGGATGTCGAACAGGTGTTGACATTGCCAGTTATTGGCTAGATTGCCATAGGGTGTTTTCGGCTGGACATTTGGATGGTCTGGGACATGAGTCACATTTTGCTGCATTCTCGGATGACAGTAACAGGAGTCCGCGATGATGCCTGTGGGTAAGATTCTAGGTGTCTGGTCGGTTTAGGCCTGGCTAGTTTTGTTTCAGGGGACGCCCTGAAATAGAGAAAAAATAAATGTTATGTTCTGATCCAGTTTTCTGATTAGGTCCAAGGAGGAGGAGGCGGTTCAAGATGCATGTTGTGTCATACGATTGATTACTCACATGGTTGTGGTATGAAGTACTAACGGAAATTACTAATCTCTGATGGGAATTAAAGTTGTGCATGCGCGCCGGAAATGGTTATATTGCTGTATTTACAGGAGGAAAGTATCATTGGATTTTGGGAATCAAACCTGTGAGTATTACATGGATAAAATATCTATCATCTTGATGTTCTGAAGATATTTTCTATGTGCATAGAAATTTTACCTGCTGTATGTTATATAGTAGAGACATAAGGATGTATTCAGAGATAGGGCTAAGTGATAGTTAGTGTAAGCAACGTGGGTATAGAATGAGCTCAGTTCCATATGGGTTCTCCGTCCGAGACGATACTTGTATGAACGCATATATGCTTACTGGGTTAGGGGTCAGCTAGTAGCCAGCTGTAGACATTGGAAAGGTAGTGGACTAGCCATAAATGAGATGCAGCTAAGATAAGAAGTTCACGCAGACCCCTAGGCTTTAATTGCACCCCCAGTAAAAGGCTCTGTTCTCAAAGACTCTGAGAGAGAGCTTTAATTAAATGCCACTTACTGTACACCTTCTGTGAGTAAGGAACCAACCGTCTATAAGTACAGCTGACTGGTATATACATGTGTCCATGTTAATATGATTTATCATATTCCCGTCATATTACAAAGTGTTGAGTCCACCATCAACAGTAATAGGTAGAGTAGGGTGTTTTTACAAATTGGTTTGTAGTGTGTTCCTTTCAGCTCCAAAATGATGAGAAGAGTCTGTTTGGAAAAACATGACAGCATGGCTCAGGAGATGATGATGATGTGTGGCTATAGTTTGCTACAATGACGTCTCCACACTGATGTTCCTGAATGGGGAGTTGTGGGCTGGTAGCACTCTGGACTCTGGATTCTGTGATCATGCTTCGGAAGCTGCGTTACCTGTGTGGTGACATTTTCTGGTCTTTTGGAAAGCTGCAGCGTGTGCGGCTGTTCTGTCAAAATGGCCAATCTGCAAGCTCGCAACATGTCTGGGCCCTGAGGATGTGATGAACATTGGTGCTCTGTGCTTATGTTCCGTGAAGGAGCGAAAGAGACTCGCGGTTTTGTTTGCTCTGTGTGGTTTTAACTACATGGGACCTGCAGTGCGCTGTCTGTGAAGTGTGCAAGTGGACAGTTCTGAATGGACACTCTCTGGTGCTGAGATGTTTTCTTGAGTCCGATGTCTGCAACGGTTGTTGTATGTTTAATTTGGCGTTGCCTTATTTGTTTATTGTTGTAAAACCATTGTGTCACTGTATATCGTAGGCTGTAAGCGGTCGTTCTATGACGAAGAGGGCCATGTAGGAATTTCTCCTGTGTATCTAACATTTTGTGTTCCAGGTTTTTGCCTGCATCTGCGATGTACTGATAAATGGTGTTTATGAGTTTTTAAATGTTTAAAAGTGGGGTAATGTCGTGGAAATTTACAGACTAAACATATATAATACTCCAAGTTACAAGTTAGAGTCTGGTGCTGTTCAGCTGTTCGTTTACGATGTCACTGTCCCATTTTGTGAACGCCTTGAGGCTATATGTTGGGGGGTTGTCTGTGTGAGAGAAAGCTATATAAACTGTGGTTTCTTGTCATTCTGGGAACCAGACTGGGTTTCCATGCATGTAACAGGTCATGTAAGTCTTGTCTCCTTACTCGAGTAAAATCCTTATACTATATAACTCTGACATTTTGTGCTGCCTCATTATTCATTGTTTATGAATTGTCTTTTGAGTATGTGTCCCACAGATTTCCTTGACAAAAGCTAGCCACTTTGAGCATTGTGGCAAGAGCTGGGGCAGTTTGGGACAACAGGGAACGAACAGGGCCAAAATGTCACTTTCACAGTCCCAAAGTGCCATTTTCACAGTAAAAAAAAACAGATTCATTTTGCTTAGCTTAGTCTGTAACTTGAAAACTATGTACCGTATGGCCCTATAAACTGTGTTGGGATGAAAGCTAGCCACTTTGAGCAATGTGGGAAGTGCTGGGGCAGTTTGGGACAACAGGGCCAAAATGTCACTTTCACAGTCCCAAAGTGCCGTTTTCACAGTAAAAAGGCCTGGTTCACTTTTGCTTAGCTTAGTCTGTAACTTGAAAACTATGTACCGTATGGCCCTATAAACTGTGTTGGGATGAAAGCTAGCCACTTTGAGCATTGTGGCAAGAGCTGGGGCAGTTTGGGACAACAGGGAACGAACAGGGCCAAAATGTCACTTTCACAGTCCCAAAGTGCCATTTTCACAGTAAAAAAAAACAGATTCATTTTGCTTAGCTTAGTCTGTAACTTGAAAACTATGTACCGTATGGCCCTATAAACTGTGTTGGGATGAAAGCTAGCCACTTTGAGCAATGTGGGAAGTGCTGGGGCAGTTTGGGACAACAGGGCCAAAATGTCACTTTCACAGTCCCAAAGTGCCATTTTCACAGTAAAAAAAAACAGATTCATTTTGCTTAGCTTAGTCTGTAACTTGAAAACTATGTACCGTATGGCCCTATAAACTGTGTTGGGATGAAAGCTAGCCACTTTGAGCAATGTGGGAAGTGCTGGGGCAGTTTGGGACAACAGGGCCAAAATGTCACTTTCACAGTCCCAAAGTGCCATTTTCACAGTAAAAAGGCCTGGTTCACTTTTGCTTAGCTTAGTCTGTAACTTGAAAACTATGTACCGTATGGCCCTATAAACTGTGTTGGGATGAAAGCTAGCCACTTTGAGCAATGTGGGAAGTGCTGGGGCAGTTTGGGACAACAGGGCCAAAATGTCACTTTCACAGTCCCAAAGTGCCATTTTCACAGTAAAAAGGCCTGGTTCACTTTTGCTTAGCTTAGTCTGTAACTTGAAAACTATGTACCGTATGGCCCTATAAACTGTGTTGGGATGAAAGCTAGCCACTTTGAGCAATGTGGGAAGTGCTGGGGCAGTTTGGGACAACAGGGCCAAAATGTCACTTTCACAGTCCCAAAGTGCCATTTTCACAGTAAAAAGGCCTGGTTCACTTTTGCTTAGCTTAGTCTGTAACTTGAAAACTATGTACCGTATGGCCCTATAAACTGTGTTGGGATGAAAGCTAGCCACTTTGAGCAATGTGGGAAGTGCTGGGGCAGTTTGGGACAACAGGGCCAAAATGTCACTTTCACAGTCCCAAAGTGCCGTTTTCACAGTAAAAAGGCCTGGTTCACTTTTGCTTAGCTTAGTCTGTAACTTGAAAACTATGTACCGTATGGCCCTATAAACTGTGTTGGGATGAAAGCTAGCCACTTTGAGCATTGTGGCAAGAGCTGGGGCAGTTTGGGACAACAGGGAACGAACAGGGCCAAAATGTCACTTTCACAGTCCCAAAGTGCCATTTTCACAGTAAAAAAAAACAGATTCATTTTGCTTAGCTTAGTCTGTAACTTGAAAACTATGTACCGTATGGCCCTATAAACTGTGTTGGGATGAAAGCTAGCCACTTTGAGCAATGTGGGAAGTGCTGGGGCAGTTTGGGACAACAGGGCCAAAATGTCACTTTCACAGTCCCAAAGTGCCGTTTTCACAGTAAAAAGGCCTGGTTCACTTTTGCTTAGCTTAGTCTGTAACTTGAAAACTATGTACCGTATGGCCCTATAAACTGTGTTGGGATGAAAGCTAGCCACTTTGAGCAATGTGGGAAGTGCTGGGGCAGTTTGGGACAACAGGGCCAAAATGTCACTTTCACAGTCCCAAAGTGCCATTTTCACAGTAAAAAGGCCTGGTTCACTTTTGCTTAGCTTAGTCTGTAACTTGAAAACTATGTACCGTATGGCCCTATAAACTGTGTTGGGATGAAAGCTAGCCACTTTGAGCAATGTGGGAAGTGCTGGGGCAGTTTGGGACAACAGGGCCAAAATGTCACTTTCACAGTCCCAAAGTGCCATTTTCACAGTAAAAAGGCCTGGTTCACTTTTGCTTAGCTTAGTCTGTAACTTGAAAACTATGTACCGTATGGCCCTATAAACTGTGTTGGGATGAAAGCTAGCCACTTTGAGCAATGTGGGAAGTGCTGGGGCAGTTTGGGACAACAGGGCCAAAATGTCACTTTCACAGTCCCAAAGTGCCATTTTCACAGTAAAAAGGCCTGGTTCACTTTTGCTTAGCTTAGTCTGTAACTTGAAAACTATGTACCGTATGGCCCTATAAACTGTGTTGGGATGAAAGCTAGCCACTTTGAGCAATGTGGGAAGTGCTGGGGCAGTTTGGGACAACAGGGCCAAAATGTCACTTTCACAGTCCCAAAGTGCCGTTTTCACAGTAAAAAGGCCTGGTTCACTTTTGCTTAGCTTAGTCTGTAACTTGAAAACTATGTACCGTATGGCCCTATAAACTGTGTTGGGATGAAAGCTAGCCACTTTGAGCATTGTGGCAAGAGCTGGGGCAGTTTGGGACAACAGGGAACGAACAGGGCCAAAATGTCACTTTCACAGTCCCAAAGTGCCATTTTCACAGTAAAAAAAAACAGATTCATTTTGCTTAGCTTAGTCTGTAACTTGAAAACTATGTACCGTATGGCCCTATAAACTGTGTTGGGATGAAAGCTAGCCACTTTGAGCAATGTGGGAAGTGCTGGGGCAGTTTGGGACAACAGGGCCAAAATGTCACTTTCACAGTCCCAAAGTGCCATTTTCACAGTAAAAAAAAACAGATTCATTTTGCTTAGCTTAGTCTGTAACTTGAAAACTATGTACCGTATGGCCCTATAAACTGTGTTGGGATGAAAGCTAGCCACTTTGAGCAATGTGGGAAGTGCTGGGGCAGTTTGGGACAACAGGGCCAAAATGTCACTTTCACAGTCCCAAAGTGCCATTTTCACAGTAAAAAGGCCTGGTTCACTTTTGCTTAGCTTAGTCTGTAACTTGAAAACTATGTACCGTATGGCCCTATAAACTGTGTTGCCACTTTGAGCAATGTGGGAAGTGCTGGGGCAGTTTGGGACAACAGGGCCAAAATGTCACTTTCACAGTCCCAAAGTGCCATTTTCACAGTAAAAAGGCCTGGTTCACTTTTGCTTAGCTTAGTCTGTAACTTGAAAACTATGTACCGTATGGCCCTATAAACTGTGTTGGGATGAAAGCTAGCCACTTTGAGCAATGTGGGAAGTGCTGGGGCAGTTTGGGACAACAGGGCCAAAATGTCACTTTCACAGTCCCAAAGTGCCATTTTCACAGTAAAAAGGCCTGGTTCACTTTTGCTTAGCTTAGTCTGTAACTTGAAAACTATGTACCGTATGGCCCTATAAACTGTGTTGGGATGAAAGCTAGCCACTTTGAGCAATGTGGGAAGTGCTGGGGCAGTTTGGGACAACAGGGCCAAAATGTCACTTTCACAGTCCCAAAGTGCCGTTTTCACAGTAAAAAGGCCTGGTTCACTTTTGCTTAGCTTAGTCTGTAACTTGAAAACTATGTACCGTATGGCCCTATAAACTGTGTTGGGATGAAAGCTAGCCACTTTGAGCAATGTGGGAAGTGCTGGGGCAGTTTGGGACAACAGGGCCAAAATGTCACTTTCACAGTCCCAAAGTGCCATTTTCACAGTAAAAAGGCCTGGTTCACTTTTGCTTAGCTTAGTCTGTAACTTGAAAACTATGTACCGTATGGCCCTATAAACTGTGTTGGGATGAAAGCTAGCCACTTTGAGCAATGTGGGAAGTGCTGGGGCAGTTTGGGACAACAGGGCCAAAATGTCACTTTCACAGTCCCAAAGTGCCGTTTTCACAGTAAAAAGGCCTGGTTCACTTTTGCTTAGCTTAGTCTGTAACTTGAAAACTATGTACCGTATGGCCCTATAAACTGTGTTGAGATGAAAGCTAGCCACTTTGAGCAATGTGGGAAGTGCTGGGGCAGTTTGGGACAACAGGGCCAAAATGTCACTTTCACAGTCCCAAAGTGCCATTTTCACAGTAAAAAGGCCTGGTTCACTTTTGCTTAGCTTAGTCTGTAACTTGAAAACTATGTACCGTATGGCCCTATAAACTGTGTTGGGATGAAAGCTAGCCACTTTGAGCAATGTGGGAAGTGCTGGGGCAGTTTGGGACAACAGGGCCAAAATGTCACTTTCACAGTCCCAAAGTGCCGTTTTCACAGTAAAAAGGCCTGGTTCACTTTTGCTTAGCTTAGTCTGTAACTTGAAAACTATGTACCGTATGGCCCTATAAACTGTGTTGGGATGAAAGCTAGCCACTTTGAGCAATGTGGGAAGTGCTGGGGCAGTTTGGGACAACAGGGCCAAAATGTCACTTTCACAGTCCCAAAGTGCCATTTTCACAGTAAAAAGGCCTGGTTCACTTTTGCTTAGCTTAGTCTGTAACTTGAAAACTATGTACCGTATGGCCCTATAAACTGTGTTGGGATGAAAGCTAGCCACTTTGAGCAATGTGGGAAGTGCTGGGGCAGTTTGGGACAACAGGGCCAAAATGTCACTTTCACAGTCCCAAAGTGCCGTTTTCACAGTAAAAAGGCCTGGTTCACTTTTGCTTAGCTTAGTCTGTAACTTGAAAACTATGTACCGTATGGCCCTATAAACTGTGTTGGGATGAAAGCTAGCCACTTTGAGCAATGTGGGAAGTGCTGGGGCAGTTTGGGACAACAGGGCCAAAATGTCACTTTCACAGTCCCAAAGTGCCATTTTCACAGTAAAAAGGCCTGGTTCACTTTTGCTTAGCTTAGTCTGTAACTTGAAAACTATGTACCGTATGGCCCTATAAACTGTGTTGGGATGAAAGCTAGCCACTTTGAGCAATGTGGGAAGTGCTGGGGCAGTTTGGGACAACAGGGCCAAAATGTCACTTTCACAGTCCCAAAGTGCCATTTTCACAGTAAAAAGGCCTGGTTCACTTTTGCTTAGCTTAGTCTGTAACTTGAAAACTATGTACCGTATGGCCCTATAAACTGTGTTGGGATGAAAGCTAGCCACTTTGAGCAATGTGGGAAGTGCTGGGGCAGTTTGGGACAACAGGGCCAAAATGTCACTTTCACAGTCCCAAAGTGCCATTTTCACAGTAAAAAGGCCTGGTTCACTTTTGCTTAGCTTAGTCTGTAACTTGAAAACTATGTACCGTATGGCCCTATAAACTGTGTTGGGATGAAAGCTAGCCACTTTGAGCAATGTGGGAAGTGCTGGGGCAGTTTGGGACAACAGGGCCAAAATGTCACTTTCACAGTCCCAAAGTGCCATTTTCACAGTAAAAAGGCCTGGTTCACTTTTGCTTAGCTTAGTCTGTAACTTGAAAACTATGTACCGTATGGCCCTATAAACTGTGTTGGGATGAAAGCTAGCCACTTTGAGCAATGTGGGAAGTGCTGGGGCAGTTTGGGACAACAGGGCCAAAATGTCACTTTCACAGTCCCAAAGTGCCATTTTCACAGTAAAAAGGCCTGGTTCACTTTTGCTTAGCTTAGTCTGTAACTTGAAAACTATGTACCGTATGGCCCTATAAACTGTGTTGGGATGAAAGCTAGCCACTTTGAGCAATGTGGAAGTGCTGGGCAGTTTGGACAACAGGGCCAAAATGTCACTTTCACAGTCCCAAAGTGCCGTTTTCACAGTAAAAAGGCCTGGTTCACTTTTGCTTAGCTTAGTCTGTAACTTGAAAACTATGTACCGTATGGCCCTATAAACTGTGTTGGATGAAAGCTAGCCACTTTGAGCAATGTGGAAGTGCTGGGGCAGTTTGGGACAACAGGGCCAAAATGTCACTTTCACAGTCCAAAGTGCCATTTTCACAGTAAAAAGGCCTGGTCACTTTTGCTTAGCTTAGTCTGTAACTTGAAAACTATGTACCGTATGGCCCTATAAACTGTGTTGGGATGAAAGCTAGCCACTTTGAGCATATGTGGGAAGTGCTGGGGCAGTTTGGGACAACAGGGCCAAAATGTCACTTTCACAGTCCCAAAGTGCCATTTTCACAGTAAAAAGGCCTGGTTCACTTTTGCTTAGCTTAGTCTGTAACTTGAAAACTATGTACCGTATGGCCCTATAAACTGTGTTGGGATGAAAGCTAGCCACTTTGAGCAATGTGGGAAGTGCTGGGGCAGTTTGGACAACAGGGCCAAAATGTCACTTTCACAGTCCCAAAGTGCCATTTTCACAGTAAAAAGGCCTGGTTCACTTTTGCTTAGCTTAGTCTGTAACTTGAAAACTATGTACCGTATGGCCCTATAAACTGTGTTGGGATGAAAGCTAGCCACTTTGAGCAATGTGGGAAGTGCTGGGGCAGTTTGGGACAACAGGGCCAAAATGTCACTTTCACAGTCCCAAAGTGCCTTTTCACAGTAAAAAGGCCTGGTTCACTTTTGCTTAGCTTAGTCTGTAACTTGAAAACTATGTACCGTATGGCCCTATAAACTGTGTTGGGATGAAAGCTAGCCACTTTGAGCAATGTGGGAAGTGCTGGGGCAGTTTGGGACAACAGGGCCAAAATGTCACTTTCACAGTCCCAAAGTGCCAGTTTTCACAGTAAAAAGGCCTGGTTCACTTTTGCTTAGCTTAGTCTGTAACTTGAAAACTATGTACCGTATGGCCCTATAAACTGTGTTGGGATGAAAGCTAGCCACTTTGAGCAATGTGGGAAGTGCTGGGGCAGTTTGGGACAACAGGGCCAAAATGTCACTTTCACAGTCCCAAAGTGCCATTTTCACAGTAAAAAGGCCTGGTTCACTTTTGCTTAGCTTAGTCTGTAACTTGAAAACTATGTACCGTATGGCCCTATAAACTGTGTTGGGATGAAAGCTAGCCACTTTGAGCAATGTGGGAAGTGCTGGGGCAGTTTGGGACAACAGGGCCAAAATGTCACTTTCACAGTCCCAAAGTGCCGTTTTCACAGTAAAAAGGCCTGGTTCACTTTTGCTTAGCTTAGTCTGTAACTTGAAAACTATGTACCGTATGGCCCTATAAACTGTGTTGGGATGAAAGCTAGCCACTTTGAGCATTGTGGCAAGAGCTGGGGCAGTTTGGGACACAGGAACGAACAGGGCCAAAATGTCACTTTCACAGTCCCAAAGTGCCATTTTCACAGTAAAAAAAGACAGGATTCATTTTGCTTAGCTTAGTCTGTAACTTGAAAACTATGTACCGTATGGCCCTATAAACTGTGTTGGGATGAAAGCTAGCCACTTTGAGCAATGTGGGAAGTGCTGGGGCAGTTTGGGACAACAGGGCCAAAATGTCACTTTCACAGTCCCAAAGTGCCATTTTCACAGTAAAAAAAGACAGATTCATTTTGCTTAGCTTAGTCTGTAACTTGAAAACTATGTACCGTATGGCCCTATAAACTGTGTTGGGATGAAAGCTAGCCACTTTGAGCAATGTGGGAAGTGCTGGGGCAGTTTGGGACAACAGGGCCAAAATGTCACTTTCACAGTCCCAAAGTGCCATTTTCACAGTAAAAAGGCCTGGTTCACTTTTGCTTAGCTTAGTCTGTAACTTGAAAACTATGTACCGTATGGCCCTATAAACTGTGTTGGGATGAAAGCTAGCCAATTTGAGCAATGTGGGAAGTGCTGGGGCAGTTTGGGACAACAGGCCAAAATGTCACTTTCACAGTCCCAAAGTGCCATTTTCACAGTAAAAAGGCCTGGTTCACTTTTGCTTAGCTTAGTCTGTAACTTGAAAACTATGTACCGTATGGCCCTATAAACTGTGTTGGGATGAAAGCTAGCCACTTTGAGCAATGTGGGAAGTGCTGGGGCAGTTTGGGACAACAGGGCCAAAATGTCACTTTCACAGTCCCAAAGTGCCATTTTCACAGTAAAAAGGCCTGGTTCACTTTTGCTTAGCTTAGTCTGTAACTTGAAAACTATGTACCGTATGGCCCTATAAACTGTGTTGGATGAAAGCTAGCCACTTTGAGCAATGTGGGAAGTGCTGGGCAGTTTGGGACAACAGGGCCAAAATGTCACTTTCACAGTCCCAAAGTGCCGTTTTCACAGTAAAAAGGCCTGGTTCACTTTTGCTTAGCTTAGTCTGTAACTTGAAAACTATGTACCGTATGGCCCTATAAACTGTGTTGGGATGAAAGCTAGCCACTTTGAGCAATGTGGGAAGTGCTGGGGCAGTTTGGGACAACAGGGCCAAAATGTCACTTTCACAGTCCCAAAGTGCCATTTTCACAGTAAAAAGGCCTGGTTCACTTTTGCTTAGCTTAGTCTGTAACTTGAAAACTATGTACCGTATGGCCCTATAAACTGTGTTGGGATGAAAGCTAGCCACTTTGAGCAATGTGGGAAGTGCTGGGGCAGTTTGGGACAACAGGGCCAAAATGTCACTTTCACAGTCCCAAAGTGCCGTTTTCACAGTAAAAAGGCCTGGTTCACTTTTGCTTAGCTTAGTCTGTAACTTGAAAACTATGTACCGTATGGCCCTATAAACTGTGTTGGGATGAAAGCTAGCCACTTTGAGCAATGTGGGAAGTGCTGGGGCAGTTTGGGACAACAGGGCCAAAATGTCACTTTCACAGTCCCAAAGTGCCATTTTCACAGTAAAAAGGCCTGGTTCACTTTTGCTTAGCTTAGTCTGTAACTTGAAAACTATGTACCGTATGGCCCTATAAACTGTGTTGGGATGAAAGCTAGCCACTTTGAGCAATGTGGGAAGTGCTGGGGCAGTTTGGGACAACAGGGCCAAAATGTCACTTTCACAGTCCCAAAGTGCCGTTTTCACAGTAAAAAGGCCTGGTTCACTTTTGCTTAGCTTAGTCTGTAACTTGAAAACTATGTACCGTATGGCCCTATAAACTGTGTTGGGATGAAAGCTAGCCACTTTGAGCAATGTGGGAAGTGCTGGGGCAGTTTGGGACAACAGGGCCAAAATGTCACTTTCACAGTCCCAAAGTGCCATTTTCACAGTAAAAAGGCCTGGTTCACTTTTGCTTAGCTTAGTCTGTAACTTGAAAAACTATGTACCGTATGGCCCTATAAACTGTGTTGGGATGAAAGCTAGCCACTTTGAGCAATGTGGGAAGTGCTGGGCAGTTTGGGACAACAGGGCCAAAATGTCACTTTCACAGTCCCAAAGTGCCATTTTCACAGTAAAAAGGCCTGGTTCACTTTTGCTTAGCTTAGTCTGTAACTTGAAAACTATGTACCGTATGGCCCTATAAACTGTGTTGGGATGAAAGCTAGCCACTTTGAGCAATGTGGGAAGTGCTGGGGCAGTTTGGGACAACAGGGCCAAAATGTCACTTTCACAGTCCCAAAGTGCCGTTTTCACAGTAAAAAGGCCTGGTTCACTTTTGCTTAGCTTAGTCTGTAACTTGAAAACTATGTACCGTATGGCCCTATAAACTGTGTTGGGATGAAAGCTAGCCACTTTGAGCATTGTGGCAAGAGCTGGGGCAGTTTGGGACAACAGGGAACGAACAGGGCCAAAATGTCACTTTCACAGTCCCAAAGTGCCATTTTCACAGTAAAAAAAAGCAGATTCATTTTGCTTAGCTTAGTCTGTAACTTGAAAACTATGTACCGTATGGCCCTATAAACTGTGTTGGGATGAAAGCTAGCCACTTTGAGCAATGTGGGAAGTGCTGGGGCAGTTTGGGACAACAGGGCCAAAATGTCACTTTCACAGTCCCAAAGTGCCATTTTCACAGTAAAAAAAAACAGATTCATTTTGCTTAGCTTAGTCTGTAACTTGAAAACTATGTACCGTATGGCCCTATAAACTGTGTTGGGATGAAAGCTAGCCACTTTGAGCAATGTGGGAAGTGCTGGGGCAGTTTGGGACAACAGGGCCAAAATGTCACTTTCACAGTCCCAAAGTGCCATTTTCACAGTAAAAAGGCCTGGTTCACTTTTGCTTAGCTTAGTCTGTAACTTGAAAACTATGTACCGTATGGCCCTATAAACTGTGTTGGGATGAAAGCTAGCCAATTTGAGCAATGTGGGAAGTGCTGGGGCAGTTTGGGACAACAGGGCCAAAATGTCACTTTCACAGTCCCAAAGTGCCATTTTCACAGTAAAAAGGCCTGGTTCACTTTTGCTTAGCTTAGTCTGTAACTTGAAAACTATGTACCGTATGGCCCTATAAACTGTGTTGGGATGAAAGCTAGCCACTTTGAGCAATGTGGGAAGTGCTGGGGCAGTTTGGGACAACAGGGCCAAAATGTCACTTTCACAGTCCCAAAGTGCCAGTTTCACAGTAAAAAGGCCTGGTTCACTTTTGCTTAGCTTAGTCTGTAACTTGAAAACTATGTACCGTATGGCCCTATAAACTGTGTTGGGATGAAGCTAGCCACTTTGAGCAATGTGGGAAGTGCTGGGGCAGTTTGGACAACAGGGCCAAAATGTCACTTTCACAGTCCCAAGTGCCATTTTCACAGTAAAAAGGCCTGGTTCACTTTTGCTTAGCTTAGTCTGTAACTTGAAAACTATGTACCGTATGGCCCTATAAACTGTGTTGGGATGAAAGCTAGCCACTTTGAGCAATGTGGGAAGTGCTGGGGCAGTTTGGGACAACAGGGCCAAAATGTCACTTTCACAGTCCCAAAGTGCCGTTTTCACAGTAAAAAGGCCTGGTTCACTTTTGCTTAGCTTAGTCTGTAACTTGAAAACTATGTACCGTATGGCCCTATAAACTGTGTTGGGATGAAAGCTAGCCACTTTGAGCAATGTGGGAAGTGCTGGGGCAGTTTGGGACAACAGGGCCAAAATGTCACTTTCACAGTCCCAAAGTGCCTTTTCACAGTAAAAAGGCCTGGTTCACTTTTGCTTAGCTTAGTCTGTAACTTGAAAACTATGTACCGTATGGCCCTATAAACTGTGTTGGGATGAAAGCTAGCCACTTTGAGCAATGTGGGAAGTGCTGGGGCAGTTTGGGACAACAGGGCCAAAATGTCACTTTCACAGTCCCAAAGTGCCGTTTTCACAGTAAAAAGGCCTGGTTCACTTTTGCTTAGCTTAGTCTGTAACTTGAAAACTATGTACCGTATGGCCCTATAAACTGTGTTGGGATGAAAGCTAGCCACTTTGAGCAATGTGGGAAGTGCTGGGGCAGTTTGGGACAACAGGGCCAAAATGTCACTTTCACAGTCCCAAAGTGCCATTTTCACAGTAAAAAGGCCTGGTTCACTTTTGCTTAGCTTAGTCTGTAACTTGAAAACTATGTACCGTATGGCCCTATAAACTGTGTTGGGATGAAAGCTAGCCACTTTGAGCAATGTGGGAAGTGCTGGGGCAGTTTGGGACAACAGGGCCAAAATGTCACTTTCACAGTCCCAAAGTGCCATTTTCACAGTAAAAAGGCCTGGTTCACTTTTGCTTAGCTTAGTCTGTAACTTGAAAACTATGTACCGTATGGCCCTATAAACTGTGTTGGGATGAAAGCTAGCCACTTTGAGCAATGTGGAAGTGCTGGGGCAGTTTGGGACAACAGGGCCAAAATGTCACTTTCACAGTCCCAAAGTGCCGTTTTCACAGTAAAAAGGCCTGGTTCACTTTTGCTTAGCTTAGTCTGTAACTTGAAAACTATGTACCGTATGGCCCTATAAACTGTGTTGGGATGAAAGCTAGCCACTTTGAGCATTGTGGCAAGAGCTGGGGCAGTTTGGGACAACAGGGAACGAACAGGGCCAAAATGTCACTTTCACAGTCCCAAAGTGCCATTTTCACAGTAAAAAAAAACAGATTCATTTTGCTTAGCTTAGTCTGTAACTTGAAAACTATGTACCGTATGGCCCTATAAACTGTGTTGGGATGAAAGCTAGCCACTTTGAGCAATGTGGGAAGTGCTGGGGCAGTTTGGGACAACAGGGCCAAAATGTCACTTTCACAGTCCCAAAGTGCCATTTTCACAGTAAAAAAAAACAGATTCATTTTGCTTAGCTTAGTCTGTAACTTGAAAACTATGTACCGTATGGCCCTATAAACTGTGTTGGGGATGAAAGCTAGCCACTTTGAGCAATGTGGGAAGTGCTGGGCAGTTTGGGACAACAGGGCCAAAATGTCACTTTCACAGTCCCAAAGTGCCATTTTCACAGTAAAAAGGCCTGGTTCACTTTTGCTTAGCTTAGTCTGTAACTTGAAAACTATGTACCGTATGGCCCTATAAACTGTGTTGGGATGAAAGCTAGCCAATTTGAGCAATGTGGGAAGTGCTGGGGCAGTTTGGGACAACAGGGCCAAAATGTCACTTTCACAGTCCCAAAGTGCCATTTTCACAGTAAAAAGGCCTGGTTCACTTTTGCTTAGCTTAGTCTGTAACTTGAAAACTATGTACCGTATGGCCCTATAAACTGTGTTGGGATGAAAGCTAGCCACTTTGAGCAATGTGGGAAGTGCTGGGGCAGTTTGGGACAACAGGGCCAAAATGTCACTTCTCACAGTCCCAAAGTGCCATTTTCACAGTAAAAAGGCCTGGTTCACTTTTGCTTAGCTTAGTCTGTAACTTGAAAACTATGTACCGTATGGCCCTATAAACTGTGTTGGGATGAAAGCTAGCCACTTTGAGCAATGTGGGAAGTGCTGGGGCAGTTTGGGACAACAGGGCCAAAATGTCACTTTCACAGTCCCAAAGTGCCGTTTTCACAGTAAAAAGGCCTGGTTCACTTTTGCTTAGCTTAGTCTGTAACTTGAAAACTATGTACCGTATGGCCCTATAAACTGTGTTGGGATGAAAGCTAGCCACTTTGAGCAATGTGGGAAGTGCTGGGGCAGTTTGGGACAACAGGGCCAAAATGTCACTTTCACAGTCCCAAAGTGCATTTTCACAGTAAAAAGGCCTGGTTCACTTTTGCTTAGCTTAGTCTGTAACTTGAAAACTATGTACCGTATGGCCCTATAAACTGTTGGGATGAAAGCTAGCCACTTTGAGCAATGTGGGAAGTGCTGGGGCAGTTTGGGACAACAGGGCCAAAATGTCACTTTCACAGTCCCAAAGTGCCGTTTTCACAGTAAAAAGGCCTGGTTCACTTTTGCTTAGCTTAGTCTGTAACTTGAAAACTATGTACCGTATGGCCCTATAAACTGTGTTGGGATGAAAGCTAGCCACTTTGAGCATTGTGGCAAGAGCTGGGCAGTTTGGGACAACAGGGAACGAACAGGGCCAAAATGTCACTTTCACAGTCCCAAAGTGCCGTTTTCACAGTAAAAAGGCCTGGTTCACTTTTGCTTAGCTTAGTCTGTAACTTGAAAACTATGTACCGTATGGCCCTATAAACTGTGTTGGGATGAAAGCTAGCCACTTTGAGCAATGTGGGAAGTGCTGGGGCAGTTTGGGACAACAGGGCCAAAATGTCACTTTCACAGTCCCAAAGTGCCATTTTCACAGTAAAAAAAAACAGATTCATTTGCTTAGCTTAGTCTGTAACTTGAAAACTATGTACCGTATGGCCCTATAAACTGTGTTGGGTGGATGGTGAAAGCTAGCCACTTTGAGCATTGTGGCAAGAGCTGGGGCAGTTTGGACAACAGGGAACGAACAGGGCCAAAATGTCACTTTCACAGTCCCAAAGTGCCATTTTCACAGTAAAAAAAAACAGATTCATTTTGCTTAGCTTAGTCTGTAACTTGAAAACTATGTACCGTATGGCCCTATAAACTGTGTTGGGATGAAAGCTAGCCACTTTGAGCAATGTGGGAAGTGCTGGGGCAGTTTGGACAACAGGGCCAAAATGTCACTTTCACAGTCCCAAAGTGCCGTTTTCACAGTAAAAAGGCCTGGTTCACTTTTGCTTAGCTTAGTCTGTAACTTGAAAACTATGTACCGTATGGCCCTATAAACTGTGTTGGGATGAAAGCTAGCCACTTTGAGCAATGTGGGAAGTGCTGGGGCAGTTTGGGACAACAGGGCCAAAATGTCACTTTCACAGTCCCAAAGTGCCATTTTCACAGTAAAAAAAAACAGATTCATTTTGCTTAGCTTAGTCTGTAACTTGAAAACTATGTACCGTATGGCCCTATAAACTGTGTTGGGATGAAAGCTAGCCACTTTGAGCAATGTGGGAAGTGCTGGGGCAGTTTGGGACAACAGGGCCAAAATGTCACTTTCACAGTCCCAAAGTGCCGTTTTCACAGTAAAAAGGCCTGGTTCACTTTTGCTTAGCTTAGTCTGTAACTTGAAAACTATGTACCGTATGGCCCTATAAACTGTGTTGGGATGAAAGCTAGCCACTTTGAGCAATGTGGGAAGTGCTGGGGCAGTTTGGGACAACAGGGCCAAAATGTCACTTTCACAGTCCCAAAGTGCCATTTTCACAGTAAAAAGGCCTGGTTCACTTTTGCTTAGCTTAGTCTGTAACTTGAAAACTATGTACCGTATGGCCCTATAAACTGTGTTGGGATGAAAGCTAGCCACTTTGAGCAATGTGGGAAGTGCTGGGGCAGTTTGGGACAACAGGGCCAAAATGTCACTTTCACAGTCCCAAAGTGCCGTTTTCACAGTAAAAAGGCCTGGTTCACTTTTGCTTAGCTTAGTCTGTAACTTGAAAACTATGTACCGTATGGCCCTATAAACTGTGTTGGGATGAAAGCTAGCCACTTTGAGCATTGTGGCAAGAGCTGGGGCAGTTTGGGACAACAGGGAACGAACAGGGCCAAAATGTCACTTTCACAGTCCCAAAGTGCCATTTTCACAGTAAAAAAAAACAGATTCATTTTGCTTAGCTTAGTCTGTAACTTGAAAACTATGTACCGTATGGCCCTATAAACTGTGTTGGGATGAAAGCTAGCCACTTTGAGCAATGTGGGAAGTGCTGGGGCAGTTTGGGACAACAGGGCCAAAATGTCACTTTCACAGTCCCAAAGTGCCGTTTTCACAGTAAAAAGGCCTGGTTCACTTTTGCTTAGCTTAGTCTGTAACTTGAAAACTATGTACCGTATGGCCCTATAAACTGTGTTGGGATGAAAGCTAGCCACTTTGAGCAATGTGGGAAGTGCTGGGGCAGTTTGGGACAACAGGGCCAAAATGTCACTTTCACAGTCCCAAAGTGCCATTTTCACAGTAAAAAAAAACAGATTCATTTTGCTTAGCTTAGTCTGTAACTTGAAAACTATGTACCGTATGGCCCTATAAACTGTGTTGGGATGAAAGCTAGCCACTTTGAGCATTGTGGCAAGAGCTGGGGCAGTTTGGGACAACAGGGAACGAACAGGGCCAAAATGTCACTTTCACAGTCCCAAAGTGCCATTTTCACAGTAAAAAAAAACAGATTCATTTTGCTTAGCTTAGTCTGTAACTTGAAAACTATGTACCGTATGGCCCTATAAACTGTGTTGGGATGAAAGCTAGCCACTTTGAGCAATGTGGGAAGTGCTGGGGCAGTTTGGGACAACAGGGCCAAAATGTCACTTTCACAGTCCCAAAGTGCCGTTTTCACAGTAAAAAGGCCTGGTTCACTTTTGCTTAGCTTAGTCTGTAACTTGAAAACTATGTACCGTATGGCCCTATAAACTGTGTTGGGATGAAAGCTAGCCACTTTGAGCAATGTGGGAAGTGCTGGGGCAGTTTGGGACAACAGGGCCAAAATGTCACTTTCACAGTCCCAAAGTGCCATTTTCACAGTAAAAAAAAACAGATTCATTTTGCTTAGCTTAGTCTGTAACTTGAAAACTATGTACCGTATGGCCCTATAAACTGTGTTGGGATGAAAGCTAGCCACTTTGAGCATTGTGGCAAGAGCTGGGGCAGTTTGGGACAACAGGGAACGAACAGGGCCAAAATGTCACTTTCACAGTCCCAAAGTGCCATTTTCACAGTAAAAAAAAACAGATTCATTTTGCTTAGCTTAGTCTGTAACTTGAAAACTATGTACCGTATGGCCCTATAAACTGTGTTGGGATGAAAGCTAGCCACTTTGAGCAATGTGGGAAGTGCTGGGGCAGTTTGGGACAACAGGGCCAAAATGTCACTTTCACAGTCCCAAAGTGCCGTTTTCACAGTAAAAAGGCCTGGTTCACTTTTGCTTAGCTTAGTCTGTAACTTGAAAACTATGTACCGTATGGCCCTATAAACTGTGTTGGGATGAAAGCTAGCCACTTCGAGCAATGTGGGAAGTGCTGGGGCAGTTTGGGACAACAGGGCCAAAATGTCACTTTCACAGTCCCAAAGTGCCATTTTCACAGTAAAAAAAAACAGATTCATTTTGCTTAGCTTAGTCTGTAACTTGAAAACTATGTACCGTATGGCCCTATAAACTGTGTTGGGATGAAAGCTAGCCACTTTGAGCAATGTGGGAAGTGCTGGGGCAGTTTGGGACAACAGGGCCAAAATGTCACTTTCACAGTCCCAAAGTGCCATTTTCACAGTAAAAAGGCCTGGTTCACTTTTGCTTAGCTTAGTCTGTAACTTGAAAACTATGTACCGTATGGCCCTATAAACTGTGTTGGGATGAAAGCTAGCCACTTTGAGCAATGTGGGAAGTGCTGGGGCAGTTTGGGACAACAGGGCCAAAATGTCACTTTCACAGTCCCAAAGTGCCATTTTCACAGTAAAAAGGCCTGGTTCACTTTTGCTTAGCTTAGTCTGTAACTTGAAAACTATGTACCGTATGGCCCTATAAACTGTGTTGGGATGAAAGCTAGCCACTTTGAGCAATGTGGGAAGTGCTGGGGCAGTTTGGGACAACAGGGCCAAAATGTCACTTTCACAGTCCCAAAGTGCCGTTTTCACAGTAAAAAGGCCTGGTTCACTTTTGCTTAGCTTAGTCTGTAACTTGAAAACTATGTACCGTATGGGCCCTATAAACTGTGTTGGGATGAAAGCTAGCCACTTTGAGCAATGTGGGAAGTGCTGGGGCAGTTTGGGACAACAGGGCCAAAATGTCACTTTCACAGTCCCAAAGTGCCATTTTCACAGTAAAAAGGCCTGGTTCACTTTTGCTTAGCTTAGTCTGTAACTTGAAAACTATGTACCGTATGGCCCTATAAACTGTGTTGGGATGAAAGCTAGCCACTTTGAGCAATGTGGGAAGTGCTGGGGCAGTTTGGGACAACAGGGCCAAAATGTCACTTTCACAGTCCCAAAGTGCCATTTTCACAGTAAAAAGGCCTGGTTCACTTTTGCTTAGCTTAGTCTGTAACTTGAAAACTATGTACCGTATGGCCCTATAAACTGTGTTGGGATGAAAGCTAGCCACTTTGAGCAATGTGGGAAGTGCTGGGGCAGTTTGGGACAACAGGGCCAAAATGTCACTTTCACAGTCCCAAAGTGCCGTTTTCACAGTAAAAAGGCCTGGTTCACTTTTGCTTAGCTTAGTCTGTAACTTGAAAACTATGTACCGTATGGCCCTATAAACTGTGTTGGGATGAAGCTAGCCACTTTGAGCATTGTGGCAAGAGCTGGGGCAGTTTGGGACAACAGGGAACGAACAGGGCCAAAATGTCACTTTCACAGTCCCAAAGTGCCGTTTTCCACAGTAAAAAGGCCTGGTTCACTTTTGCTTAGCTTAGTCTGTAACTTGAAAACTATGTACCGTATGGCCCTATAAACTGTGTTGGATGAAAGCTAGCCACTTTGAGCAATGTGGGAAGTGCTGGGGCAGTTTGGGACAACAGGGCCAAAATGTCACTTTCACAGTCCCAAAGTGCCATTTTCACAGTAAAAAAAAAACAGATTCATTTTGCTTAGCTTAGTCTGTAACTTGAAAACTATGTACCGTATGGCCCTATAAACTGTGTTGGGATGAAAGCTAGCCACTTTGAGCATTGTGGCAAGAGCTGGGGCAGTTTGGGACAACAGGGAACGAACAGGGCCAAAATGTCACTTTCACAGTCCCAAAGTGCCATTTTCACAGTAAAAAAAAACAGATTCATTTTGCTTAGCTTAGTCTGTAACTTGAAAACTATGTACCGTATGGCCCTATAAACTGTGTTGGGATGAAAGCTAGCACTTTGAGCAATGTGGGAAGTGCTGGGGCAGTTTGGGACAACAGGGCCAAAATGTCACTTTCACAGTCCCAAAGTGCCGTTTTCACAGTAAAAAGGCCTGGTTCACTTTTGCTTAGCTTAGTCTGTAACTTGAAAACTATGTACCGTATGGCCCTATAAACTGTGTTGGGATGAAAGCTAGCCACTTTGAGCAATGTGGGAAGTGCTGGGGCAGTTTGGGACAACAGGGCCAAAATGTCACTTTCACAGTCCCAAAGTGCCATTTTCACAGTAAAAAAAACAGATTCATTTTGCTTAGCTTAGTCTGTAACTTGAAAACTATGTACCGTATGGCCCTATAAACTGTGTTGGGATGAAAGCTAGCCACTTTGAGCAATGTGGGAAGTGCTGGGGCAGTTTGGGACAACAGGGCCAAAATGTCACTTTCACAGTCCCAAAGTGCCATTTTCACAGTAAAAAAAACAGATTCATTTTGCTTAGCTTAGTCTGTAACTTGAAAACTATGTACCGTATGGCCCTATAAACTGTGTTGGGATGAAAGCTAGCCACTTTGAGCAATGTGGGAAGTGCTGGGGCAGTTTGGGACAACAGGGCCAAAATGTCACTTTCACAGTCCCAAAGTGCCGTTTTCACAGTAAAAAGGCCTGGTTCACTTTTGCTTAGCTTAGTCTGTAACTTGAAAACTATGTACCGTATGGCCCTATAAACTGTGTTGGGATGAAAGCTAGCCACTTTGAGCAATGTGGGAAGTGCTGGGGCAGTTTGGGACAACAGGGCCAAAATGTCACTTTCACAGTCCCAAAGTGCCATTTTCACAGTAAAAAGGCCTGGTTCACTTTTGCTTAGCTTAGTCTGTAACTTGAAAACTATGTACCGTATGGCCCTATAAACTGTGTTGGGATGAAAGCTAGCCACTTTGAGCAATGTGGGAAGTGCTGGGGCAGTTTGGACAACAGGGCCAAAATGTCACTTTCACAGTCCCAAAGTGCCGTTTTCACAGTAAAAAGGCCTGGTTCACTTTTGCTTAGCTTAGTCTGTAACTTGAAAACTATGTACCGTATGGCCCTATAAACTGTGTTGGGATGAAAGCTAGCCACTTTGAGCATTGTGGCAAGAGCTGGGGCAGTTTGGGACGAACAGGGCCAAAATGTCACTTTCACAGTCCCAAAGTGCCATTTTCACAGTAAAAAAAAACAGATTCATTTTGCTTAGCTTAGTCTGTAACTTGAAAACTATGTACCGTATGGCCCTATAAACTTGTGTTGGGATGAAAGCTAGCCACTTTGAGCAATGTGGGAAGTGCTGGGGCAGTTTGGGACAACAGGGCCAAATGTCACTTTCACAGTCCCAAAGTGCCGTTTTCACAGTAAAAAGGCCTGGTTCACTTTTGCTTAGCTTAGTCTGTAACTTGAAAACTATGTACCGTATGGCCCTATAAACTGTGTTGGGATGAAAGCTAGCCACTTTGAGCAATGTGGAAGTGCTGGGGCAGTTTGGGACAACAGGGCCAAAATGTCACTTTCACAGTCCCAAAGTGCCATTTTCACAGTAAAAAAAAACAGATTCATTTTGCTTAGCTTAGTCCTGTAACT